>NC_074726.1:8576019-8887269 GCF_947242115.1 Biomphalaria glabrata | reverse complement strand
TCTATATAATTGTATCGTCTAAATGGTATTGTTGTGATCTTTCTATTAAATTGTTACTACTCATATGTTTATCTATAATTATAAATATCTAATTGTTATGAACCTAAATAATCTGATGTGATTGCAATTAAAGGATTGTCTAATTGATGGTAGACCTACGGCTATAGCATTTGATGATTATCCGATCTATGTATCATGATGTCTGTGACAAATTTTTCCCTTTGGTAGAGTATTTAAATAGCATATGGTCATTATAAGGACGCGAAGAACTATTAATTTACTTCTTAAATTTTATTCCATATACTATTGTTACAATTGAGGCAATTTGACTACGCTTGTAGTTTTATTGTGTTTATAAAAATATAATTAATAAAATCGGTAGTCAAAACATAAATTATATTTATTATTTATGTTGATACATATATACAGTGCTTTTTTGTGACGGTACGCACCGGTACGGCGTACTGACGCCTTTTTCAATGTGTGGTAAAAATTTAACGTTTATAATTAATTTATTAATAGTTAAAAGTTAGGCAATCCATCACTGAGTTTTGTGTGTATTTATATATATATATATATATATATATATATATATATATATATATATATATATATAACCTGTTTTCGACAATAAAAAATGACATTAATAAATGCTATATGGGCCTAAACATATATCATTACATTTTTCGGATAATATTACCATCCTTGTTTATACTATTAATAGTAAATGATTAAATAGTTTCAAAACAAAGTGTAATTTTATCTAACAAAAAAGTGACATATGTATTTAATTATAAAACAAAACGGTTCGCTTTAAACAGATAAACATTAGCTTAGCATCAATAACTTAGCAAAAAGCTATTTTATCAGGAAATCGTATTTTTAATAACTTTTTCTTGTTTGTGAGATAGACGAGTGGATAGACCACTCAAAGTTAACAGCGTCAAGTTAACTCAGAAAGTTGAAAATTGTAAGATCCAAAATAATTTTTTAAAACAATTAAAGTTACATAGGTTTTATCAATATGCTTATTGTTTTATTTAGACTTACACTTTAAGTTGACAATCACAATTCTATAGTGTACCTTTACTCAAAAAGCAAAATCAATCAATGGAAACATTTTTTTTGTTAAATGTCACGTGAACACAGTGAGCCGATGTATCCACTAAAAAGTGAACTTCCTTCTCTATCTGTTTAGTTCATTTATTATATTGCATTTAGATCTAGAAGTAATTAAAGACCTGAACACACTGCTGACACTATTTAAGGTTGGCGGGCTGTCAGTGTGTCACCCCAGCACAGCTTATCTAGGAAGTGACAGCTGAGCTTCTAGAGTAGTAGGCGACACGGTTGGCTGAGCTCAGACATTTACCTGCAATAGACCTGCAATAGACCTATATTCCAAGAACATTTTCTTCCATATATTACAATTAAATTATTATGGTATATCATTTACTTTGTTCTATTAGCTTGATTTGTTTGTTTTATAAACGTGGCCCGTTTTGTTCTTTGAGTCAGTAGTGTTTTATTCTATTAATTTTTTTTTTTTATTTGTTTAATACGATTTATCTATAAGAATGTCTTGTTTAGATTTATAAACATGTATTGTTTTGTTTTATATGTTTGTTTAGTATTAGTTGTTTCTTTTAATCAGTTTTGGGCGTTCCTTCAGAAAGAGAGATTATTACACCCTCCCCTCTCTGCACCTGGTACAGGACTTCGTGGAAAGGAAGCTTAAAACTTTTAATGGATTGAAACTTGAGCCTGGAAACTTGACAGGTGTTTCAAAATTGAATCCAAAAATTTTCCTAGAAATTTGACAGTTTTTGTATGGAAGGAAAAAAACAACTAGCTAATAGATCTAGGTCACATAGGAGAATATCTGGCTTGACCGTTATAATTGACAAAATATAATAATCGTATAATTCAATTTGGCTATTTCAAACAATTTTATTTTCACTAAATTTTAGAATAAAGAAAATTGTTTTATGTAGATATTAGCTGGACTGTAATAGAACGTGATATATAATCATCTTCAGTTGTTGTTGTTTTATAAAGGATGAATTGATTTTTTTTTTAATTCTTTGAGGGAAACTTTTTTATAACTGATTTTAAGTACCGTATTTTCGCGCTAATAACCCTCACACACATATACCCAGCACAAATATAGATTAAACTAAAAATAAAATCATACAACCCGCACCCTCGTATACCACTCATGTGCAAGGCGTGACTTGAAGTAAATTTCTCACAATTGATTACTGGTGCCTATTTTATAAGCTATCCCGACAAGATCAACTTCTTATCATTCTACTCAGGGCTGGACACAACAGAATGCGACAACACATGTACCGGAAGCTCAAAATTGGAACCAGTGAAAATCTGCCCGTGTGGAGTATCACCAGAGAATGCCAACCACGTCCTCCAAAACTGCCCTCTTTACCAAGAGGCACGTACAAGACACTGGCCCCAATACACCCCAAATAGAAAGAAAACTATATGGAGAGCTCCCTGATTTGGAAACCACTGCGCAGTTCATCTCATCTCACATGGTCTGATCATCTGAACGCTCCTACATGACAATGAGAACGAGAAAGGAGAAGATTACTGGTGTATTAAAGGGAAACTCCGATAGTTTGGACAATGTTTGATATAACATGTGTTTTGATTTACAGATAATGAATATATTATTATTTTGTTTAGTAATTGATGTTTTTCTGACGTAATTTTCCTGCGCATCCAAAACGGTCAGTCTTTTACCGGGTTTCTATGTGACGTCACACTAACTTATTAATTTAATCTATTGACTTACTGTATAAAGGAAAACCATTACAGTAACGTTTACATTCTCGTAAAAGAAATAAATCTTCGTCTATACAGTTAGATCTAGATCTTGTAAGCAAAGAACAAAATGCGTGTTAAAGATGTACATGCTTGACTAACCACTGCAGTGTGTATTTTCTCGCCTGACCACTCAACACACAACAAACTCTATCGCTTGGTTGTCTTGTCATGACCGACTGCACGTAGTCTCGACTAGCCTTACACTGGCCAGTTTGTTCGAATCATTCAGTCACACGATGTTTTCTTCTAGGGAAAAGGAGAGGCTTAGATGAAAATGTTACTTTTTTTCTCGAGTTGGTTATCCTAATGCTTTTAGATCTATCTCTCTATCTATAACTGTACCATAGCTCTGGACTAGGCCGTCACCAAGCCTAACAGCCTAACAGCTACTGTAAGAATGAAGCGATAGGATTGGTCCAATCTAGTTTCCCTTTCAGTAATGTTGAGGGAAGTGACGTATGCCTAACCTAAAAACAAAATATCAAAGAACTCCGTTTTTTTTGAGATGTCAAGAATTTACTGTTTCTAAGCATTTCAATAAAAAATGGTAAAATGTTTACTTTTACGACTTTTTACGCAGAATTTAAATATGCCAATAACTCAAATTTGGAAAACCATCGGAGTTTCCCTTTAAAGATTCTCTACCTCAACACTACTGTTAGTTTTCTAGATACTTATAATGAGAGGTTCCTAAAGCTTTACGGCGTACATTTCACAACCACACGGCCAACTAGAGGAGGTGTAAATACCCACCGGTGTGTCCATAGTTGCTGTATTGCTATGTTTATGAGCCAAATACATTTTGGGAACCCCGCACCTTTGTATACCCTGCACCTTTCGTATACCCCGCACCTTTTGTATACCCCCCCCAACCTTTGTATACCCCGCACCTTTGTATGCTCTGCACCTTTCATATACCCCGCACCTTTATATACCCCGCACCTTTGTATACCCCGCATCTTTGTATGCCACGCATCTTTGAATACCCCGCACCTTTGGATGCCCCGCACAGCTGCCTCTCGTTCATAAAAAAAAGTGTAAAACTCGTGTGTTACATGCGCGAAAATACGGCAAATTAAAAAAACAATCATTGACTACAAATGAGGTACTTACAGATTGAAAGGCTAGAATATATGATCACTTTGACTCCAGACTTCACATTATATCAAATCAGTCGAGTCGACATATCTATAAAGTACACAAGTGGAGTTTAGTATCAATGAAGACAGGAAGCCGACACGGACTATCTACACTCCATATGAACGAGGACAGAATCTGATACTTCAGATATAGGAGACGATGATTGTAATGTCTATATTTAGCAAACAAAACATCACATCCTTTTGTAAGACTTCAGAAATCATTGTACAACTTGGTCTCACCTAGCACGAGTTTTTGTTTTTTGTTGCTGTTTAATTGTTTCGCCCAATCCAAACGATTTCTCATTGTTTTTTTGTTTTTTTTTTGTGTTGTACCGCGAGGGAAGGGAGACAACACACCAGGTAGATTGGTGACATTCAGACACGAGTCACGCAGATCTGCCTCGTGGGTAGGCGAAAAGGTGCGCCGATTTATTAATGAGGGTTTTACACTCTCTTTATTTTTCGTGCGTGTGTGAGTCGTCTGTGTGTGTGTATGTTTACCTCCGCCCGTAAAACTAAATCCCGTTAATAACCAGTAAAATATATTGCTTTTTTTCTTTTATTGGTGTGCGATTGGTTGGACCAATACAGGGCCCACCTCAGTCTACAAGATTACATTGCTATGTTTAAGATATATTGTTATAGTGATCTACATTCAAATACAACACTATGTTTCTGTTTATTTTAGTATAACAAGATTCATTTATGATAATATGATGACCGAAAGAATATTTCCTTGGGGTTGCCTAAGCGCAACTCTCGTATAATGTTTAGCTGTAACCTACGACAAAACAAGAAAAACAGTATAAAAAATATATATATATTTTAAAAGAATATAGCTCCACTTGAAATATAATAAAATATTTTGTTTTAAATAATTAAACTAACTTTTGGTTCCATTGGGGTATCGATGTCGAAGCCGTGACACTGTCAGCTGCTTGAAAATAAGCATTTTCTGATTCGGCCAATGAAGAAGGTGTGTCTGTGCGATTTTTATTGGTACGTTGATTATATGGACATATACACCTAAGACTGGACAAGTTCTGATTTAGAATTACACAAACAATGGCAGAGATGTCTACAGATAATCATGGTGTCTTATCTGTTGTTTTTTTAATTTAACTAAATATTTTCCTCATGAAAAAAATAACAACTTTTTTAATCGACAGATTTCTGATAATACTATCTTATCTTATCTTACACATTACAGACGTTACTTCAAATAAGAAAATAATTAAGTTCTATTATTAGATGTTTAACTATAGATTTATTGCAAACTGCCTGGAGAGAGTTCCGATAAGTAGTTTTGTATGGTAAACTTTAGATCTACTTCCTGATCATATATTACAGGTAAGACATTGGTTTACTGTGACCTGCTCAGAGAGCTTTACGCTATGCTTTATGCTATGACCTAGATATCGTCACATTCACTATAGGCAGCTACTGTTGTTGCATGCAAGGGAAAAAAAACCTCTTAATTATAAACGCGTCAACGAAATAGAATGTTTACTTCCGCGGATGGTTTAAGGAAAGGCACGAAGGGCTACAGCCCCGGGCTCTCCACAAGAAGAGGGCCACCACAAGAGATACAAATATATCAGAATTTCGTCGGGTCAGAAACTTTAAAAAAAATTGTCCCTAAACATTTTTTTTTAATATTGTGAACAAGAAGTGTACATTTGTTGCAATGTAATGACACAAGACGCGTAGAAGTTGAGTTTAATCGGGTTTTTCCGTAGTGAAGTGACGAGCAATGAAAAAGTAAGAACAGAAATAGAGCAGTAAGGGACAAGAAGGAAGGACGACCCCAAGTTAGCCACGACAAAAGACTGTGCCCCTTACTCTGCATTCAAGTGTTTGATTCAATTTCTCTTTTATCGTTCATTCTGTTAATTGAGTCGAACCCGAACTCGCAGACAACATCAACATCTATATTTATCAACGCACAGACCATCAACAGGAAATACAGCTCCAGATTTACGACAATGCGTCTAAGTAGGGCTCTACACTCCACTAACTTGTAAAAACTATTAATGCATATTAATTAATTATTTTGTTGAAAAAGAAGGTGAGATTAAATTTGCAAGAGCTTTTTTTTTCATTATTCTAAAATATAACATGCTTTTAGGTATACTCCTTCATAAGTGGATCTTTATTAAAGCTTTCGAAAAATTGTAGTGGGGGCTTCACGTACATAGATCCGGCTCTGTCGGTGTATTGGTTTGTTCAAAACATAATGTATTATTATAGAGTTTATGATTATTTTTTGCGAAGTCCCAAGCATTCCTAGTAAATGCAAGAGAATAAGTGGACAGGTTTCACTCCGGCCACTGCTGGACAGTCACACTAACGTACAGCACAGAAACGTTGTCTCTATTAATAAGACCACCAAACGGTAGTTAGTGTTTTTAAAATATTTTGGTCATTTTTTCCAGGTTAAAAAAAAAGGTGCTCCCTCTCGAAGGAACCTATTAAGCCATTACACATTGGAATACATAAATCACAATATTTAGAGCTAACTGTCAAATCGTATTTTGCCTACGAACCAAGAGGTGTCGGGTTTGAATCTCGATAAAAGCTGAAGTTTTCAATATTTGAATTTTTAGGGCAAATTTCAGTCCACTCTGATGGGGAAAGTAAAGTAGCGCTGGCCACATGACACCCTCTTAACGTAGGCCATACAAAAGATAACCTTTACATAATATGCCCTATAGATCGCAAGGTCAGAAAGGGGTACTTTTCTTTAAAATATATGAAATTCATATGCTTTCTTCTATAATCACAGAATTTCAGTTTCAAAAGAGTTTGTATTTAGTTGAATTTTAATTAAATTAATATCGACCTCTCTTTGATATCAGTTGTTCTTACGCCAGTCCGTTAATCAAAATGTATGAGTACCCAGTTTCCATTCTCAAAATGTAGTTCTTCCACATCCGTTGAAGAAATGTTTCGTGCAGGATATTGACCACAGTGCTCTATGTTAAATTAATGGTCATAGAGGTCGCCCTGTTTCCGGAAGCTAGATATGACTGAAAGTCTATTCCACTTTCATTGTCTTCTTTAACCCTTAAAACGCGTGTGGTAGTTTTAGCCTCTAAACATCAGAATTGTAATTTTATTTTCTATGCATTAAATGTAAAACAGCTCAGCACTTTGAGGGTTAAACATTCAATTTTAAAAGTGCAAGAAATTTTAGTCATCAAAGTCATAATTGAATCAAGGAGTTTAATATTAACAGAATACGTTCCAGTACTAGAAACCTAACACTCGCTTCCAAGAATATATTTATTAATGAGACATCATTGTCTACTATATCATAATACACAATTTCATTAACACATGAGACACAAAGTGAAGTTACAAAAAAATATGGTTCGTTGAGAAATAGATATACAATGATTTCATTTAAGTAAGAAAAACAGTTCAAATTATATGGCAATAACAGTGGTTTAAAGAACAATAATGTCATTTAAAAAAATAAAAGATTCTAGATTCTAGACTGAAGTAGAAATATTACAGATGGCGTTAACGTGAACACTTCCGGTGTTAATATTCAGTCCCTAAAACACAGAATTAAAAAAATACGAAACGATTAATTTTTTACCAGAAAATAGCTTCAAACCTAAACATCTTATAGATTACAAATTTAGCAAGCAAGTCGTAACACTTGTAAATGTCAGAGCTAATTCATTCTTTGGGGCTTTCAAACAGAGACATTTATAAAACTTAAAAATTCGCATGGACTTATTTTATCCTTTTAGTTTACTATAAGTAGGCCTATATCTTATATTAATAGTATCATTCCTAGCTTATTAGTAACATCATATAATATTTTATACATAAACGAAAAATAGCAACACAATGAAGGCAATTATAATATGATCATGTAAAAGTAAAAAAAAATTACTTTAGTCCTATGTATCAATAAATTAATAGTTTTATATCAAAAATGTTTGATTGATATATATGCAAAGTTATATATAAAGCTTATCAGGGTAAGATAACCATATTTATGGAACCTCAGTTTATGTACATGCAATTCAACAAACAACCCTTCTATTCAGGCATAATGAAAACACTGCAATACACAAACAGAAGTTTATCTGATAGCCAATTTGTGTTGATAAAATTATTTCCTATAATGGTTGAGCACATCCAATGCAATATGGCTTAGCATTGGATCTCATACATGAGAACAAAAAAAGGATAAAAGACTTCTAGGCCATGATTTACCTCTAGGCAACAAAAGCCATAGTTTTGGTCCCCTAAGAAATATTTAGCGTTGACATTTAGTATCAGGACCTATAAAGTGCCCCATACCTGAAATAGCGTAAGGCTTTTTTTACGTCTAAATCCGGTACTAAAAACTTGCCATATCATCCAGATAAGTCGATCAGACTACACTGACATACAACTCTGTGTAACTCGGGCCATCTTTAATGACAAGATAATGTGTTTAATAATTTTTTTTTATTTTGATATGGAATAAATGATAATGGGAATTGTGACTGTTAAGAGGCATAAACCGTTTGGCTATTTATCAAGAGGGAGGGGGCACCCGACTCAGGCAGAGTTATGGTAGCTTAACGCCTAAAGGCAGCAATGAAATCTTCTCATTGACACCCCCTCCCCCGCTGGTTAACAAAAGAGATTTTACCGAGTGCACAGACCATGTTATATGCATGAACAATGCGCTATACAAAAGCAAATATGTAAAAACAAAGTTTGGAAATGAGATTTAGACAGAATTACCTCCCTTTTTTACCCATTAAAATTTTAATAGAAAAAATACTTCATTTTAAAGTTACTACTAATTCATCTCTAGCAGTGTAATTACAACGAGGACAGTAGATAGTATATGAAGTACATTATAACGTTGGTGATTAGAGCCACCATTTGGAGACTGACTCGTAGTTTCTGTTCTTGGCGTTTCTGTTATCCGTTTGACGGCTTTCATTAATGGATAGGTGCCTTGCTGACATCCCTGGGATGAAATAAATTGGAAAGGTGAATATATGAACCGTCACATGACCTTGTAAGATCTTCTTTCAATGAGATCACGACAGAGAGTTAAAATTCAATAACATGGTCCAAGACTGACCAACAGACGACATTATGCATTCAACTGGGCAGGCCTTGAATAATTGGAGGGCCTAGGAGAAATGAATTAAGTGGTCCCAAACGAAATATAAAAATATAGAAAGAAACAGCGAAAAAATAAAACTACGCAATTTATGAGAAAAAAAAACAACCTGCCAGTCTATATCTAAATGGACGAATAACTAAAATTCATAAATCGCAGAGTTAAATACCTAAACACAGTCGTAATGCTCTACTATGTTTCGCAATTTTTTCTCTATTTTTAGCGGCCCCCGAAAGGGGAAAAGACTCTATTAGTTTTGTGTGGCCTGTCTGTCCGTCTGTCAGTCCGTCCCGTTTAGATCTCAGAAACTAGAAGAGGCTCCAACCATTTGTAGGGCCTAGGCGACTGCCTAGTTTGCCTATGCCTAATGCAGCCTTACAAACAAACACAAACATTATTACAAATATAACCTCGAATGCTAGAAGCACAAAGGTTAGATTTCATGACTACTCCAAAGACTCCATACTAGAGATTGATTCACTAGTTTAATCTAATTAGGGGGGGGGGGGAGAGCCTGAAACAGAAAGAGGAGACGATAAGGAAGGCGGAGGTACGAATGTAAATTTGATTGAGATTTAATTTTACGTTTGTTTTAAAATTAGATACGAAAGATCTACATAAGTCTACATTTGAAATTTGTTTAAGGCTATGTGGGACACTAAATTTACGGGTGGGGGGAGGTGAAAAATACCTTTATATTTGTTTTGACCTAATTTTAGTAGCTCAGCCATTTCAGTGCCATAAAAATGTAACTTATATGGTCTTCAAGTGCTTAATATTTTATTATGCATTTTTTGTCATGTATGAAAGACTGGCTCTTTTCATAATTATTAGATAAGCGCACTGGCCCAAAGTACCATGTCACTATTCACGCAGCTCCTTAAGGAGTCATGTAGCGGACATCCTAACGGCTGATGTGGTACAGAGAAGGAATAGCGGGGGAATTTCCAGTTGTGTTCAACTTCCCAGAAGGAACTGTTCAGAAGTGCCTTTGGATGGAAGTGACCATGGGCCTAGTTCTAAGAGTCTTAAATGCAGTGAATTTAGATCATGTATTGTTACAAGTCTTTACTATATTGAGCGTAATAAAACCTAGTAAAACGTAGTCCCAGCAGTGGAATGGCTTTTTAGAAATGTGCTTATACAAAGATACTAGGTAGATCTTATAATCCTATCCTTGAGCCCGAGCCCATGATGACCTTATTATACAACTGCACCAAGCGTCATCATTAAATTGTATTGTATTCTTTGTATCATAATTTTAAGATGAAAGGTATTCAATGAATGTCTATTTCATTAGATGCGGGATGTTGGATGTAAAGAAAAGTTGGATCCAGTGATGCCCGCATTCTATTTGTACATTGTCTATAATTGGTGAGCCCTATATTCATTCATGATACTAATATTTCACCAAATGTCTTTAAAAGCAGCTAATAAAATCTGTTCACTTACTAATCCACTAAAGTCATCTTGATCGAGTGACCACATCATGATGCCAGCTAGACCATTAGATTTGGCCCACTTTGCCTAAAAAAAAAAAAAAGCTTCTATGAGAGATTTTCATAACAAATCTACTCACATTTATCTTTTGAATTAAAAAAAAAATAGGTTTACACTTTTTTTAACGCAGTTAGAAAAAGAAGAGAAAGCGATACAGTACGAGAATGAAGAGAGAAAACTGAGGTATTTGGAATAAAAATTATGAAAATTAACGTTGTGTGACAAGTGTAAGAGCTTAGGTATTTGATTTTCTAGTTTTCCAAGTTACATACCAATTATAATATGAATTTTAAAATACAACGCTTATCAATACATCCGTATACAGACCAGTCGTAAGCTGTTTTACTAACATAATTAACAGTAAATCAATTCTATATATATCTTATCCTATATTGTCTCTACATATCAGTGGATTCTTTGAATAAACAATAATAGGTACTAGTTGACCGGCGGCGTAGTTCGAAGGGTCGGCCTTAGGCCAATAGAACTTATGCGTCCGCAATGTGCCCCGCACTTTCATAGGACCCGCGCTAATTCTATGTGTATAAATTATTAAATTAAACCATTTTATAACTTATAACAGATTTCCCGAAGCCTCCTGATTTACCAGGAGCTCCTGGAAATCTCCTGAAATAGCAAAATATACAAAAAATCCTGGAAATATCCGGAAATTATTAAAATATTTTGATAACTCATACAA
Organism: Biomphalaria glabrata; assembly: GCF_947242115.1. Classification (NCBI taxonomy): domain Eukaryota; kingdom Metazoa; phylum Mollusca; class Gastropoda; family Planorbidae; genus Biomphalaria; species Biomphalaria glabrata. The sequence goes on along the minus strand of NC_074726.1, from coordinate 8,875,940 downwards.
ATCTCCTGAAATATATACATAAAAATTGTCATTTTGGGGTGTCATTCAATATGGAAAACGCCAATCCTACGCGCGATAAAAAAAGATATTATGCAATACTCGTAATTGTGGAATCTTGTGAAAGAAGCTTCTCGCGCCTCAAACTAATGAAGAATTACTTGAGGTTAATAATTCTCAAAGATAGATTGAAACATTTGGTAATTCTTGCTATTGAGCGTGATCTATGTAGGAAACAGAATTCGTATGATATACTGTTTGACTTCGCTACACGCAAGGCTCCTATAGTAATTCTGTGCATAAAATGCAAAGACGAATTTATTTTCTAATACAAACTCCTAATTTTCACTTACATTCACTCTTATGTCATATGGAGAATTATATATATATATAAAACAAATGATAATTAGCACAGCTATAAAAGAAACCTACCTATAGTTTCATACTTGATGTTATGATTGAACTAAAGAAGTAAACTGATGTTTTGTCTGAACTAAAGAACTAAACTGTAGTAATGACTTAACTAAATAACTAAAGTGATATAATGACTGAACTAAAGAACTAAACTGATGTTACGGTTGAACTAAAGAACTAAACTGATGTTGTGATTGAACTAAAGAACTAAACTGATGTTGTGATTGTACTAAAGAACTAAACTGATGTAATAACTGAAGTAAGGCACTAGACTGAAGCTATGATTGAACAAAACTGAATAATTGACCTTTTCGCTGATACTAGCTTGGTCCTCATAGGTAATCCAGTTGTCGCCTTGTACTAGGTAAGTAGACTTCTGTTGGTCGTCGAAAACTCGTTTGCTTGAAGGGTTACTTTGTATATATCTACAAATCTAGAATGAATAGGAGACCAAGAAAGTGAGTTTTACATTTAAAATTAGATAAACATGGAAATATTAGAAGATTATCGACAAGGTTTCTAAAAAGATAATTTTTTTTACAGTTTTATTTTACCTGAAATCTCTTTCTCTCTCTCCCCCCTCTCTCCCTCTCCCCTCTCTCTCTCTCTCTTTCTCCATATGGTTTTCAAGCTTGACGATCAAGATCAAATAAAGATCAATTATCAAAGTAGGTCAACTTTCTCTCTGCTGACACAAACCAAAGTGAATGTCAAGGACGTAGACTTACCTCAGGGTACGCCATGCCTCCAACCACGAAGTAATCTGAGGAGTTCCTCAAAGAGCGGGTCACTATGGGTGACCCCGGTTCTGACCTGGAAGTGTCGTTCAGCACCAGCCTCTTGCCCACCCCTGTCACCCCAACCAACATCTTGTTCAGTGGTAAGCCAATGTTTTTATAAGCGGAGACTGTCCAGCTCTGAAGTTAAAATATATAGACAGCAATCAAGACATTAACATCAGACTGTCCAGTTCAACAGTTACAATTTGTAGACAGCAATACAGACATGAATAAAAGACTGTTCCGTTTTAAGATTGAACTAATATTTACACAGTTAAGTCATAACTGTATGTTGCTCCTATGTGATTGAAGACTTATTTATGTTGATAGAGTTATAGACTTTTAACCAGATCTCAGATTAAATAATAGCGATGTTATCCAAAATCACACCACCTGGGCTTGTGGGTTGCATTCCCATCTGATACAGCACGATTGTGCTCTTGTAAGTATCTTGCAAGTGACCATCAGAACAATGTCTGGTCAGCCTGTCACAGCACTGTTTGATAGCCAGTGGCATGTGCTAGTGGTGAAGCACGGGGAACACTTATTTATGGTCACTATGATGCTGCACGGGAAAGTTATGAATTATGGACAGAAAATCTCGCTTGGGGATTTGACCACATGGTTAGAGAGTCAGTAGTCGCCAGGTTCTTAAACTGTATAGATCAGTGATTCCCAAAGTGGTCTATATAGACCCCCAGGGGTCTACGAAGACTTCCAAGGGGTCTACGAAAAAGAAAAAATAAATTGGGGGTCTATGAGATGTCCACGGGGGTCTATGATAATGGATTTCATTTCAGCAGGTCGGGACTTTTATTTTCACATCTCATCAATGTAATTATTTCATACACTAATATATGATTTGTACCTTAGTTAATCCTTTCAAACGAAAAATTGTTATATTTAATTTCAATACCTATTTAAATAGCTTAATTTTTTCTATATGTAACAAAAATAAATGTAGATTATATACAGCGTTGGTTATTTAAAATTGGAATTCATTTCTTCATTGTCAAACAAGCAATTGCTTAAGTGCCTTTTTATGATGATATGAATAATCATGCTGGAGGATCAATTGAGACAATGCCACCCTGATAAAATGATAAAGATTTGAAAAACTTTAGAAATCCCAAAGATAAAAGTTCAGTCAACAAAATCTCTCTTCAACGTCATATACAGATGATGGTGTGTGCGGGTCTTAAAAGATCTCTTTATTTATAGCCATATACGGAAAAAACCATAGATAAATCATTGATTTTACCAGCTGTTAAAGTAGTTTTAAAAGCTATTTTACACAAATTTACATCTGATATTATTTTAAACACATTTCTTTAAGCAACAATACAGTAGGCACATCAGTGGTATGAGTTATAACAAAAACTTATTATGTAATTCTTTGCAAACAACATACACAGTTTGGGATCAGCGGCCTCGCAGGCTCTGACAGGGTGTAGCGCTGTGTGCTGCATACTTCCTAAGGATCATCTGCTCCTTATTTTTCTTCGTGATTGACCCACGAAACAGTTCCCATGTTTGGGTATATCTGCAAAGGCAGCAGAGGTTTGAATTCTGTTTTTCCCCTGATAGGTGGGTTGCAACCTAGGCTAATGAGTCCCTCCTTTCCAAAGCTTACTGGTTTAGACACCAGTTACTTCGCCCCTTCTCCTGTTTAAGAAAACAGTTCCGCGGACCCAATGTTTGAGCCAGACGTGAAAGATGAAACAATACAAATACAGAGATACTTAAGGTCAGTTAATTAATTCATATTTTTTGTTTGAAGAACTACTTTATAGAACAACAAATTCCTATATGAAACATAAAATCCCTCGCAATGGATGATGAACCTGCAAAAAAAAAACAAAAAAAAAAAAAAAAAACACATTTCCAGTGTGTTTGGTGGTTTCAGTATTACATATCAATTGTTATTTAAATTGGTTATAAATTTGTATGTTATCAATGAAAAAGATAGAGCTCTCTAACTAAGCAGCTTTAAATTACTTATTTACTCTTCGACTCACTACAGTTAGAAATTACTTTTGAAAATGGAGTTGGTGAATTTGCAAAAATGCAGTACCGGTATAAGTTAAGCAGGGGGACTACCGAAAACCAGAAAACATAGCAAGGGGTCTACGAGACAAAAAGTGTGGGAACCACTGGTATAGATGAATAATGTTCTTGACTCAATAAAATCACCAGTTGTGTACATTGAATATTTGACTGGATATAGTGTATTTGTGAAGCATAATGTGTGTTTCTTTATGGCCGGATTTGCTAGTTGTATTTCACTTTTATGGTATAATAAATGTTCTATTTGCTGATCAGAGACTCGATTGATTAATATAAATATCCGTTGTGCTGTGCCAATGGTAGTAGACATACGAGATAAAAAGTAGTTCAACAGTTCAAGAGAACAAGGCATCTTTAATTATTTGAATACATACAATTAAATGTCACTCAATAAGAAGTGACACAGCCACACTCCACCGTATTGACGGAGATACTTATTTACGTTAAGTGATACAACAGAACAGACATCTCTTGTTCACATCTAAACCTTTGATTCTTCTTCTTTACGTCTAAATCTTTCTATTGTTCAACTTGGAATCATACAAATATTGACCACAATAATACAAACACACTTCACAAGATTAGAATCAATAAACGTTTTTGGAAATTGAACTATCCGGGTAGCTGTCTTTCCCTGTCTTTATATATAGCCAACTCCTAAAAAATAGCTTGAATTTCCTATGTCTATTTTGCGCAAATGACTCTACTTGCTTGAAGCAAATGTAAACATTTTTATTTATTTTATGCAAACAATAAGAGCTTTATGTATCTTCTCGAATTATATTTACTATAAATATCTTATGCATTCAAGCCTCAAGACCTTGATGCGTACAGCAAGTGTCAATATAAACATTCTACATGAATGAAGACTCACAACTGTGAGGGAGAGTCTGCTTTTTGGTATTTACATTTTTTTTAGATGCATCACAATTTGTCTTTTGTTTTGTTGGTTTAGTATGGCCACATGGGATACAAATGTTGGGAGAACTCACGGTCTTTTTACTTTTTCACTCTGAATCTTTAAACGTTTTATATAAATAAATTATCATGAGACTTAAAAAAAATTCGAAAAAAGTGATGCATCCACCAATATCTATTATCATAATATGGCATGATTAAGGAACGTTAATTCATAAGATAACATCAATTCTATATAACTTATAAAGTATTCATTTGTATCGATATTATTGTTGTTAATTAATTGTACTGCAATAGTGATATTCTACTCCTGGTGCTACAATAGTAATACTTTACGTTTGGTGCTATTGCAGTAATACTTTACGTTTGGTGCTATTACAGTAATACTTTGCATTAAGTCCTACCGTGCTGAATTCTTGATTAAATTTTGCGTTATCTCTAGAATACAGGGGACTGTTGAAGTTTGTCACTTCGCTGTATCTTGCGTCCACAAAGTCATAAGTCATAAGACTGGCATAGTCTACCAATCTGAATAGGAAAGTAAAAAAAAAAACACTATTTGAATCTCGTGAAGACATGAGTAACTCTAAGCGTAATGACATCTGAGTATAGTTGTAGAATTAGAATTATTCTTAAAAAAAAAAACAAAGCTTATAATACAGAAACAAACACACAGTTACTGCAATATCTCTCAATAGTACATAATGTATCTCCCTTTTTGCTATATAATATAAAGTTGATTAATTACCAGTAACTAATTAGCTAATGGTTTTAATTTTTGATCGATTCATGTGTAGTCATCGACAATGAATAATTGTGCAAAGTTTCAACTTGATCCGAAAAAGGAATCGAGCAAAATGGCGTGTACAATATTTGTACCAGACAGACAGGGTGAGATGTTATTAGCTTTGTAAAATAGAAAAGTAAATCACCCCTTTCGGATAGTGCGATCTACTAAGCAGGAGATATGAAGATCATATGTTTTTGCGTTGAAAGGTTAACGAGGGTGTGTGCTGACCAGCACAAAGATCAACTGTCAATACATCCCTAATACATGTCAGGTACCCGCAGGGTAGACTGTGGGGCGTCCTAAAACTCCTGATGTTAAATATCCAAATCGTTTACTGGATTTGAGCTAGGGACCTTGCGGTTTGGAACAGAAACTCAGCGCCCACGCCCCAAGTAGATCTTTTGTATAATTATTACCATCTTTTTAAGAATTTTTTTTTCATTTGCTAATGAATTAATACTTTGCAAGTTAATCTTTAATCAATAATACAATTTAGTTTAATACTCTCTAATTAAAATCACAATTTGATCGTTAACTAAAGAAAGCCTATTAGGCTGTAAAGCCATAACACCGGATCCTGGTCACCTGTAAATTTCTGAGTTGTTGAAATAAGGGATAAAAGATCCAACAGGAGCCGCAATGGTCAGCAGAAGTTTCGGAGATCTGGAGTCTGCGTCAAAAGATTTTCTTAAACTCTAAGGATAAAAAGGTAAAATACAATTCAATTAATTTTTTACCCATTTTAATTGTTATTAAAAAAAAAAAAGAAGAAGAATACGATCTTGGTAAGTGTGAAGTAAATAAACTGGATTTAAAAATCAAATTTCAAAAATGAAGATGCAAAAATGTAATACTTTGCATAGCACAACATTAAAAACACTAAATAAAAAAAAACAAACTTAGAGGTTTTTAGACATGGCGGCAAATCTATCAAAAAGCAAATTGTTTTTTTTTTGGTGTAACCGGTGTCCGAAATACTCTGTAGAATCACATTTCCTTCGTTTGTATCGCAAAACAAAAAAATAATAATTAATACTACTACTATATAGTTGGCAACACTGATCTTTAAACATGACGTCCTTGACCTTATTTATTTTGTTTATCTCACGATCTCTCCCAATCTACCTATTTTCTTTTTTTTTTTCTTCTAGGTTTCTTGACATCGCCTCCACATTTCGTCGTAAAACTTTCTCTTCTTTATCTCTTCTACTGTATTTTGTTGCTCAAAGAACTAATACGAGATCTTAAAATCAAAAGTGTAAACCAAGGGCAGATAACTGTGTAAGCTTTTGGTGTGAGTATCTACAATATCGGCAAGACATACAAGATAGAAAACAATATTGAAAAAATTATTCATGCCAGAGACTTTAGAAAAAAAAAATGAATGTCGTAGATTGTAGAGCAGTGGTTCGCAAGCTTTTTCCTTAACGGGACACTTCGCACATTCCGCGTAGTTAGCGGAACACTTTATTTCTAGACAGATTAATACATGTGGTGACCCTCTAGTTTAGTTAATTATTCGAGTAGTTTGTGGAACACCTATTCAGGCATCGTGGAACACTGGAACACTAAGCGTCCATCACTACACACTTTAAGCAAACCAATCATTTAAGGCATAATGAGATATGTGGACTTTAATTTTATACTGTAGCGCTTTAGGCTGATACAAGATATTTACGAGTGGTTAAATTATGAAGTTCCTTTCTTGGTCGAAATGAAATAATGTAACAATGAATGTATTCTTATACTTTTTTTATTTGGTCTATAAATGGTTGCTGTTAAATCCAATACTGTAATGCTTTCACAGTGTTTAACTCTTCACGTCCACTTACGTTTAAAAGCCTGAGAAAATTCACACTTGTATTTCCTGTGGGATACTCCCAATCAATGTCTAGCCCATCAAATTGATAATCCCTTAGAAACGCGACGGTTTGGCTTGCGAATCTGACCGCTTGTGCATCGTCTTTGGAGGCAGCCACGAAGCCGTCACCGTGGTCAGTCTCACCTCCAAGTGACAGTAAGGTCTTCAGATCGGAGTTTTGACTTTTCATTGCAGTGAATAATCTGAAAATGTAATAGATTTGAAGAACAAGTATCAGGAAATCAAATTCTCACATCACATGCCGTCAATACAAACAAATTAAAGGAAACTGTGTTAGCTCAGTTCTATAAATAGTAGATAGTTTTCAATCACAATAAAAGACAATATCAAGAGGGGCTAAACTAAATAAATACTTAAAAAAAAAAAGACAATTCCTAGTTTATAAAGATTATAGAGAGATTATTTAGGTCTTAATAACTAATAAATGTTCAATTTAAAAAAATGGACAATTCCCTGCCCCTCCCCACCCCGATCAAAAAATCCTGGTGAGGTGAATGTATAAATCTATTATACTTTATAATATGTTAATGATCACCATCTTGATCCAGAGTTAGAAAAAGGTACGGAACATGTCCCTGAATGTCTATTAATTTATAAAACTCTTTAATGAATTTGACCTACATGCGGAAATACCCTATGACGTAGTTTGTTCAAGATAATGATTTTCTAGTCCTTTTTTAGCCATATTTAAATTATATTTTAATTATACTTAGAAAAACTAGAACTGTCAAAACTAGAGTTTTCCCAGTGTGGCCTACTAGCTAGCAGTTCTTTTCTCAAAGACATATATCAACTGTCAAGTATCTAGGAACATCGATCAATCGTCTCCAGGTTCCATTTGTTTCCAGGATCCAAGTGATTTCATTTGTTTCCATGAATGAATAGAAAAATTGTAAATATCGCTTAAGTGAAAGACTAATTTGGGTTTTTAAATACTTTTTGTCTTAAATCGTAACATTTTATATATATATATAATGTTTGTCTTCGAGTCCATTGTTTTTATTTTAAAAATGGAAAAAAAATTTTTTATTAAAGTCTAAAGATAAGGAAAAGTACCTATAGTGAGTATCATTTGTCGCTGTCAGAAGTGAAGTCACTGGATCAATCTTTCCGAAGGCGTAGACTAAATGGGTGCAGATATCGGGCTCCACATTTTTGACATCAAACCTAGCGAACGAAGAGTTCCTGTTGAACGCCCAGCCAGGGAAGTAGCAGAAGCGAATAAATCCTGCAGCAGGACCTGGTAAACATATATACAAGCGGGTGACATTGTTACATTTATTTTTACTTACAGCTGATGACAATGTATAAGGGTCAGTGATTTATGAAAGCTTCTAAAGGGTTCACTAAAAGTATCAGGAGATAAAATCAGTGGCACATTGAATGATTGATTTTACACATTACTACTGTTAATCACACTGTAGGATACATCATGAGACAATAGCAAGACACATTGTTGCGAGACGACGTTTATGACACATAGTAAGACACAATGTGATACATACTGTAAGACACAATGTGATACATACTGTAAGACACACTGTACGACACACTGTAAGACACAATGTGATACACACTGTAAGATACACAGTAAGACACAATGTGATTTTGCACACTGTAAGACACACTGTAAGACACAATGTGATACACACTGTAAGACACATTGTAAGACAATGTGATACACACTGTAAGACACACAGTAAGACACAATGTGATACACACTGTAAGACACATTGTAAGACACAATGTGATACACACTGTAAAACACAATGTGATACACACGGTAAGACACACTGTAAGACACAATGTGATACACACCGTAAGACACACTGTACGACACACTGTAAAACACACTGTAAGACACAATGTGATACACACTGTAAGACACACTGTAAGACACACTGTAAGACACACTGTAAGACACAATGTGATACACACTGTAAGACACATTGTAAGACACATTGTAAGACACAATGTGATACACACTGTAAGACACAATGTGATACACACTGTATGACACATTGTAAGACACATTATAAGACACAATGTGAACACACTGTAAGACACACAATGTAAGGCACACTGTAAGACACACAGTAAGACACAATGTGATACAAACTGTAAGACACATTGTAAGACACAATGTGATACACACTGTAAGACACAATGTGATACACACTGTAAGACACACTGTAAGACAATGTGATACACACTGTAAGACACATTGTAAGACACAATGTGATACACACTGTAAGACACATTGTAAGACACAATGTGATACACACTGTAAGACACATTGTAAGACACAATGTGATACACACTGTAAGACACATTGTAAGACACAATGTGATACACACTGTAAGACACACTGTAAGACAATGTGATACACACTGTAAGACACATTGTAAGACACAATGTGATACACACTGTAAAACACATTGTAAGACACAATGTGATACACACTGTAAGACACACAATGTAAGGCACACTATATGACACACTGTAAGACACACAATGTAAGGCACACTGTATGACACATTGTCTGAAACATTACAAGATGCAATGTAAGACACATTGTCTAAAACATTTTAAGAAATATTGCAAGATGTTAAATTAGATACACTGTAAGTTCAAGTTCCTAATGTACGCATACATTTCTGAAACACATTGTAAGTCCCATTGTCAAACACATTGTAAGACAAAAAATTGTAAGTCACATTATAGAACACATTGAAAGGCACACTGTATGACACATTGTAAGATAAATTGTAAGACATAATGTAAGGTACATTGAAAGAAAAATCGAAAGACACACTGTAATACACAATGTGAGATACAACGTGAGACACATTGTAAGATACTATAAAATACACTTTGAGACACATTGGTATACACGTCGTGAGACTGTCAGACACAATGTAAGACACATAAAAGACACAATGCAAGATACAATGCAAGATACATTCTAATGTCAAAGGAAAAATTATGACAATATAGTGAGACACACAAATTCATATAAGACAAGCCAGACACCCTTTAGACACAGACCTATTGTGGGACACACAAATTCACCTAAGACAAGCCAGACACCCTTTAGACACAGACCTACTGTGGGACACTGAGATACACAAGAATGTTCCATAAGGAATTCGATTACTTACTATTTATAAAGATCAACAGAAAAACTTGAAAGGAAGCCGAAATCATTCTACGACACAGTTGTCTTCTCCTGCCATATACAATAACATTAGAACATTGTTAGGTACAAATCTATATCAGCTATACCAGCATGGGGTAGGAGTCGGACTGGGTTTGATCCAAGGACCATCAAGGCAACAGTACAGAGCCCATACGACATAATCAGGAAGCCATTCATAATTTCTAATTTGTATTAATTCCTAAATTATAGTTTTTTATATAGCGCTACTTTCATGCTTATAACATGTTTAGAGCGTCATGGTCTCCAGTGGGGGAGAGGGGTATCTGGGAGAAGATTTTCCGTGCTGCCTTTATGCCCTAAGTAAACACAACTCTGCTCGAACCCCGAGCCGCCTTCATAGGTAACCAAGCCAAGCTCAACCGTATTTGGCCTCTCGACCACGCTTCTCACATTACCAGAATTTTAGCTTCAAAATACCATTAATAAAATCGATAAATTTACGATTTGTGCTATTGCAGAGTTGCGTGGACTTAGGGGCACCCTAAGTATAAAAAAAAAAATATTTCAAAATCCCAGTCTTCAACGAGATTCGAAACCAAGAAGCCAGGATCTGAAGCCCACTAAAATATAGCTTGAAATTGAAGTCTCGGAATAATTGATTCTGGAATGCTAAAAAGGGCACACATAACTTCTTTTTTTTTTAATTATATTAACAATTTCTTTTTGTACTTACACCGGATAATAAAAAAAAAACTATTTATAGATTTTGCTTTATAAGCATTGATTAAAATATAGAAAATTTTTAAAAGATTAACTATGACAACGTGAGTATGTTCTTCTTACCTGTTACGTTGCAATGATGTCAAGTCAACCAATATCACCTGTTCACCCACCTACAGGTAGCTCGGAATACTACGTCATCATACCCAGTGTTGACTCTGTAGCCACTTCACCAAAAGCAGAAATGTGTCGTCAAGGAAATGGTCCAGGTGGTGTGTCAACAGCCGGCTGTGTTGAAGCACTTGAGCTCAAACACGGTGAGGGGTGAACTCTTTCGACTTTAAAATAGTGAGTCATCGGTATTGAGGGGTGTCTTGCAAGTTATCATTATGATACGGACTAAGTGAGAGAAGCAAAAATCATTATGACATTTAAAATTTTTGAAACCTTATAGATCTAGTTACTCTTCAATTTTATTGAGAAAAAAAATGTTCAAATTTATCTAATTAATTTTACTTCTAACATTGTCAATAACGGCTATTTTTTTTTATTGTTTCTTGGTACTGAAAAGGCTTAGGGGTTAATTTCTGCTTTCGAACCTAGGGTTCCGGGTTCGAATCTGGGATTTTGAATTTCGGGATTTTTAGGGCGCCGACTCTAATGGGTACCTGACTTTAGTTGGGGAAAGTTAGCCGGTTGGTCGTTGGGCTGGCCACTTGACATCCTGCTCTTTAACCGTTGGCCAAAGAAACAGATGACTTAACTTTCATCCGCCCTATAGAGCGCAAAGTCTGAAAAGGGAAACTTGACTTTACTTTCACTTTTGACTGAGCACATAATTCAGAAAGACACCAAGTGGCGTTAGATTTCGTATTTCATATGCTAGGATTTATCACGGACTTGATAGTTCGTTAACAGTGATAATAAAGAATGGTTCGGTTTGCAGTCAATCAAACCAACGAGTAGCAAGAACGATTCTCATTGACATACACTCCTTCTTCCCTAGTGCTATTAGAGCATGGAATGGGTTGCCTGAGCTAGCCAGGAAAACCAGTGACTTGGCAGAATTTAAGTCATTGGTTAATATGCATGACTAAATGCATGACGCGTAGGACGTAATCATCTTCTTTTTTTGAAGTAACGTCTGTATTATATAAGATAAGATAAGATAAACGACTAGATGAACACATGAATACGCTGTTATTTGATTGGACTTAATCCTGTGCACTGCCAGTGGAGCATAGGACCGCAACCACAACTTTCCACCGAACTCGGTTCTGAGCAGCTTTCTTCATCCTCAGCGTATGCGAGTAAGACGTACTTATGTTCTAAACGTCTGTCACTTATAAGATAAACTAATATTTTTTAAATTCAAATGATACATAAGAAATTTGAAGCACTTACGTGTTTTCAATCAATGTGTTTCACAAACAGTAGCTCGGTGACTCAGTCTGCATTTCAGACTGCAACAATAACAACACAAAACCAAGTTATGCACTAAATTGGCAACACGACGTCTGTCAGTCTTAATAGTTGGCAACACATTGTGTAGGTCTCCAGGTCGCCGTCTCAGCTGTTAACTTTTTCTTTTCTATTTTTTTGTTCAAAACGACACACGTGACCCAGTGTCCACACAGTATTCTGTTTCTGCTTTTCTAGCTTTGATCGTGCCAGTGTTGACACAGACAGTTATGTCCATATTGCTAAGGGGGGGGGGGCGCTGTAAGGGAAGGGCAGAGATGGGGGAAGACCAGATCCAATTGAGGAACTTAAGTCAGAGGACAGTGACGCTCTGTGTGTGAGAGTGTCAATACATAACAAGAGCAAACAACGAATCCTGCTACATATGAAATTCTTAAAAGTACGGTACTAGTTTATTGGTTACTACTTTCAGACCTTGAGATCTATGTGGGCGGATGATGCAAGGTTATTAGTTTCTTTAACCGATGGTGAGGGTTCCATGTGGTAAGAATAATGTCCAACAGCCTTTACTTACCCAAGTCTTTTCAGGTTGTCTAGATTTAAGGATTCGAACACGAAATCCCTCATTTTTACAAAGCCTTTTTCAATTCATTTCGTCTGCTTGTCTTGTACGATGTTTGAACGCGTTAGTTCTTCCACTTCCATTCTTGGATCGAGTTCGATATTTTACAAATATTAAAAGTAGGGTCTACCTAAAAATATACGAGAATCAATCTGCTTGAAAACCTGGTCAAGTCTTTTTGTATTTAATCAACAGAATGGCAATCATACTACATTTTGTGTATGAAGTTTACACCTCCAAATATTTGATTTGGATTTAAATGTTTACATTCCTTTGGTTTTTTATCTTTAAATAGCTGTTAAGTCACATATTTGCAAAGTAATACTGGGCCAACGATAACAGCTCTGTACCTAAAGGGAAATAATGAAGTATTTATGCTTGACAAATAATTGTTAATCACAGTTACTTCCCTGAACAATGTCTTCACTTGAGTTCCAATAACGCAGTACGTTGGGCAACAAAGAATAAACAAATAAAAAACATTGTGAAAACAACACGCTCTAAATGATCACAGTCTTCCATAGTCACCCTTTATAGGATGATGCTTATACTTATTCAAAAAATTATGTACATTTCTTAGTGGCTCCTGTCACCCTTTGGTGGTGTCCTTTAGCCTTTCATGTTAAGTGTCACAGACTTTGAAGTAATTTTTGACTATCCGAACAAGTTTTATAAAGACATGCTGCGTGTACCAAATAATGACTGGCGGGAAATATATTTATAAGTAATATTTATATATAAGTTTTTAAAGTTTAAAGTTTTTAATAAAATTGTGTATTAGCTACTAGCAATGCTAAGAACTGATTCCTTAGCAGATATCTATATTCGATTCATCTGTAACTTTTCTCACGGTCAAGATAACTTAAACCATGATGCCTCCCCTCTTGGATAAGGAAGAGAGAACAGTGCCTCATATTTTAATCATTGCCTCCCACCCCTCACTTGTTCTTGACCAATATGGTGAAATAGGCGCATTGCTATTTGCAAACGGTTGGATAGTTTCGACACCAATTGCTAGAGTAGGCCTGAACACAGACCTGTGACGTGACAATGAGCTATTGGTGTCCACTGACCACAGCTTAGTCCGTTTTCTGGCCTACTATAGCGATTGCTCTCGGTATTTGTCCAGGGCTTTTGAAAGTGAAGGTTTGAGCCTCTCAGGCCCTACAGGCCTACTCGAATGGAGTTTGATGATGTGAAGTGATCTGTAACTTTGAAACAAAAATGTGTACATTTGAAATTAAGACTGAATTATACCAATCTTGTGTAACTAGTCTGAAATATCACATGTAGAGAAACCATTTTCGTCCTTTTTGTTTACCCATCATTTAGCATGAAAACATTTAAACTACGTACATGTAATTTCTGTTGTTTTGGCTATGCTATAGCTGTTTAACCTGTTACGAGTTTAATAAAAAGAAAATATGGTTAATACCAAAAACCACTTTCTAGTTCGCAAAATGACGCTATTAATAAATAAACGTACTATATTAATGTATGCGACTCAACCTTTCCCCCTATGGAAAATCTAAATAGAAAGCTAATCCCGTATGAGATAGTTTGAACAAACAAAAAATTGGAAAAGTCGATTGGTTTTATTTCAAAAAAATGCAACATATTCTACATACTACATCTTCAGCATAAGACATCTTCAGCAAAAAATTTTCAACATACGACAACAACATACAATCTTCAACGTGTATGTTCAACATAATCTTCAACATACGGCTTCTTCAACACACATCTTGAACATGTGACCTCTTGCACATTTCACATATTTAACTTTTGACATTTTGAACACATGAGATAATTAACCTATAACCTATTAAACATCTTTTACATGCTACATCTTTAAGATCACAAAATGCCCAATTATATTTCTGCCTATATGATACAAACTAATGTCTGTACAAATATCACACTTAAGAATTAACTTATTTAGAAATATGAAAAAATATCTGCGAAAGCGTTAGCTTAGCCAAACGTCAATTCTCTTTATATTCAATATCTTTAAAATATAAAAAAAAAACCAGTTTAAATACACATGACTTGCAAATGTAGTTGTATATTTTACTGTCATGACTGTAGTTGAAATATCAAGCAGCTGTAAATATCAAATAATCGAAGGCACTAAAGATCTTTGTGAACACATACATGAAAGTGAAAACCATTAAAATCCCGAAGGTTGAAGTAAAAAGTATAGAAGTCACAAATGAATCAAACAGTGAAGTCAGTATAAAAATCAACGTTGAAATCAGGTACACTGAGGATGAGAACAGTGATCTCACTAGTATTAGCACCAAGAAGGTCAGCATGACTTAAGGAAATTGTGAAATCTGCGGAAAAGAAAATACAAATATAACAAAAAATTTTAACACCACTATTTCAAAGAAAACCAGATTAGACTGGCCTAAGTAGAAGAGATTCTAAATACTAGGACACTGGAAATATATATAAATATAATAATATAATATATAATTCTACTGCGATTTTTTATTATTTGTTCAAAGCTTTTAAAAACAAGTTTAATCCTTTTTCTTTAACAGTGTGTTTCCACGAGCATGCTATGATAAATCAGTGAACATCAATATTGACCATTGAGAAGACATAGCTCTAGACCTCACCAGATGGAGAGAGACAGTGACCAAGAAAGCAATGGACAGCGAAAGAACATGGGCCTCAGCTCTGGAAGAAAAACGTACAATGCGAAAAATGGTCAGCTCCTCTACCACCGAAGCAAAAGCCACCTTAACCAGCGATATTTGTGGACGGGAGTGTCTCTCGAAAATGGGGTTCCACAGCCACATGAGGAAGTGTGCGAGATAAACCATAGTCGTTCTATGACTGAAGAAGGCCAACTAGATGCTATGATAGTTTCACTACCAATATCGCGGATCTGATATATATATGTGCATATTGTATGTACATACTACATCGATTCAATATGTTTAAAGTTAATAGAAAAACGACCTAAAAGAGGTCCAAACACCAAACGCAACAACTGCTACAGTGATGGTCTACTATGAATACAGTGAAACATTCTTTTTGAGCTCTAACTATTTCATTGAGCCATAAAGGAAAAAGTCAAAGACATCAATATAAATCAATTCTACTTATAATTTTGTGGACTGATCTAAAGATCTTAGTGGAAATTGGCACTAAAAAGTTGAGAATATTCAAGGGATGAACACCGTTCTAAGTTCGAATTTTTTAAATTGATATAGTAAAATATAAGGGCAATAAAACATGACCTGATACAATCACACTGGATGTTATTAAAAGTAACACAATAAGACCAACTGTAAAGACCTTGCCATCAATAGGGGAGATGTTAAGTCATCAGCTTTTTTTTTATGACCGACAGTTAACGAGGGTCTCGCGTGGCCAGCACAACGACTAACAGCCTTTGCTTTCCCCAACTTAAGTCAGGTACCTATTTGAGTTGGGGCGACAGAGAGTTTAACCCGGGACCTTTCGATTTGGAAACAAAACGCCTTTCTACTCAACCAACACACCCTCGAGGGTGCTCAACTTTTATTTCGGGATCGAGGGCAAAATATGTCACGGGCCGCGGAAACGTCAAAACTGTCTAATCCAATGGAAACGACCCTATGTGGTCTTATTATGTACTGTAGCTTAATGTCAGAAGGGGTTGAAAAGCTTTAGGGCCGAAAGTAGCCCGCGGGCAAAAGTTAGGGTACCACAGCTTTCAACTATAATCAATCATGAATTTAAACGTAACGATTTTTTTTTTCTATGGGTGTGACTTCACCATTTACAAGCAGCATTTGACACAAAATATTCTGACTTAGTGATGAAAAGTCAAAGTAGTAATGATAGTCACCACCTACAAGATCTTCCTTTAGGGAACAGTACCAGGAAAAATAAGAATAGGCAGACTGAGAAAGCCATGGTTTAAAAAAAAGTTAGTTTCTTTTTCAGACCTTGCGATTTATAGGGTAGATGATGTTAAGGCCATCTGTTTCTGTGGCCAACGGTTAACGAGCAAGGTGTCATGTGGCCAGCACAACGACCAACCGCCTTTACTTTCCCCAACTTAAGTCAGGTACCCATTAGAGCTGCGTGGACTAAGTCTTCACTGA
This sequence comes from Biomphalaria glabrata, assembly GCF_947242115.1. Taxonomy (NCBI): domain Eukaryota; kingdom Metazoa; phylum Mollusca; class Gastropoda; family Planorbidae; genus Biomphalaria; species Biomphalaria glabrata. Next base: position 8,859,066 of record NC_074726.1, on the reverse strand, counting down.
GATTCGAATCCAGGACCACAGATTCAGAAGCCTAGTGATTAACCACTCAGCCACCACGCAGAAATTCTATTCAAGTCAAAAGACAAGAGAGGAGAGAAGAAAGACAGATGCCAGAAATTATGTGTTGTCCCAACGGTTAAACAGACTAAAGTCACTAAAGATAGGTGAAGGTGAAATCACTTAATATGCTAAGTTTTCTTGTTTTCTGCTCAGTGTTATTAAAACCCTAAAATAAATACTTACATTGGTGGAGGATCCTTATGATTGGTTTACATTCAGTTATTTCTTGACTTGTTTCTGCTTGTAGTCACTTAAAAGTAAGAAATAAGGAAACTTAATCGAAATCAAGTCGAGATTAAGAGAATAAAATGAACTACATTTGGTTGATTATTGTATTGAAGTCTTATATTAGCATATTTGCTTACTTTAATGGTTGCATCATTCAGCTTGACGTATTCTCATCAAGGATCGCATCATCTTGATTAAGTTATTTTCAGACTATTTGGTGTACTATCAGGAAAGACAAAAAAAGAGAAATTAATAACAATTAGATCTAATTAGAAGTTTAAAAAAATAAAAAGACAAAAAGAGTTTTGAAACCAAACACATAGGCGGCTCATGCTGATCGGTCGTTGGTCTACTCATATATGGGAGTTACAAATAAAAAAAAAAGTCAATTTCCCGTCAAAGGAGGCGCGGTGACTGAGTTTTAATGAGCTAGCCTTCCGAATCGAGGGTTCCTGGTTAGAATCCTGGTGAAGGCTGGGATTTTTTATTTCGGCATATTTGTGGCGCCTCAAGAGTCATCCCAGCTTTAATGGGTACCTGACACAGAAACAGAGGACCTTACATCATCTGACCTATTGGTCACAATGTCTGCAAAAAGAACTTAGACTTTTTTAGCGGCCCCCGAAAGGGCAAAGACGCTATTAATTTTGTGTGGTCTGTCAGTCCTTCCGTCCAGTTAAGATCTCGTAAACTTGAAAAGAGTGAAAATTCGACATCACAATAGTTTAGACCATTCTGATGCAACGGCTACTTTTTTCTTTTCTGAACGCGAAAAATCTAATTTTTTAATCACTTATGCAAGCAGTTTCTTCATAAAAATACACCACTTTTACAACTAATCACTATTAATATTAACAAACACATGAGGCTCTTTATTAGAGACCACATCATAACACCATATTTGTAACACATTTATGCAAACGGTTGTAGATGTTTTGTCAGAATTTTTTTTATTGTATTGTTGTTATGTAAGTTCTGTTATACTAAGTACTATATTTACGCACCTAACCAGATCAAAAAATTTTTTTGGATTTTTATTTTTTTACGGAAATGTATATTCTTGAGGAATAAAAGATTGGCCCTTACAAAACAATTAGATCAATTAGATATTAATTATAAGACATCAGTTAGGCCAGGTTCACATCTAACTTCACATTCATTTTCTTCTATCCTTTGGTCTGCTGGACCGCTGGACCACCACACAAGATCTGCTAACCTTTTTTTCTCCATTATTTTCTGTCTTTGATAGAATTTCATTCTGATAATATTGAAACCTGCCTTTTTACCTGCCTGGGTGGACCACTTCGGGGGCTGATTTTGAGTTTGTGTTTCCACACAAACTGTCTTTGTAACCTTGTTACTTAACTTTCTCCCACCTCTCTTCAACAAGGGCTCTAACTGTTACACGTACAAATACAGTTTAATCTTTCTATATAAACGTGACGAATAAATGATTCTTTTTTGTTTCCTTTTAATTTCAATTTCTTTAACCACTTAAAAGAGATGCGCTTACAGAAGACTAGCAGTTTCACCAATTTTGCGTAGAATATAGATCATGAAATTAAATTGTGCCTAGTACACTTTCAAAGAAATAATCAAATAGACAAACAAGTAAACGAAAAATGTATACTAATAATAATAATTGTCAGACAATGTCTAAGTGGTCACTGTTAAAATGACTACAATGGATTATGTTTCCCTCTAACGAAGCTCGACATCTGGCAGTGAAAGAGAATAAATATTAATTCGTTTTTCACAGAATAATAATAATTATAAAGCTTTAATAAGTTATTGCAGATTTTCGTCTATAAAAATAAATTTTGGGCGGACTTATGACAAAGAAGCGAAGAAAACCAAAATTGCAGCTTTCCCCTACCGAGGGCCGCTAAAAAGGACAGTACTTAAGTCTCTTAAGGACTAATACTACATCAAATAAAAATACTTGCCCAATCCTCTGTGCGTTTGTTGTTTGCTTCTTGTTTATTTAAAAATACAAATCTGTAGAGAGCACAGTCACGTCCATATCAGACAAACACAAGTCCAACAAATAGTTTAATATAGAGTAGAGCACTGTTCAACTCTACAGTACATGAACAATGTTTTGTGTCACAAACAAGAAAGGATATGCCCAGGTCCTGTGTTAAATACTACACATTTTAATAGTCACCGTTAGAGATGTGTAAAAAAAATATGACAACACATGTAGCTGCCCAAATGGCCGCTGTGTGTAGAAACAAATCAACAAAAAGAACCAACAAGTGGAAGGGTAGCCTACATGACATAGACTCCAGGCGTGCAGAGAGAAAGATTTGGGGCCAAGACAGTTGGGCACGTGGGGGCCACTCTGCTCCCCGCCCCCCTTGCTAGAAAAACTTTAAGTATACAAATATAACAAATCGTGACGTGAAGACACCCTGTTCTGGTCGGGCCGCAGACTAGAGACGTGTTTGAACCCCCCAACTCTGTGCACCCTAGCTGAAGACTATTAGTATTTTCAGCGTCACTTCTCAACAGTTCAAATGAATGACTGAACAGCACGCAGACGTACACAGACACGAGAAGGAAACGTGTCTCTCTTTTTTATCAACATTGTGTTTCTGTTGTGTTCGAATATTCCATTGTAGAGAAATTATATAAAGTAGTATATAAAATGTAAATTTAGAAAAGTTATTTAAAGCACAATATAAAATGTTTGACATGTTTCGAAGGTGAAGACAATCAACGACGTAGGCCGAACCTCCCGCAGGATGACGTGGGATGGCAGCGGGCAGGGTATGAAGCCTAAACCGTCGAGACAGTCGAACGACAGTGCAGCGCCCACACCGCACGACGAAGCAGTTTGCTAATTAGAGAGACTTACATAGCAATGAAGAGGAAAGAAGATAGCTACAAAGTATTAAGAGAGAGATAGAGAGAGAGAGTAGTTCAAGTCTCCAGCTAAAATACACGAGTTTAAGTCTGCCATTACCATGCACTAGATTTATCACTAAGGGTGCTTTAAAAAAATCTGCTCATGAACTTTTTCTGCCGTCTTCTGCGGACCATTCTTAGCAGAACTGACAAGCTGAAATTGCGAAATGGTCGGCCATTATGAATTCGGCCGATTTCATGCTTTGACCGTAACATATATAAACTAAAACACACATATTGTTACTACTACATCTTTGAAGAAAAACAAATTCATTAACCTAAAAAAAAAGAAGTGCGTGTGCTTTTGTTGATGTAGTTTTATTTCTGACGTAAAGTTGCATTATCATCATTCCGCTCATGTATGGCATTTACACGAGTTCAACAGACGCCTCAATTAAAAAGCGCGGGTAATCGGGCAGAAGCGGTACGACGAATGTCAAGGACGAATGGGTATAACGGCGTTAAAGAAGTAGTCCTGGGCAGATTACTACATTGGAATCTAATCAAAATGTTGATCTATCAACTTTTTTTTACAGAAAGTATTTTACACAAAAGAATTTTTGTGGCTTTTTAAAATGCTTAAGATTATGGCTGAGCGAATACTTTAGACAAAGTTGGGTGGACTCAAGTACGCCCTAAAAAAAATCCAATTTTAAAATCGCAGTCGTTACTGGGATTCGAATCCGACACCTCGGAAACCAACGATTTTCTACTCCGCAACCTAGCCCAGGGGTGGCACACTAACATTTTAAAAATCTTCAAATCTGAAGAATCCGCGGCTCTGTGGATTCATTTAGCACGATGAGCAGAAATTCAACGGGCCTGATACGTCTCACGGACCTTAGTTTGGGCAGCGCTGATCTGCTCCATTAGAACAATAATCGATTACATCTCAATCTGAGTAGTTATGGCTGGTCTGTTATGCCAGGTATGTGTGGGTTGTGAGCAGACAACATAGTAAGAAGCAAAATATAAATTATACATTTTTAAAAAGAAGCTTATCTAATAGGAAGAACTCCAAATTTAGATCAATATAACTCAATACTGTAAGATTAATTTCCCTTTATATCTAACAAAAAATGTGTCAATTACAACTATTTAATGGAATAATTGGTTAAAGTTTTAATAGATTGGTGTTTTATTAGGAACAGTAAATAATTGTGCAAAGTTTCAACTTGATTTGAGAATGAAAATTGGGAGAAACTAACGTGTTTAAAATGTGTACCCAACAGACAGACAGGCAGAGTGACTTGATATAAGCTTTGTAAAAACGCAGCCAAACACATTTACAACTGACGCCGGCTATTGCTTTGGCCTGGCTCGCCAACTGTCACAGAGTTCCATTAGCATTCTCAAAGGTTTGGGACAGTTTGGGTCCTCAGAGACAGTCCTGTTGTTACTCAGGACAAAGAGAAAGATAACCTGTTCACAGCGTCACGCGTCATCGGTAGTCATGTCAAATAAAAATGTAACCGCGATTGTGACGTGTTGAATAGCAAGATCAAAACAATTTATACTTCTAGTACGTTTCAGCTTCTATGTTGTTGTTGTTTTTTTTTAGCTGTGTGTTGATGTCTCTTTCGTATATCTGCTAACCACTGTTTATAGCTTTATTTGTTTTGTTTTTCTTTCTAGCCATCTAAGTTTCTATTTTCCTTTAACTCTAAAGTTTCTATTTTTCTTAAACTCTAAAGTTTCTATTTTTCTTTTTCCTCGTTTCCAGTTGGAAGACGTGTGTGAAACGGTTGAAGAGATATTTCGGTGTTTGACAAATGAGATTCGAAAACAAAGCTGCGAAAGAAAGTTTCTTTTAGAATTTATAACACTTGTGTAACTAATACTTTCAGAAATGTAACATTTTCTTCATAGACCATCAGAAAGAGGGCAACTGTAAAAAAAGAAAAAGAAAAATATAGAAATGTTCCAACTAATAAAGACCTCACGGGTGACCTTATTTGACTGCCATAATTAATGATCTCTGGTGCTTCTGATTAAAATTTCGAAACCTCCCCTGAGGTAGCTTTGTTCAAACATCAAACTGGTTCCGGTACAGCGATCCTCCAATGAGATGGAAATGGGATGTCACATGGGCTCTCACTCTAACCATTCTAGCGTGACAAATGTGCATCAACTCATTTCTCCTCGTCTGCCGTTCCGTATTTCAAGCAAAAATTGTTTATGATAATTTTATGCATTTATTTAATGTGTGTGTGAGCTCTGATGAGTTTGCACATGTAATTATAAAAGTGACTACTGTGTGAAATGTCCTCCTAATGTTTAAAACCAGCATGGTGAATTTTAGCCGTATAAGTGATAGAACAGTACAATTGAAGAACGTAATGACTTTCCATTAATAAATGATTTTGTCATGCGTGTCTCAATTTTCGGACGAGTTTCTGTAGAAGTTTGACTTGCAAAATGCTTTAAGCCGTATGTAAATGTGAGAGAAACTTTTTACCACTAATGTAGTCGGAGGTGAATGAGCATCCGTCATACGTTCTTTCACCTATCCCTTAGTCTGATCAAACCGTTGGGGCACCACACATGATCTGGCTACCGTGTTTTTCTATTTCTCTGTCATTGGGTTTGGATAGAATCTCTTTCAATGAAAAGCCAGTCCATTCTTTGATGTTATCTTCTCATTGCTTTCTCTGTTTCTCTTATCACCTTGACCCTGTCTCTATTCCCAAATAAGAGATCTTTGCGTGCCCAAGGACCTTGTGATTTTGCCGTAAGGTTTAAGTTCAGATTATTTGACAGTGGTTAGCAGGTCATCGTTGAACCCAATTGCCGTTGTGATCCTGTTTGAGCATAGATTCCACAATTTCTGTGCTGATAAAAGTGTACAGAAAGAAACACGAAGCTTGTAGAATTCAGTTTCCAGAATAATGTTTATCATATCGCCATCTTGGCTAAGGCTAAAATAACACACATGGCATTGCAAGCCCTAAGCAAAGGGACATTATCGTTGTAATATTTTACATCAATACAACAGTAACACATAACAAAAACGAACTATAATTTACAAATACTAATTATTACTTAGTAAACTACTCAGAAAGACACAAAGATAAAGGCAATTTCTTTTTCCAATCGCTTGGGCAGAATTACATAAGTGCTCCTTCTTTCCTAGTGCCATTTGAGAATGGAATGGGTTGCCTAAACCAGCCAGAAAACCAGTGACTAAGCAGAGCCCTAGTCGCTGATTAACAGGCACGACTACATTGACACGTGAAACGCGTAGGGCGTGATTATTTTCACTTTTAAAGTAACGTCTGCTTCAATCGTATCGTTCTATGACTAATAATTTTATTGTCGTAAATGTATGTATTTCTGTGAATGTGTGTGTGTGTGGGGGGGGGGGTAAATTGATTTGATACTCGACTTTCATGACGCTAATACTTTTTCTTTAACATTTAATCAGAATAAGATTCGAACTCTGGACCTTTGTGTTGACAGTCCTAAGCGCGTACCACACTACCAGGAAGCCTTTGTTTTGTTTTGTATCAATTTATCTAATTATGTCTTTGTTTTAGACTTTGAACACAAACTGTCCATATTTGAAAAAAAAAATATTTATAAATATTTCATAATGCAAGAAAAACTGAGTTGGAAAAACAAAGAAAATATGGGAACCTAGGCTTGGAGATTAAGCGTTTATGGAAGTTATCTAAACTAACAATATACACCGTTGCTATATCAACCGAGGGGAGGATGACAATTTCCATGGAGGCGCCACGCTGAGACGACGGGGGCTGAATCCTCCGGGTGCCTGTGAACAGGCTTCTTCTTAGATTATGTGATTCAATATTAAATGTGTCGTGTGTGATGAGCTGTAGTTGACCTTAAATTGAACCACTTTAAAAACCTGCGTGACGATAAGGATAGCGCGCCTTCAAGTGTGGCGCCAAATCGAAACCCTCGAGCACGTTCTCATTGATACAACACAAATCTATTGCACCTATAGGAACAGCCAGCAGACGACTTGGACAAACAAGCTCATGAACCAAACAAAATTTAAACAAAAAAAAAGGCAAAAATGAAAAGAGTATTCTTTATTACATGTCTTTTTTTATTTTGTTAACAGCAGGAGCATTACCAGCACTTTTTCTGATGACGTCATTGTGATCATTGAACAACACAATTCGAAAAAAAAAAAAAAAAAGCTATGTCGTTTATAAAAAGAGCATTAAATCAAAATTTAGCAACAATAAAATAATCAGATATTTTTTTTTCCTATTTCATTTGTACTAATCCACAAATTATCAAACCTGAATTAGTGTAATTGGTGGGATTATTTATTTTCCATTACTGAATTGAAAAGGCATAAACAGTATTATTCTATGCAGTTTTTTGTTGTAACGAAATGTCAAAACTGATTATTGAAAAATATAACGTAAGGTTTTGGCCATTCCTATTTTTAAGGCATAATAAATTTGGCTTTCAAATTGTAAAAAAAAAATAAAAAATTATAAAATATGTAAAAAAATTTCTTTCTTCTTAACACAAAACAAAAGTTTTATAATTAATTTTCTATTAGTTAGTAAATATGCCAGATTGAGCAACCTTTCAACGACTTAAGCAGCTGCTATGGAAACGGTGTATAGGTTAGGCCAGTGGTGCGCAGAGATCGAATGTCACAGCATAAAACAAGCCTAGAGGCACAGGGAACTATCGGTGTACTGTGGGACAGCCAAACGCTTTGAGTTTTTCTCTGACCTCTTTCTCAGTCTCGCGTCTTCAAGCGATTGCAAAGGCCCATAACCCATTTTTAACACTCACTCTGCAACTGACTTAGGACAAGTCATGGATTTACCTGTAGGTATCATAAACTATAACTAAGGGTACTCACTTGCTTTGGGGGGGGGGGGGCGCTCCGTCAAAAATGTTTCCAGGAATAGTTTCAATAGTTTTCAAGAAATAGCAAAGGAAAATTTGCCTTGTGTTGATAACAAGGGCCCCATATCTGATATAGCTTATGGCCTTATGTTGATATTTAAGGGCCCCAAAACTCATATAGCTTATGGCCTTATGTTGATATTTAAGGGCCCCAAAACTCATATAGCTTATGGCCTTATGTTGATAACAAGGGCCCCAAATCTCATATAGCTTAGGGCCTTAACAAGTCTAAATCCAGTCCTGCTTGCTTACATCCCTTGGTTTCACTTGGTCTCACTGAGGCTGTACTCGATACAGCCTCAAATGTTCAGATTTCCTTCCTTTTGCATTCCAACATGCCCTAAATGCTTTTTAGGAAAATTCAACCCACTGAAAAAGTATTTACAGTTCCATAGCATCTAACGTGAATTTTTTTTATAGTAAATTCAAAAAAGTAAATAAAACTGTTCTTCTAGGCTGACCTCCTAGGCTGACCTCCCTCGGCTTTCAGAAGTAATTCCAGCAAAACAAATAATACCCAGGTTAGACTGTAATTACATTCATATAGTACATGCTATTTAATTTATTATTCCAATTCAAATTAAAAATGTTGTACAAAAACTACTATGTTAAGGTTGAGAGTTCGTTACATAATCATTTAGTTTACATCTAATAATAAAAGATCAGAGTTGTATGAACCAAACACAAGCTTTTTTTTTCCACAACAAAAATTTGAACAGTGTTGTATTTATTATTTACTCTCAAATTTTGAACTAAATAATAGTTAAGCAATACAGGCACGCTGATAACTAATATAAATTGTGTCGATAAAATAAAACCATACTTGAAATGAAAACACTAAAAAAAAACCCAGACATCAACTTCATTCACAGTTACTTACAGAAAGTGTTGCCTTTTGTTTTGTTCGGTCTTTATAAACATTGTTCTTTATGTATGTATGTTTATCTTCTATAAAGATTGTTCAATATGTATATATGTTTATCTTCTATAAACATTGTTCTTTATGTATATATGTTTATCTTCTGAAAGATTGTTCAATATGTATGTATGTTTATCTTCTAGAAAGATTGTTCTTTATGTATATATGTTTATCTTCTATAAAGATTGTTCAATATGTATATATGTTTGTCTTCGCTCCACCCTTAATAATGTGATGTCATGTTTAAACATTAGCTTGTTAAAATCCACAATTATACATCAATTTGTATGCACATCTTTATATAGAGCGTGAACAAATCTCTCAAATTTATTAGATAGTACTTTTAATGCTTGTACTATTAGTACTACGTATTCTGTTAAACCTGTATGAACAAAAAGGATTATACAAAATGTTTGCTGTGCCAGAGACGTAATACCCCCCTGCAGCTAATACTAGACAAAGTCTGTCAAATAGTTAAGGGCCAAAGCTTTTGACATGATCAAATTTCTTGATTGTGACGGTGTTATTAGCGACTTTAAATTACACTTTGCCTGTTTTTTAATTTTAAGCTACAATTAGAATGTCAAGTGTTCAATGGAGCCAGTAATGGAAACTTCAAACTGTAATCAACACCAATAATTATATCAGAAAACTCGTAGACGATTTTATATCTTTGAATCATTGTTGAATGTGTCAGTGTTGAAGCTTTGGTGGATACATGTTTTAAAGTTATATAACAAATGATACTAGGGGGATTGTTTGACTGCGTGGATGCAATAACGAAAAAAAAAAAGAAAAATAAATAAAAAAAATAAAGGAGCATAAGTTTATTTGAAAGAAATCAGAGGACGCCATCTTGTTAAAGTGTGTCCACTCCTTCAGAAGGGTCAGTGGGTCACTTTGTCATCACCGGTCGGAATAGCTCTTCTGTCGATATGACGTCATCGCCTGAAAAAAAAAAAGAAAAATTACAAAGCAATTAAAAAAAAAAAACTTCATTACGTCTTTTTTTTATCTTACATCTATATATGTGCATGGAAGGTCTGGCTATATGGGCATTAGGGAGAAAGACCATTCATGTTGATGGCTGTTCATGAAGACGTTTTATAATAAGTTGGACGCAATCAAAAAAACGACATGGCTGCGAAGAGTTTGTTGATGTCTGATTGTTTACTGTAGAAAGAATTTTTGTGTCTATCAGTGACGCCACTGCTTTAAAAGGATAAAGTAATTAAAACATACATAATATCAATTGCATTAGAAATAAATCAAAACTAGTTGGTGTTGAAAGTAGGTTATATTTTGGTTATCTCACACTTTATAATTTCAATTGTTAAGAATTAATATGCTCTAAAAACAAAAGAAAAATTTTCTTGAGGCTATTCCATATCAAATGTCCAAATATATATATATATTTTTACTACACCCGTTGATTTGTTTTCAGGATATATATATATATATATATATATATATTTGTGACAGGAACACCACTTTTTTTTTAGCTTCCAATAATCGGGCCACATTCTTACCCCTGAATTATTGTATCGCCCTGCCCCTTCTTTCCCCCTCTTTCCTAATCTGTTTGTCTGTCTTTAGTCTGTCTGTCTGTCTGTCTCTCTCTCTCTCACTGGTCTGTAACCCTTTTTCTTTTTTTTTTGTTGAGATAGACTTGTTTTGATTTGGAACGACCCCCTCCTTTCTCACACACACACGACACACACACCCACACATGCTTTGACTTTGAATTCTTCACTTATCCTCTTCCACCAAACACCCGCCCACAACAAAAACGTTTCTCCTACATACAGACCCTGACTTTACTTCAGCTTCTCAACTCAATATTTAATGTACTCTCTGTTAGTAAAAGGAAAGTGTATACGAAATTTCAGTCAGAATCCGTACGACAGTTTAAGAGATCTCTTGATCAACCAATCTGTCAGTCAGTGAGTTAGTGGTATTTTTGCGCTTATTATAAAGATTCGTGCCACTGCAGCGTCACTAAATTATGTTTCATCCCAAGAGCTCTTCATAATCATGGCCTAAAGGCGTGAACACTATACTATCAACTTAAGGATTAATTATTATTCTATGAAGTGGTCCATTTTTTCAAAATTTATTCATATTGTTGTAAACTTGTCCCCCCCCCCCCCGACTGACCATTTTTCCCCACGTGAGATCTTTTTGAATTGTTGTTTATGTTTTGGAGGCGAAACGGACCTGAGCGAGTGTGTTGAGGAAAAAGGAACTGGAGTTATGATCGTGGATTTCTCAACGGAGGATTGTTTCTTTTCTTAAATCGGTTTTGTGAAGAGTTGTATGTACATTTTGATTAGGAGGACTGTGCAATTGTTTCGATTATTCGGATTATTGACTGTTCGTAGTAGATTGTGCTTCTGCAACGAGAAGAATATCGGCGACCTGACAATCGGTGAGTTAACTATCTTTAGCCTACTCCAAAGTCGTAACAACTGGTGTCACAAGTGGGACCCCGCCCACTCTACTTACAATGTCTACTTCTAAACGCCTTCACGAGCTCCAGATTAATGAAATCCGAAAAGAGCTAAAGAGGCGAGACATCGTAGCGTCAGGAAACAAAGAAGCCCTTGTTAGCCGTCTGAGAGAGGCCTTGAAAGAAGATGGGTTCGACCCGGACACTCACGAGTTCGAAGTGAAGACTGATCTCGGCGGAATATTGAGTGAAATGAAAAAAGAGCTTCTAGGGTCAATGCAAACAATTGCGACTAGCCAGAAAACAGATATGGAGGAATTCAGAAGTAAGCTAAGGGATGAAATCGCTGCAGTGAAGTCGGAGCTCACAGTGCAGATGGAGCAAAAGATTCAAGTCCTTAGAGACGAGGTCCAGGCAGTCAGAGTTGAGCTGGGCAAGGTTAAAGGCACAAAAGTAAATTTAGGGTCAAGCGAGGCAACTGGAAAAGTCAAGCCACCTATCTTTGATGGTACGGTTTCGTGGACAGTTTATAAAAGACAATTTGAGGCGGCTGCAAAAGTGAACAACTGGAGAACAAACGAAGAAAAAGCCACTGGATTAATGCTTGCGTTACGAGGAAAGGCCACTGAATTGCTCCAGATAGTAAGCGACCAGCAAGATTATGAGGCACTTGTTAGAACTATGGAATTGCGATTCGGGGACGAACACATGAAGGAGGTTTATAGGGTGCAATTGAAGACTCGGCAGCAAAAACCAGGAGAGACACTACAAGAGTTGATGGCAGACATCGAACGACTGGCACGCTTGGCTTATCCGACCCTGACCCAAGAGATCTTAGACGTTCTCGTCACGGACGCGTTTATCGATGGTGTTCATGACCCCGAATTGAAGAAGGCCATCCGATTGAGTGGGAAACGAGAGGCGAGCGATGCTTTGATATACGCCTTATCTTTTGAGGCAGCTAAAGGCACAGCGAAAACGACCTATCTCACTCGGGGGCTCCATGTGCAGGAGGAGGACCTCACGCATATTATCAGACAGGTGGTGGACACGATAGAGGACCGGCGGTCACAGCAGATGCCCAGGCAGAACAGGTCGGTCTTTCGCTGCTGGAATTGCGATGCCCCTGGCCATATTCAAAGGAACTGTACTCGAAGAAATGCAGGCCGCCTGAGAGGAAGAGATGGATTGGGTAACCAGCAAGCAGCCACCGCCCAATCTCAGAACCAGGAAAACTAGATTCTGCCGGTCTCGTGGGGCGGAGACAGGCAGCGAGATTTACAGGAAGCCCTAGACTTATCATCCCAGTGGCTGTGTTAGGTAAAAATAGAAGTCTGAGTGTACAAGGGAAAGTAGGAGTTCGTTTCTGCAGATTTCTCTTAGATACTGGCGCATCAAGATCAATAATTCACCCTAGTCTCGTAGAAAACCATGTGATTCATGAAACAAGTGGCTATTCACTAAAACAGCTAGTGGTGAACTGTTGCCGATTTTAGGACAAACCTTTGTAAATTTTGAGATAGCTAACCAACGTTTTAGTCACGAATTCTTGGTCGCCCATATAATGGATGAGTGTATTCTGGGACTAGACTTTATGCAATTATTTGGATTCACGTTGAACATTGGGGGTGGCACAGTACAATATGGGAATCTAGAAATTCCCTTGCTGGGGGACAACATGGAAGAAGAACAGATTAAGAGGGTCTTAGTAACAGAAGACACCATCATACCCCCACAGTCTGAAGCCATCATATGGGGAACAATAGAAGGCAACGATCCCATGTCTATCACAAGCCTCATAGAGCAGTCAAAGGAAGCATACAGAAGGTTGCCTGTTGGGAGAATATTGGTTGTTAACAGAGAAGACAGGAGAGTACCTGTTCGCGTTATGAACGTTGACACTCAAGCTTGCAACCTACAAAAGAATAATGTTATCGCCACCTGTTGCCCAGTGGAGCTTATTGCAACGTGTGGTGCGGTGGCCCCTGTAGCTAGTGCATCGTTATGTGACTCTCGAGTTGATCTAATGCTTGGAGATGTGGGCGAGAATCTGTCAGAGGAAGAGTACAATAAAGCTAAACAACTGTTGCTAGAGTTTAAAGACATCATGCAAGACAGTGAAAATAAAGGTGGCCGGACTAATATGGTAACCCATAGGATAGATACAGGTAACACTAGACCAATCCGGCAAACACCACGGCGACTACCATTAGCAAAGCAACAAGAGGCCGCTCACATGTTGGAACAAATGAAGGAACAAGGAATTATAGAGCCGTCTAACAGCCCATGGTGCTCGCCTGTTGTTCTGGTTCAGAAAAAAGATGGCTCTCTGCGTTTTTGCGTTGACTACAGGGCTTTAAATAACGTCACACAAAAAGACAGCTATCCACTGCCGCGTATCGATGACACATTAGACACTCTTTCTGGAGCTCATATATTTTCAACCCTAGATCTCAAAAGCGGCTACTGGCAAGTAGGTTTACATCCTGATGACAAACAGAAAACAGCTTTCTCCACGGGAAACGGACTATGGCAGTTTACGGTTATGCCTTTCGGGCTCTGCAATGCACCGGCAACTTTTGAGAGACTGATGGAACAAGTTTTGCGGGGCTTAAATTGGAATGCTTGCCTGGTCTACCTAGATGACATTATAGTCTTCGGAAAGACATTTGATGAACACATACATAACTTGAGGGAAGTGATGCAGCGTATTCGAAGTGCGGGAATGAAACTAAATCCGAAGAAGTGCTCATTCTTTCAGAGGGAAGTTAAATATCTGGGCCATATTGTATCCAAAGACGGGGTAAGCACAGACCCAGAAAAAACGGAAGTCGTCAAGCACTGGCCTACACCTACTAATCTTCATGAGCTCAGAAGCTTCTTGGGTCTTTGCAGCTACTACAGACGCTTTGTACCCAGTTTTTCCACTATCGCTAGAGCCCTTCACCAATTGACTGAGAGAAAGACGCAATTTCAATGGACGCCAGATTGTCAAGAAGCTTTTGAGAAATTGAAAGAGGCTCTCATCTCATCGCCCATGTTGTCTTATCCCCTACCAGGTAATGTGTTTCAACTTGACACGGATGCTAGCAATACAGGGATCGGTGCTGTTTTATCACAGGAAGTGGACGGTAGCGAGAGAGTGGTAGCCTACTTTAGCAGAAGTTTGTCAAAAGCTGAACGAAATTATTGTGTGACTAGACGTGAGCTGCTAGCTGTAGTGGACTCCATTAAACATTTTCACAAGTATCTGTATGGACAAAGATTTAAGTTGAGAACAGACCATGCGGCCCTCCAATGGCTACTTTCCTTCAAGAATCCGGAAGGACAAGTAGCTAGATGGTTAGAAAGGTTACAGACTTATGATTTCGAAACACAACACAGGAAGGGACAAGCCCATTCGAATGCTGACGCTTTATCACGACGACCTTGTAAGCAGGAGTGCAAGCATTGCACAAAAGTAGAAGGGAAAACAAGTGCCCTGGATTGTAGGCGGTTGGAGCTAAGTGCATCAGCGTCTTGGTTTGAGGAGACGATAAGCAGAGAACAAAAGGATGACAAAGATATTGCCCCAATTTTGCAATGGAAGGAAGTTGGACAACGCCCTGATTGGCATCAAATTTCTAGTACGGGAGAGATTACCAAGGCTTACTGGGCGCAATGGGACTCTCTGGTGATAGACAACGACGTCCTAAAACGGATTTGGGAATCCACCGATGGGACCTCGACACGAGTACAACTAGTTTTACCAAAGATTAGAATCCCAGAAGTGCTACATGAAATGCACAACGGCTCCACAGGTGGTCACTTAGGCGTTAACAAAACGTTAGAAAAAGTCAGGCAAAGGTTTTATTGGTGTCGTTACAAGGAAGACGTAGAAGATTGGTGCAGGAAATGTGACCGGTGTGCGGCAACTAAAGGCCCGCAACGTCGAACTAGAGGACCCTTGCAACAGTACAACGTAGGTGTCCCATTCGAGAGAATCGCACTGGACGTAGCTGGACCTTTTCCTGAGACTAACAAAGGGAACAAATACATTCTCGTGATAATGGACTATTTTAGTAAATGGCCAGAAGCTTTCGCGATGCCCAACCAGGAAACCACAACAATAGTCGATAATTTGGTAGGACATTGGATTAGTCGTTTTGGTGTCCCAATGGAATTACATTCAGATCAAGGACGCAACTTTGAATCTAATCTGTTTCAGGAGATTTGTAAAATCCTGAATATCGAGAAGACGCGAACCACACCACTACGCCCTCAATCAGATGGGATGGTAGAACGCTTCAATCGTACGCTGGTACAGCATCTGGCTAAAATGTCAGCAGAACAGCAAAATGATTGGGATGACTACATTCCTCTATTCCTTCTGTCTTATAGAGGAGCAGTTCATGCAACTACAGGTTACACACCAGCCAAATTATTGTTTGGTCGAGAACATAGGATGCCAGCAGACCTCTTATTTGGACAGCCAGGAGACCAACCAACAACGGCAAGCGAATATGTAACAGGACTTCGAAGGAGACTAGAAGAGGTCCATGCAGTTGCAAGGAGTAGGATAAAAGACAGTAGCGACCTTATGAAGACCAGATACGACAGAAGGGCCAACTCTGCGGGGTTTGAAGAACATGATCTTGTCTGGCTATACAACCCCAAGAGAAAGAAGGGAAGATCGCCGAAATTACAGAAAGACTGGGAAGGCCCATATCGGATTGTGAAAAGGATCAACGACGTTGTGTACCGGATCCAGAAGGGCCCTCGAACCAAATGCAAAGTAGTGCACCTAGATCGGTTGAACCGTTATTGTGGAGATGATGGAGAGTCTGTTCGGGACGCACAGACCTAGGGAGGGGGCAGTGTTGTAAACTTGTCCCCCCCCCCCGACTGACCATTTTTCCCCACGTGAGATCTTTTTGAATTGTTGTTTATGTTTTGGAGGCGAAACGGACCTGAGCGAGTGTGTTGAGGAAAAAGGAACTAGAGTGATGATCGTGGATTTCTCAACGGAGGATTGTTTCTTTTCTTAAATCGGTTTTGTGAATAGTTGTATGTACATTTTGATTAGGAGGACTGTGCAATTGTTTCGATTATTCGGATTATTGACTGTTCGTAGTAGATTGTGCTTCTGCAACGAGAAGAATATCGGCGACCTGACAATCGGTGAGTTAACTATCTTTAGCCTACTCCAAAGTCGTAACAATATATAGTTGTTGAAATTTTCAATCGCCACTCTAATTGAAGCTTAACAATGTAATCAATAATTATTCATAGCCATCATTCTAGAGGTTTACCGAATATAATTATGTTATTAAGTGTACGTTAATACTTTTATTTATTTCCTATTCGTCTTGAGCGGGTTTTTTATTTCTGTATTAGTCAAACAGTTTAATTTACCAGCTGCCTTGGAATCTATGCGCATCGATATGGCAATATGTGTCTACATGTGGGCTCCAACGTATAGTATCATATTATATATTCATTATATTGATGAAGGTTGTTTAGTAATAGATTCAAAAGACATCGACAAATAAAGATGTACTGGAGCTGATGGGGTTAAGTTAATTCACACTGAGAACCAGATTTATTAGAATCAGTGTGACTTTAGGTTTGCTATCTATGTAGATCTTTGCTTGGTAATATAGCTAAAAATATGCAAAATTTAAAAACCTTTTATGAAATTATATATGTAAAAATTAAAGATTATTGAAACTAAATTATTTTTTGATGTTCTAGTTCTATCTAATTCATTAAAAAAAAAAAAAAAAAAAAAAAAAAAAAAACAGAGATACCATCAAAGCCAAAGCCTATGCGGATGATACAACCTTTTTTCAATCTTCAGAGCAAGATATTGAGAATATACTAAAGAAATTTACACTTTTCGGAGAATCTAGTGGATCAAAAATAATTATAAATAAATCCTCAGTAATGGGACTAGGGAAATGGAAATTCAAAGAGAATTGCGCTTTCAAAATTGTAGATAAAATCAAGAATTGTGGTATTGTCTATACCTGTAATCCTTTGTTCTATTGTAAAGACCAGTGGGAGAAAATTTTTGTCAAAGCCTCAAACTTGATTAAACTTTATCAGCACACAGGTTCTACAATATTTGGCAGAGCTGTATTGATAAATAGTTTGGTCATTCTAAAGATTGTCTATTTAGCTAACATTACAGAGTCACCTCCTTAATTCATAAACAAGCTGAACAAGTTAATTAGAAGCTTTATATTTAAAAACACTATTAGGAGCATTAAGCACACTACACTCATTCAAAACAAAGAGGATGGGGGATAAACTTGCAAGATGTTAAAACAAAAATACATTCGCTAAGGCTAAAATGTGTAGGTCAAGTTGTTAGGAACCCAACAAACTTTCCCTTGACAATTTACTATTATGGTTTAAGATTAAGTAGTCTTCTTCCAATACACAATGATACTCCTCACTATTTTGGTACAGTCACTCATCCATTTTACAGATCTATTTCAAGAATTTTACCTGGTAATGAACATTTAATACACAACAAAACCAAAGAATCATACACAACACTTAAAAAGCTGTTAAATGAAAGCCTAGTGAATATGATTAAGTGGGGGAGAGTTCTTGGGGTGACAGAATTCAAGGACACATTCATAAACCTACACAGCAAACATATCCCACCTAAAGCTAGAGAGATTAGTTATAGACTTATCTTTGGGATGACCCCTACGGTTAGAAAACGGGCAAATGACCGTGAATGTATATTATGCCATCTTGAAAATGCTGATAATGAGAAACATATGTATTTGGAATGTCCATTATTCCTTAAAGTTAAAAGTACTGTAAGGGACTTATTAGAAGCTAACTGTGGCAACTATGTGAATGTTAACTTGTCTATTGTTTTAAACACGCTGCCAAAACTAAAAAATAAAATGATGCGTAACTTTAACTTGATTATTGTTTCCGAATACAGGAATCTTGTTTGGGCTAGCTGGCTTAAATGTCTACATAATAATAAGGTGTTTGATCCTAATCACTTAGAATTGACATTTAGAAAAATAATGGATTTTAGGGTAGAGAATTATCTAGTTTGACTTTCATATACCTGTACAATGCTCAGGTAGTTTTCCAGAAATGGGGTGTTGGGGGTCAGGGATATCTGATATTGTGTTGATTGTTCTGGAGTAGAGGATACTTGTATCATTTTTCTGTCTTTAGTGGGTTCAATGGTTAGGATGGTTAGGTAGTATGTCTTTGATATTAAATAATATTTCTATTTCTATTATTATATTTTCAGGTTAATCACTTTTCAATTGTTTATGATTTAATACTTGTGAATTATGAGAACTTACAAATTAAAAAAAAGAAAAAAAAAAAGCCCACAAAAGAGGCAAGATGGCCCATAAAAGAGGCACATAGAGCCCCAAAAAGAGGCAAAGAAAAGAGGCCTAAGGCCCAAGGATTCCTATGATGATAAAGCTAAAATTGAATAGCGCAAATTCTGAGGTTTCCTTTCAAAAAAATAATAAAAAAAACCCAATTCCCCACAACGGTCCACAAAAAGAGATTGCACCATAAAAGTTGTACACTATATACTTACCATTTATATCCACAAATTTCTTGACTAAGGCGCGCGCTAAGTTTGGATGCCCTGTCATCAACTGAGTAAACTCGTTGACTGTCATGAGAGGACTGTGAAATACAAAATACAAACATATTATATTTTATTTTCACATGTCAGTTTCGAACTTTTCAATCAGTTCTAAGTATAACTTATGACGCAAAAGTAAACTTATCTTTTCAGAATTTTTTATAAAAGTAAACTCGTCATTTTATATTTTTATTTAAATAAAACTTCTCTTTTTCGATTTTTAGTAAAAGTAGACATATCTTGATAGAATTTTATAAAAAAAGTAAACTTCTCTTTTTTAGAATTTCAGTAAAAGTTAACTTCTCTTTTTAGAATTTTAGTAAAAGTAAACTTCTCTTTTTAGAATTTTAGTAAAAGTAATTTTCTCTTTTTAGAATTTTAGTAAAAATAAACTTCTCTTTTTAGAATTTTAGTAAAAATAAACTTCTCTTTTTAGATTTTTAGTAAAAGTAAACTTCTCTTTTTAGAATTTTTGTAAAAGTAAACTTCTCTTTTTAGAATTTTAGTAAAGGTAAAGTTCTCTTTTAGATTTGCAAAAATAATATCTTAACATTTCCAGAGTAAAGCTTACTGGGAGTCGAGTTATTTTTAATAAATGCAAAATTAGCTGTCACTAATTTCATCCAGCTGCTAAATCTATACAGAAACTAAAAATAGATCATGATTGGTCTAAACATAAACTCGTGTTCAATAACACATCGATCATGTGTAAAACATATTGATGAATTAATCGATCGTCTCGGCCAGTAAAGATTATTTGTAACGATTTTCGGGACTAAATAATTTCTCTGTTGATGACATGATGTCTCAAAATACATCGACATTTTCTGTGTCCTTATTTTAGCAACCGTCTGTTGTAGACAAACTGCAATTAGTTTTGTGTGGTCTGTCTATCTGTCCGTCCGTCATACTGAGATACAAAAAACTAACTACATAAAATATTGAAAATAATGTTTCTAATTTTTTTTTTTAATTAGTTGCCATTACTATATTTGGTCCTGAAAGAGAACCCTTTTATTTTAGAAAATAATTATGCAATAACTATGCGAGTAATTTTTTCATACTAAATATCTTTTTATATAAGAATGTATTTATTACTTCAGCAATATTCCACCTGCATTTGGTTTCTATTTTGAGTTGTAATACAGTTCAAGACTTTCACAATTTCAGATAGTTACTGCAATGAATAATCAAACAATATCCTCAACATTGTGTAAAACATATACAATTTAAATGTCCCTTTAGAGTTAGAGATAATTTACTTCCTAGTTCAAACCTCCCGCAGGACGACGGGGGGATGGCAGCGGGCAGAGTATGGACCCGGCACCATTGACAAGTCCGAACGACAGTCCAGCGCGCTTACCACACGACCAGGCAGCCCTACTAAAGCCACTTATAATCAGATATCATATTTCACATTTGCCTAGTATTACTGACGAAATCATGAAGTCAGAGCGACTTGGTTCCGACTTACAGTAAACGCGACATGAAGCTCTTTAAACTCGACACTAGAAGATGAAGATAATGTGGCACTGGATAGATCCACATAGAGAGCGAGCATAAAGAAAGGGTCACGGATTGCAGATGCCATACACAACAGAAGCTGAAAGAAGGGGGAAAATGCAACGGCGCCTGGTGATTATATATGCCCAACCTGTGACCGCAGCTGTGTATCAAGATTTGGCCTCTTTAGACACAAGAAGTTGCAAAGGGAAAAGATTATCTCTCGAGACGTAAAATGCTACAGAAACAGTTATTGAATATACTTTTAATCTCTGTACAACACCATCTTATTCCATACCAAACTCTTGTATTCCAGTACACCTAAGTCAAGTCTGCTTAATGTGCATTGGAGTTTTAAGTTTTTAGCACATCGGCACAATTTAGGCCATGTCGTGCCCGTAATCCCTCAAGGGTTACTCTCCCTTCATACCACAAGAGCTAAATTTTATATAGTTTAGCCATTAAATCCAAGTTCCATCGACATCACCTCAGACTAATAACCCTATCTCTCAATAATGTAGATGTTATTTTTCTGTTTCCATATCAAATAAAAAAATTAATTACCAATAATAAATTGATTAATTAGTTAAATTTTAATGTTTTGTGGAATACAAAGAAAAAAAAATTGTTTACAGTATCAGCTTAATTCGGGAATGGGTGTATGAGAAGTAACGTGTTTAATTATAGAAGGGGACGAAACCCTGCATATTTAGCCATATCTGTGAAGACTAAATGATTAATTCTCCTTGCCGCTATCAAACAAATTAATTTATAAATAGTAATTAATTGTCGAATTGGTTATTACTCTCTATTAATCTATGTATTGCCTACGGCCTAAGACAATAAATAGTTGCACAAAGTTTCAACTTTTTACCAGACGGAGTTAGTAGTTACAAGTATTGTAAAAGGTCCAACTAGTAAGTAACTGACTACTGTAACTCATCTCAGTGAAGTGTAAGTTGCCCATAACAGTGAAAATAAGAAAATAACATCTATATAACTATTGACGTTCGGATGATCTGGAAAGGGAAACAACCTCAAAGTGACATCCAGAAATAAAATAAGACTATTTTCATTGTTGTCCAACCTACAACCCGATGTGAATCTATTCGGCTTATTGAACCTACTGCTAACTACACAATGAAGTCGCATCGGCTTGGTTCAGAGGAGTAGACGTACTTTTTGTTTTACCTTGATGACAAAATGTTTCAGAAATGCATATAGCCGCCCCCACACTGAAAGGTTTTGGACTCCACTGTCCTAAATAAAAAGAGAGAAGGCTAAAGAAAAACTAAAACCTTTAGACACTGCCAGAGTCGTAAGACTGATCTAGAAGTTCTCTCCCAAATGCGAAAAAATAATCTTAAAAATATCATCAGCCACACTTGATCGAGAGCGGCTCAGCCTCAAAAACACTTGAATTTATAAAGAGACGGGAAATATAGTTTCTTGTCCTAAGGCGGACTCGGTTCACGGCTAATTTGTTGCACCGCCGAGTACCTTCTGCTTCTATTAAGCTAACCGTGCTAATTTTAGTGCAGCCAATGGGACAGGAAGTAGCTGAAACAAAAAGGGGGAATAACGCGCCATTATTAGCCAAGGGTACGCAATCCATACATTAATTCGCTATTACCATGTACAGCGAGGAATCAATTTGTCGAGTATATTTTAAGGCATAAAAGGAGACCGCCATTCAATGGAGGCGACAGAGAAGATGCTTTTAAATACATATACATCAGTCTAAAGTAAACAGGCGAAATGTTTCTAGTAATGAATTGAGCGCAGCGGTTCTAAATATTTTATGCTAAAATTGTATCCACAAATTAATTTCTTGTTTGTTTTCAACATTACTGTCTGAAGTAAACAATTCAACATATTTAATATATCCTCAATATACATCAGCACGCACAGTTGATAAACAATAATGGTTATTTCTCTTGGCGATTTTCACGATAATCTAGACAATGTCAAGGACGTTAAATGGAATTTAAATATTGCCAACAAAATGAAAGCTACAAAGGTAAGTAAGGGCTTAGACAAATTTGATTGTACTTTGCCCAAATGTGCAAAAATGTAGTCATATAAAACAAAAAACATAGGTAATTAACACTTTATTCTGTCACCGGATACACCGAAATGCTTACCATTAACGATATGCCAATATGTAACAAATACACCCAAAACATTTACTATTTGACTTTTCTAAGTATCTAAAGCTCAAGGACTATAGAGACAGACAGACAGAGAGAGAGAGAGAGAGAGAGAGAGAGAGAGACAATGAGACGACTATTAAAAACAAGACGAGGCTTGTGTTATGAAAGTAAACACATAATACTCTTGGCTGTTTTAGAGAGAGGCCGGCTTTAGTTTTATGGAGTAGATATTTTAGCGACATTCGACTGTTCCCTTCATTACGTATTAAACGTTTTATTCGACATCGTTCGTCATTGTCGAGTATTTTCTACTCTTTTCGGCCTTTCGCCTGTTATTTAATTTGGTCATTTGAATTTAACCTACGTTTAGACCAATCAGCACAAGACACATTGCGAAGGCCCCTAACACATTTGGATTAGTTGTAACAAAAGACTTATAACTAGACATAAAAAACTAATAGCTATTTTTTTAAGTGAAAGATAAATAAAATAGAAGATTCCGTGAATATAGGCTCTATGTCTCGTATTTAATGCCCTGTTCACAGCAAGGATTCTCAAACTCCGCCTATCGATTCAAAATAAGTAAAATGATTTTAATCTCAATGTCCCTTACAGACTGCCCTGTTCACAACAAGGGATGGTCATAGTCCGCCAAACTCTCTATCAAATAACTTACCCATCAGATAACTCTTCCAATAGCCCCGTATAACTTTCTAACTGGTCTTGACTTTCACCGGAAGAGGAAGAAGATGGCAGCTGATAACCTCTTTTGCCGTAACCATGGGCAACGCGGGACGCCGAGTTCATCCGGAAACCTCTTTTCTGTCTATGAGAATGCAAACAAGGGAGAGAAAAAATAAAAGAATTAGAGAGAAAAAAAATGTTAATAAATATTGAACACATCTCACCCTCCCCGTGTATGATCAACTCAAAGGTTAAAAAACGTCCAAAAAATTAGCATAAAGATCATTAAACATTCATCCTGAGGGAAGAACTAATAATCCATTCATCCCTCTCATAATTTTCTATTAGCATCGATGCTTAATGAAGCGTGGAAATATCGGATTTCATTATTAGAAATAAATCAAGCCTTTTTTTTTTCCTCTTACAAAAGCTATTTGTTAAAAGTTTTTTTGTCTCATATACCCGTATCTACTAAATTATTGCAATATTAGCAAGTGTCTTAATGGGCGGTCTAGTGGCCCATAGAGTTATAGCGGCACTAAAAATTGCCAAGTAACGGAAGGAAGGGGAAAAGGGTATAACATACACAAATTACATTCTGTATAGTGATAGAGTTGGCAGAAAGTGGGGAAATACGAATGAATGCTGAATCTCGCTTATACACAGTGTAAGTAGACAGTTAATGCCATTAAAAGAGATTCTAACTAAGGAAAAAGACAGGGAGGAATGGAGAAAGACAATATACACACATTGAAATAGAGCACAAATTATCTAGCGTGACTTATCAAGCCAGTTCTAGAGCGCAGAGTTTGCCACAGTTCGGGCATGTATATTATTTATATATATATATATACACTAACACATACACGCACACACTGACACACACAGACACACACTAAAACACACAGACACACACTAACACAGACACACACTAACACAGATAAACAAAAGACACACACACATTAACACAGACACACACACACACTAACACAGATACACACTAACACAGAGACACACACACACACTAACACACAGACACACACACACACTAACACAGAGACACACACACAAAACACACAGACACACACTAAAACACGGACTTACATATTAATACACAGACACACATACTAACACACAGACACAGACTTACGTAATAACACACAGACACACATACTAACACACAGACACACAGTAAAACAGACAGTCTTACATTAACACTTAGACACACACTAAAACACACAGACACACACACTAAACACAGACGCACAGACACACTAATACACAGACACATACTACAACACGCAGACACACACACTAACACACAGACACACACAAAAACACGCAGACACACACTAAAACACACGGACACTCACACTAGCACAAACTAAAACACACAGACACACACTAAAACACACAAACACACACTAAAACACACAGACACACACACTAAATCATAGAGACATACACTAGACAAACAAGTTCACTTGATATCACAATTATTTTTTTATGTTTACCTTCATATTATTAAATACCAAATCATCTCACATAATACTAAAGCTAAATAAAAAGTGTTTATGTTACTCACCTGTTGATACGTCTGTCCTCTGAAACAACAACATCCAATAGACAAATAGCAATCAGGACAACACCAACTTGGAAGGTCAAAGATGATCTACACATTTTTCTGAAGTTTCTATGTTACAATTGTCTCTCTTATTCTTTAAGTTAAAATTATCCTGCCAAAAAAACAATTAAAAACATAAACAATACAAAAGAAACACAAGCCTAAAATAATCAATGGATTGAAATATAAAAGAGAAAATCTACCATCAGGTTTGTTTCTTTGGATAAAAAAAAAGAATAAACTAAATTAAATAAACTAAATCGTTTTAGTTATATGATATCTTAAATGTTTATTTGATATCTGATATGTTTGTCTTTTTTTATTGTATATCTATTATCTTTATGTTATATTTTAGATGCAAAAGTTATATTTTAGATGTTATAGGTCTACTTTAGATGTTCAAGTTATATTTGAGATGTTAAATTGATATTTATATTCTACTTGTTATATTTTCTAGATATTCAGAGTTCAAAGAAATTTTCTACAACCAGAAATTACATTTTATATACGAAAGTTATATTCCTCCATGCCAAGGCATTAATTCATACATAAAAGTTAAGTTTAAAGTTAAAAAGTTCTATTTCAAAAGATACTACCACAGCACAATGTAAAAACGTGTTGAGGTCAACTATTTACCCTGATTCTCTTAGTTCAACCTGACAATAGAAATATACACTTAACTCTTTCTCTCCTAACTGACGAAACCAACGTTGATTACACTAGAATGTGAAAAATAATTACGGAGAGAAAGAGTTAAAGGAAACAGTCATGGACTTTGACCATAAAAGAATGAAAGCATCTCTAGGCACATCAGATGTTTACTATTTTAATTAGTGGAATGACCTGAAGCTCAAAGTTAATTACAACTTTTAAATGTAAGCCTAATTTTTCAGGATTGTTGTAAAGCAATGCATATAGTTCTTAATAACGGTTGAGAACTACGGCGAAGCTTTTAATATTTTTACAAAGCTTTTCTCAACTCACTCCGCCTGTTAACCTGTCTGTCTGGTACACATTTGTTTAACGTCATTTCTCCCACTTCCTATTCTCGGATTAAGTTAAAACCTTGCACAATTCCTTATTGTCACTAACAAGACAACAAACAATTTTTTAAAAAATTAACCAATTAAATAGTTAATAAGAAGTAATAAATTAATTTATCGATAGAGAAAAGGGGAAATAATATTACAGAATTAAATAATATGACTGCAAATGTGAAGTTCTTTCCCTTAAATAAGCTTTTTTTTTTTTTTTTTTTTAAAGTATTATTTAAATTTTGTTTGTTTAAAGTTAAAGACACTTACCAATTACTATTTAACTAACGACAACACACTTAGCTTACAACCAAACAGATTTAGAAAGGAAGCAGATAGATTACAAGTATATTGGCCCTGTATGTTATATATGTATATATATATATATATATATATATATTAGATAGATAGATAGATAAAACCAATTCACCTTAACAGAACTGAACAAATGTTTCTGGGTTATTCTAGCAAAGTAAATCCTATCAGTAAAATAAACCACACAGACTAATCACTGCCTGTGAACAAGTGAACTTTTATATAGATCTAGTCCATGACACCAAGGTTTTCTCACGTGTCACCGCGAACTGATTTTCAGTTAGAATCCATCAATATTTCAGTGCCATCGATGTATCAAATGTTTCCGAGTCGGTGTTTATTATTGTGGGTGGGATGTACGTACCCATGAAGTGGTTCTGCGTACGTGCGGTATGAATCATAAGGACACTCAGATATTGTAGAGGCGCCTTCCCATAAGTCTTTGTCTGCAAGTGCGCGCGGTTTTATGTGTGTGTGTGTGTGTGTTAATGCATGCTCACATACGTGTGACTAACTTTCACAGGTGTGGTCAATGCCGAGTGGGCAGAGACAAGTGACCCTGAAACATGCCAATAGACTTTATGATATGATATGATCTGCGCATTTGTGATTTATTGACGAGGGATAGCGAAAAGTAGATAGAATTGCAGTTAGTTAGAAGTAGTAACAATATTTAATTTTAAAGTACTTTGTGATAACAAGCATCACTGCACATTATTAATAAGAACTTGTACTAATACAATTTGATAGATCTAGAAACGATTTTTAAATAATCCTATGTTACATGTATAATGTACTAGAGCCCATTGCTATAACAACGAAAGTTTCCAAGCCAAGCATGGAATTGAACAAGTTATCCAATAGAAGCGCGAACTGGGGTCACGTGATTATTACAAAAGACGTAATGCCAGACGTAAGCCTCGTGACACGACATGCACGCGCGGCCGGGGCTCCGTGGAATCGTGACAAGTCAGAACACCTTCGCTAAAGAAATATAAATTAATAATTGAACTGGAATCGTAGAATAAATGAAAGCATAGATTACAGCAGGTAGGTTTTTAGAGATGCACTAGCCTATATACGGTTATAGAAATAATACAAGCACGATGAAAGTATTTATAAAACGCAATGAATTGCTGAGCCCAAGTTTTTCTATTTTGCCCCCCTTTTTTTTCTCCTCGATCTAAAAATACTACTAGAAACATCTGGATGCTCCTTAGGGCCAAGTTTAAGCTTATATTAAACTCCTTCTCTCCTAACTGACGATACCAGCGTTGATTCCACCAGAATGTGGTCAATAATTACGGAGAGAAAGAGTTAAATCTCTTTTATGCCCTATTTTTAGCTTCACTACCAACGTTTGGTAGTGTCGAGAAAACTTGTAATAAAATAATTTCCGTTGTGATTGGCATCCATTGACATGTTCATCTCGTGACTCAGACGAGACTACTGAAAGCCGACCATCAACTAAAAAACTAGCAAGTAAGTAAACTTGAACAAATCGGACAAATGACTTGCACTTTGTAATAAAAAAAAATCGTACAGAAAAATCTGTTATACTGTTTCAATCATGGCTTTCAATTGAAATGTGATGGAGTAAATTCTACTTTGATTGATCTCTTTGTTTACAATCAAGTTATCTTCGATAATATTCCATCGATGTATCACGAAATGACGTAATAGGAAGCGAAACATTAGCCTCTAAACCGAATGGTCGAAACACAGAAAAGCGAAAAGAAAAACAAATGTGTCTTGTTGTTAGACCCGAGGGGGGCGGCCGGGGGGGGGTAAGGGGGCCTAAACCAAATCTGGTGTTAGGGGCTAGAACTCATCATGGGTGTCTTATGGATGGACGGTCAGTTGAACCACTTGGCCGGATGTGACCTCTCATTCATCATGTCTGACTGATAGCTTGGGTTATGTCTAGGTGTTGTTTTTTTTAAAGGGATGACGCAAAGGGAGAGAGTAGTAGCTATCATTCCCAGAGTTCATCTTAATATTTACCCCCATCAGATCAGTCGGTAAATATAGATTCATATTCCTGGTGCTGATATATCTGTTCACATGTATGTGTGTATGTGTGTGGGTGTGTGGGTGTGGGCAAATGTGTGGTTCTTAGATATGCTGTTAGCGAGAGAGATCTTCTTTCATTCGTCACATGTAATTTAATTACTGAGTAGTTTTTATCAACGCTCTGGCCAAGTTCCCTTTCTGTGTGCATTAAACTCTTGTCCGTTTCTCATCATTTCTAGATGCGTCTTTGTTAAACCATTTCCCTCTCTCTCTCTTCCTCTCTATCTCTTTCTCTTTTTTGTATCTTTTTTTTACTCTTTAGATCAACCCTCTCTCCTTCTCTCTCTCTCTCTCTCTCTTTATCTCCTCACTTTCCATTTATCTCTCTCACCCTCTCTCTCTCTCTATCTCGCTCTCTCTCTCTCTTTTTCTCTCTCTTTCCTTTCAAGCTCAAGCAGGAATCTTTAAAACAGTTAATATATATTAACGAGATATACATACACTAACAGATGTATACATTACATTACAAATGCATACATACACATAAACAAGCCTACATTCCGGTACAAATAAACATACATACATACATACATACATACATACATACATACATACATACATACATACATACATACGTAGGTTGCAGGTCACTTCATCCCCGGTCACTTCATCCCAAGTCACTTCATCCCGTTGTCATTCCATCCCATGTCTACTCATGCCCTGGTCATTTCATCCCAAGTCACTTCATCCCCCGGTCATTTCATCCCAAGTCATTTCATTCCCTGGTCATTTCATCCCAAGTCATTTCATCCCCTGGTCATTTCATCCCAAGTCATTTCATCCCCTGGTCATTTCATCCCAAGTCATTTCATTTCCTGGTCATTTCATCCCAAGTCATTTCATACCCTTGTCACTTTATCCCAAGTCATTTCATACCCTTGTCACTTTATCCCAAGTCATTTCATATTTTTCATCCCAAAAATCATAAATGTAAATAGTATGTAACCAGCATAACTATAGGCGTTAGTGCTACTGGGCGGAAATCATTTAAGCTATTTTTGGTTTCTTTGGTACTGGTATAATCTCTGAAGTTTTCCAGATGTGTGGAATTACGCACGTTTGCAACGAGTGGTTAAAGATGTGAGAGAAGATAAAAGAGATTTGTTCCGCACATAGCTTGACCTGCTTGCCATTAATTTTATCTGGTCCAGAAGCTTTTGTTACGTTTACTCTTCTAAATAACAAGGTCACCTCATCTTCAGTTACAAAATTGACGAAAGGTTCTTGTTTTTCTTTGGTCTGAGTGTTGTAGGTCAACAAAATCTTCTTTGTCAAAACGAGAATAAATAAATAATAAAATCTAACTAACTCACTACAATAACACAACCTTTCCATCTCACGTTCTAGAGTCGTCTCCCTTAACTGATGCCTAATGACGACAATGCCATCTGTGTTGCATCATTCACAGCTAACCTCTTCCCACCATCACCATAGAAACAAACACACACACACACACTCCATAACACAAGGTGAAAATGACGTGCATATATATTTAAGAAAGAATGATTGACAAATAAACATAAAGTGAAAGGTGGTCGCCTGAAAATACATTATCAGGGACATGGTTATAATTCATTTCATCGTTATCAAAAGATCTTCCATTACACATTGACATATGATGATAAGCTCTAAGCGGCCTGATCTAATTATTCTAATCGCTGTTCACCTCTCAAAAGATCTACACTATTTCTATCACACCTTCATCAGTAAACACATGAATATAATAACAACATAGACCACTGATGCATAGTTAAATACATATATAAAATAGATATCAATATGCGGAGAGAAACATACGAATCGTTATGGCCGGCCTTAGGCCACTGTAACCTATGCGGCCGCAGTAGGCCCCGCGCTAATCCTTGGTATAAATTATTAAATTAAACCATTATAACCGCGGCCCTTCTGATATTCCAGGAGCTTTTCAAAATCTCCTGAAATTATTAAAATATCCCTTAAACTCATAAAAATCTCGTTATATATATATAGACAAAATTGTCACTTTGGGCTGTCATTCAATATGGAAAACGCAAATTCTACGCTCGATAAAGAAAGAAAAAAAAACGGCATTGTCAGCTTTCATTTTAACAAAAATGTACTGCGAAGACAAATTTATTTTCTAATTTAAATTCTTAATTTTCACTTATTATCTTTATCCCTACCCAGACTGGGTCCCGCGCAATCCGTTTCGCATAGGGCCCGCAATTGTTAGGGCCGGCCCCTGCGAATCGACATAGCTATGTTTTATATAAATGCAAGCGAATTCCAATAGACGAGGCCATATTAATCCGCACACATCAGAGTGTACTAGATATGTCTAGAGAAGACAGCATTGCCGAGACCTTTGTTATTTCCCTTGTACTCAAGAGACACAACACCAAAGAGATTTATTTACTGGATAAATGGGTGAGTAATAGACTAGCAATAACCCCAGCGACCAAAGATGTGGGGGAGGGGGAGGGGTGAATGTCTGAAAATGCGATTTGCCTTCAGCAGATATTTACTGGACAAGGCGAGATAGAAGCCAGTTATTGGAAAGTCTGTAAAGATCCGAGTCTGGCTGATGTAGAGGGTGGGAAGGGGGGGGGGAATACTTGTGACTTGGACAAAATATGAAATAAGATTTTCACCCTCTGTCTGTTTGACTATTGAATTGGAATGCTTTTTTTTTTCTGGGAAGTATTTCTTCATACCAGAGTTCATTATATCACTTGTTTACACTGAAATTCTAGTTGTTTAATTTATTGTTCTGTTCTATTTTTTTATCGCATTATAATGAGATAAATATAAAAGTAATGTTTATGTCATGGGCGTAGCCAGAGGGGGTTTTGGGGGTTCAACCCCCCCCCCCCCCGAAATGAAATCCCCCCTCCCCGCAGGTGGGGGGGGGGACGGCATTAAGTGACTGATTTTTGCTTTCATTTTGTTTTTTTTTAGGTGAGATTTTAATACTAAATCATCACTTACCACAGGACAGCCGAGGGGGTTTTGAGTTAAAAACCCTCTACAGGGGGTTTTGAGTTTTAAACCCTCTACATGGGGTTTTGAGTTTTAAACCCTCTACCAGAGGCTTTTGCAGTTAAATCCCCCTCTTCTATAAAATAAAACAAAAAAATGCAAACAACAATCCCCAAATTCCAACAGCACAGTTAAGGAAGATTTTGATTTTAAAACCCCCTCCAAAATTTACGATAAACCCCCTCTTCAATATAAAAAAAGCAAGTTACACACTCAAAATTCTATGAGCGTAGCCAAAGGGGTTTTGAGTTTAATCTCCCCCCCCCCCCCTCCAGTTTGAAGCTAAAAAGTACCTATTCAATAAAAA
Source organism: Biomphalaria glabrata (assembly GCF_947242115.1). Taxonomy (NCBI): domain Eukaryota; kingdom Metazoa; phylum Mollusca; class Gastropoda; family Planorbidae; genus Biomphalaria; species Biomphalaria glabrata. The sequence continues at coordinate 8,827,266 of NC_074726.1, read as the reverse complement.
AAAAACGCAAATTACACACTATAAAATCTATGAGTGTAGCCAAAGGGGTTTTGAGTTTAAAACCCCCCTGCCAGCGGGGTTTGAAGCTGAAAACTACCTCTTCAATATTTAAAAAAAAAGCAAATTACGCACTCAAAATGCTATGAGAGTAGCCAAAGGGGGTTTTGAGTTTAAATCCCCCTCCTCCAGATGGCTTTTTCTTTAAAGTTTAAAACCCCTCCAGATGGTTTTGAGTTTAAAATTCCCCTACAGAGCGTTTAGAGTTGAAAACCTCTTTCTTCAATATTATTTTAAAGCAAACTACAGTCACCAAATTCTATGATCGTAGCGAAATGGGGTTTTGAATTAAAACCCCTCAACAGATGATTTTGAAAAAACATTTTCTTTTCGATATAAAATCTAAAACGAAATACAGGCATGTAATTCCAAGAGCGTAATCAAGAAAGGTTACAAATTTCTACCAGTGGCTTGGGCTCCATTAATAAAGTGTGAATAGTCTTCTGCCGAAATTGAAAAACACTAAATGTGTCTCAACAAAGATGGCTAAGACAGATTTTAGGAGTCAGTCATAGAGATCGGGTCTAAATCAAAGAAATCATATGCCGAACTGGGAGTCGAATCCTTAGTAAGGTTGTGACAGAGCGTCGCATGAGGTTTTGCGGGACATGTTCTCCGACAAAATGAATTACGCAAAATAAAAGTGGCGGAAACAGCTTGCAGGAAAATGCGCCGAACTGCGCGAGATGGTCTAAGTCAGTAAGAATAGCACATTACGTTTTTGAAATAAAACTTTTTAATAGCAAGATAATGCACTGTAGATACCTCATAATATGCATTTTGTTGGCTTTCAATACCAGAAATAGTGCTCGGCGGCGGGGCTTCGCCCCGCGCTCCCCCCCCCCCCCCAGACCCCCTTGCTAGCAAGGGCGGGGAGTCTACAAGTTTTCCACTAATTCCAGGAAGAATCTATTCTAGGGCACCATAACGTCTGCGAAAGGGTCAGAATGTAATAAAGATTAAACACACACACATATATATATATATAATTTCCGCGGCGAATTCCCCCCCCCAACCCCCCCCCCCCCCCCGAAAAAAATCCTGGCTACGCTTATGGTTTATGTACATTTATGCATACCCCTTTTAAACAAGTGAAGAGTAAGAGTGTTACTGGTTTTACTATTTATTTGCAATGCCCAATTGTGGGACAATGTAATACATTACAAATTAATAAAGATATAATATTATTATTACTATAATTTTTTATTATTATTTTTCTTATCATTATTGAATAATCTTTCTTTAAACTGGCACATAGAAAAGGATTCAGGAGTGGCTGCCGGCGAAAAATCAGGGCCCTTGACCCTTAGGCAGCTTGCAGCACACAGTGCAACACCCTTAAAGAGCCTGCGAAGACGCTAATCCTAAAATTCATCGACATCTGCCGTTCCTTTGGACACATCAGCTGCTTAGAGAGGGCGGAACTTCTGTGTTGGTGACATCGTTCTGGTCATCACTAAAGCCTAGGCTTTTGTCTCATCTTTATGACATGATCCTCCCTAGTCACTCCGGGACGGAAGTAGTAGACTATAGATAATTTAATGAGACGGTGTGGCCTTAGACATTAGACAAACTTTTTCAAGCTGCTTCGACCATTTACATCCGTGCAGATGTGTAAACATAACAGACCATGTCACGCGCACACACAAGCGATCAGGTTCCTTTCTCTAATCCTCGTAATGAATAATAACAAATATGCAAATGAGATGCTGTCATTCAAACTACAACATAGCCATTAAAAGTTAAAATGACAGCTAACAAGCAGGAGTAGTGACATCAGTTGTAATGTCATAAGTGGTGTCTTTTTACTCTTCTTTTTCTCTATCCAACTATAGCTCTTCCTCTCTCTCTCTTTTCATCTCTTTCTCTCATTTTTTCTCCCTCTCTCCCCAGCTCCCTCTCTCTTTCCTTCTTTCTCTTTCACTCTGTCTCATCCTCGCTCTCGCCCTTTTTTCTCTCATTCTTTCTCTCCCTCTCTCCCTCTCTCTCTCTCTCTCTCACACACATCTCCTCTTTCTTTCCTCCTTTCTCTCCTCTTCTCTTTTTCCCTGTCTCCCCCTGTCTCCCCTCTCTCTCTATCCTCTCTCTCTCTCCCTTTCTTTCTCTCCCTCTCTTTCTCTATCTATTTCTATCCCTCTTTTTCTCTCTCTCCATCTCTCCTTCTTTCCTCCTTTCTCTCTTCCTCTCTCTTTCCTTGTCTCCCTCTTTCTCTCTCTCTCTCTCTCTCTCTTTTCCCCCTCTCTCTCTCTTTCTCTCTCTTGGGTCTCTCTCTCTTTTTTTTCTTTCTTTCCACTCACTGCTCTATAATTTAGTATGCCATCCATTCGCTCTAAGACTCACTACACAGGATATCTCACGATTTATTTATATATTGGTGGCCTTCACGTAAACAAAGTCTTCACCCATCCCGCTTTTTTTTTCCCCTTTATGATTTATTCAAATGTAACTGTCACGTGACAACGATACGTGTCACTATAAACATCTAACTGCTGTTCTTTTTAAAAGTGACATTTTTAATTATGGATGCCTTGCCAGCGCCATCTTGCAACTTTTTTGAGCAGGAAAGCAAAGGGGGATAATTAGCCCACATTGTTCAACCAGGCGTAGTTTTGGTTCGTTAGTGTTTGATGCGAAAATCTAACAAGTAAATAATAATTATAATCTTTATTGTCCGTAAGGAAATTTGTCTTACAATTTGTTTATTACACCAAACAAAACATTATAACTATAAAAAAAGAATTACATTCACACTAGACTCACTCCTAATTCCCAAAATACATCCATCAAAGCAATATTAGAATTCTAATTGAAAGTGGCACCATATTCTCCACCACAAAACAAAACATTTTGTAAAAATAGAACATGACAAAATTAAACACGAAATAAGTGACTATACATAGCCGATCGCAATACTTGTATTAATCAAAATACTAACCAATCAATTAATCTATTACTATTAATTTTGTTATATATATATAGAAAATGTGCATTAAACCCTGCATTACTGAGATAAACGACAGTGATTCTGTGGTTGTTTTCCCTGGATAAGCTTTGTTTTTAAAAAAGATTTTTAAAAATAATTTACTTTTTTTTTCCTACTTCACAAAAACGAACAAATTAAAACTCCCCAAGTGAAATTCTCTGACCATCGAGCCTAAGCAAGTGCCTTTTGTTTGTTTATTAAATATTAAATGACAGTCTTATCAAGTTGTGATTCGTATAGATGGGGCAGTGCTATCTCTTGAATTGTTTGAAAATCACGAGTTTCCAAACTAACTATGTATGAATGTGAAACAGTGTACAGGCTTAAACCACCCCAGTGGGGGGGAGTCTACCTAGTCCATGAACAAAAGATCTTCATTTATTTAAAAATAAAAAAGGAGAAGAGGTCGGTGTTGAATACATGAACAAAAGTATAGGGTTAATAAAACACATCTTTGTCACGTGACACGTTTCCACTAATGAACGCAACAGAATCTGCGCTAAACAAAAAATGTATATCGTGAGTCCATGGAATAGAGTCGATGTCGATACGTTTCTTTGTTCAACTCGTTTTTCAAATGTTTCATTGGTATTGTACACTTTCAACGTTTCTTTCCATTTTTTTTGGCATTTTACTCACACACGCATACAATACAGACACATACTCATTCAAAATCACACATACACAATGTTTTTTTTTTAGCTTTATACATTGTGGTTGTTGTGTCACTTGTTCCTTGTAAACACTGGCCTCTAATTAAAAGTTTTATTAGCAAATGTTTTTTTCGCTTCTTTAGATCACAGATATAGATTCAGGGTTTGGTTTGGTATTACTAGCCAGTTCCTTAAGTTGTAACGTATTCTATGACTTTGTCAGCCATATTTTGTTTATGGACAATACATTGGATAAGCATTATGCTTATTTTACCAATCCTTTAAATTCATGCCTACATTCCCAATGCTCTAACATCATGTCTATTTTCTCAATCCTCTAACATCATGCCTACTTTCCCAATCCTCTAACATCATGCCTACTTTCCCAATGCTCTAACATCATGCCTATTTTCTCAATCCTCTAACATCATGCCTACTTTCCCAATGCTCTAACATCATGCCTACTTTCCCAATGCTCTAACATTATGCCTACTTTCCCAATCCTCTAACATCATGCCTACTTTCCCAATGCTCTAACATCATGCCTATTTTCTCAATCCTCTAACATCATGCCTACTTTCCCAATGCTCTAACATCATGCCTACTTTCCCAATTCTCTAACATCATGCCTACTTTCCCAATGCTCTAACATCATGCCTACTTTCCCAATCCTCTAACATCATGCCTACTTTCACAATGCTCTAACATCATGCCTATTTTCTCAATCCTCTAACATCATGCCTACTTTCTCAATCCTCTAACATCATGCCTACTTTCCCAATCCTCTAACATCATGCCTATCTTCTCAATCCTCTAACATCATGCCTATTTCCCCAATCCTCTAACATCATGCCTATTTCCCCAATCCTCTAACATCATGTCTATTTCCTTAATCCTCTAACATCATGCCTACTTTCCCAATCCTCTAACATCATGCCTATTTCCCCAATCCTCTAACATCATGCCTATTTCCCCAACCCTCTAACATCATGTCTATTTCCTTAATGCTCTAACATCATGCCTACTTTCCCAATCCTCTAACATCATGCCTACTTTCCCAATGCTCTAACATCATGTCTACTTTCCCAATCCTCTAACATCATGCCTACTTTCCCAATGCTCTAACATCATGTCTATTTCCTTAATCCTCTAACATCATGCCTACTTTCCCAATCCTCTAACATCATGCCTACTTCCCCAATCCTCTAACATCATGCCTATTTCACAATCCTCTAACATCATGCCTACTTTCCCAATGCTCTAACATCATGCCTACTTTCCCAATCCTCTAACATCATGCCTACTTTCCCAATGCTCTAACATCATGTCTATTTCCTTAATCCTCTAACATCATGCCTACTTTCCCAATCCACTATCATCATGCCTACTTCCCCAATCCTCTAACATCATGCCTATTTCCCCAATCCTCTAACATCATGTCTATTTCCTTAATCCTCTAACATCATGCCTACTTTCCCAATCCTCTAACATCATGCCTACTTTCCCAATGCTCTAACATCATGCCTATTTTCTCAATCCTCTAACGTCATGCCTATTTTCTCAATCCTCTAACATTATGCCTATTTCCCCAATCCTCTAACATCATGTCTATTTCCCCAATCCTCTAACATCATGCCTATCTTCTCAATCCTCTAACATCATGCCTATTTTCCCAATGTTCTAACATCATGCCTACTTTCTCAATCCTCTAACATCATGTCTATTTCCCAATCCTCTAACATCATGCCTACTTTCCCAATCCTCTAACATCATGCCTACTTTCCCAATGCTCTAACATCATGCCTATTTTCTCAATCCTCTAACATCATGCCTATTTTCTCAATCCTCTAACATTATGCCTATTTCCCCAATCCTCTAACATCATGTCTATTTCCCCAATCCTCTAACATCATGCCTATCTTCTCAATCCTCTAACATCATGCCTATTTTCCCAATGCTCTAACATCATGCCTACTTTCTCAATCCTCTAACATCATGTCTATTTCCCCAATCCTCTAACATCATGCCTATCTTCTCAATCCTCTAACATCATGCCTACTTTCCCAATGCTCTAACATCATGCCTACTTTCTCAATCCTCTAACATCATGTCTATTTCCCCAATCCTCTAACATCATGCCTATCTTCTCAATCCTCTAACATCATGCCTATTTTCCCAATGCTCTAACATCATGCCTACTTTCCCAATTCTCTAACATCATGCCTACTTTCCCAATGCTCTAACATCATGCCTACTTTCCCATTCCTCTAACATCATGCCTTCTATGCCAATGCTGTAACATCATGCCTACTTTCCCAATCCTCTAACATCATGCCTACTTTCTCAATTCACTCAGCCGTGATCTTTCTTATACCTTTTACAGCAGCTGTTTACAATATAATTATAAGTATGTTTAATGATATTAAACTACAATATCTTTTTTCTTTGTTTTTCGTTTCTTATCTTTTTAAATTCACTATTTTTAAGATGACTTCTACGTGAAGCAGATTCTTTGAGAAATGATATTTCAGCATCACATTGCCACCGGAGGCTAGAATACTCCGTTACATTGAGTTTAGGAACCAAAAGTTCATCAGAAAATGCGATCGGGATCTAGTTCTGAAACAATATTCCAGAGTCTCATTGACCAGTACAAGAGATGGACACTGATGCCAGAAACACCAGACTCATGACGTGTATCACTAGAATCCAATCTTCATGCTGATCAGAAAAACAATCTTTACGGATAAGATGATAAACAATTAGCCTACCTTGACCGTTCATTGATATATACTATGCTACTTCCGCTATGTAAGATATTGCTTTCTATGTCTTAAGGGTAGAGATATATTCGTCACAAAGGAGGTTTGATGAGTTTAAATAATGTATTAAATGTCTCCTCCTACAGGTTATTATGCTGGCTTGCGATGATTTCAGAACGAGGCCAAGCGCTCACTCAAACGAGTTCTTGCTTGTTTAATTGATAACATTGGAACGTTTCATTAGAAAGAAAGGTTAATACGTCCTTCCCTAGACCTGCTGGACTGCAAGATTCCTACGTCCTTGCCCAGTCCTGCTGGCAACAAGACTCCTACGTCCTTGTTTTTTAAGAGGTCAAGATAGATTTAGATCTATATTTATATGCCAGTGTCTAATAAAGTAAATGAATTATTTGAACTTCTTGTTTTGGTTCAACTTCGCCTTATTATTACATTTTTTATTCAATGACAGCTGTCAATGTTCTTTTTTTTTAATCACGAGTAGGATTGGCGTTTTCCATATTGAATGACAAGTCGGAATGACAATTTTGTCCTTTTTTAAGGTGCTTTGTATGAGTTTTCAGAAGATTTTAATAATTTCAGGAGAGTCTCATGAATTGTTCGTATACTTTTTATCAGGTCCTTTTGTCAGGTACCCATTAGAGCTGGTGGACTCAGAGGCGCCCAAAGATCCCTAATTTAAAAATCCAAGTCTTTATCAGGACTCGAACCCGGGAAGCCAAGCGTTTTTCCGCTCAGCCACCGCGCTTCTTATCTCTCGATGATAAAGTTAGATTTATTTCCCTTTTTTATATTAAAAAATTACCACTAACTAATGAACTAATTAGATTTTATTTTATGTCTAAAGTTTCAACTTGATGCAAGAATGGCTGTGGGACAAATAACGTGTACAAAAATGGAACCAGACAGACAGACAGACAGACAAACAGCGTGAGTTGATATAAGTTTTGTAACAATTTTACATTGACAGACGAAGATCTTCATCATCGTAAACAGCAAACATCTCAAAGACCTCAAAGTGAATTTCATCAGGACAAGAAAGATCACTCTAAAAATCTTCACAAGAGCTATAACAAGCAATGTTCATCTCCCTTTAGACGGCTACGGGACATAATATTAGTAATAAGGGCGCTATCGTGTTCTAGGATCGCCACTCTATAATTGTGGTTAATTTGTCGGTTCTGTTCTGTAGCGTAATGTATCAAATGTCTTCAGCAGCCATTCTCAAACTTTGGCTCGTGTTGGCGTCTTGTCCCATCCCTGCCCATATTGTAGCTCTCGAGAGAGTTATGGGGTTTGGAATATTGAAAAATGGGTCATCGATCTGATAGAAAAAAAAATTTTTGAGGTTCGATTCGTTCTATTTAGAAACTGCGTTTTTTTAAAAGGGGAGGGGAAAAAAGTTTGAAGGCGGGGGAGTGGGTGTAGGTGAAATTCAACAAAATGAAAAAAAAAACGTTTTGAGAATGACTGGCCCAGTTGACATAGGCTAGCACTTAGCACAAGGAAAATACATTCCCTCGCTATCTCTCTCTCTCTCTCTCTCTCTGTCTGTCTGTCTGTCTCTCTCTCTCTCTCTCTCTCTCAGGATGAGACATAGGGAAGAAATACACAGAGGAGTACACGATACAATTATAGCCACACTTTTTTATTATTGTTAATCCTCAAGTTTTTTTGTTTTTGTGTCTGAAGTTTTCTCTGTATTCATTTCTGTTCTTCTCTCTCTCTCTCTCTCTCTCTCCTTATATATCGGCACAGTTTGAAACGCAAGCATTCTATAGAGTACAGAATGCCTAGGTATTCTCTACAATGCCTTGCGTTTTGGTATTGATTTGGTGGCAAAGCGCTAACGGAATTCCTACTTTGCTTAGGCATTCTATATTCTTTTCTTTGCTCTAGGCCACTTTAGGCAATGTTTACAATGTCCGAATTTAAAAAACAAAATTATAGATAAATTATTTAGAAACTGAAAAGAAATACGAAATGAATACAAGTCAATCTTCACATATATAACATATTTCTAATGTCTTTAATACTTTTAATTTTTATGTAGGAAATTAAAGCAAAAAATAATAGTTTCTAAAAGATACTAATGATTTTTTTTTTTTAAAAAGCATTTGTTACTTTGACACTTAGTCCTGCACATACACCTTAAAAAAACTGGCCACTTCTGTAGAATGAGCTATCAGCATCTGATCAAGTGGTATTGCATTGACAAAAATATTTTTAACATTGAGCAAACGTTTTTGACAAACACTAAACAGTGATCTTGAATAGAATTGGTTTTAAATTCTTTGTGTCTTCCTAAGTCGGTAAAAGCCGTCTTCTTTTACATTCTTTTTAACAGATTTCAAGGATCTCCAAGTCCTTTACCTACGTCAGAATAAGAACTATTACGTCAGGAATAAGAACTATTACATCAGGAATAAGAACTATTACGTCAGGATTAAGAACTATTACGATAGGAATAAGAACTATTACCTCAGGAATAAGAACTATAACGTCAGGAATAAGAACTATTACGTCAGGAATAAGAACTCTTACGTCAGAAATAAGAACTATTACATCAGGAATAAGAACTATTACGTCAGGAATAAGAACTATTACGTCAGGAATAAGAACTCTTACGTCAGGTATAAGAACTATTACGTCAGGAATAAAAACTCTTACGTCAGGAATAAGAACTCTTACGTCAGGAATAAGAACTATAACGTCAGGAATAGGAAGTCTCGTAGCCTACTTTCATTTTCGTGTGTTAAGGAAACATCTCGCGATGTTTGACAAAGATCTAAATCTAATGCACTAGATCAGTGATAAACAAACTAAGGCCTGCGGGTCATATCCGTCTAGTTATAAAATAAAAGAAAAAAATGGCTTCGTGAGAATTTGGCTGCTTCATCTTCACACAGTCTTACTGAATATATAATTGCGTTAATATTTTTATAATCAAATATGAGCTCTTATATATATATATATTATATAGTTACAATAATGATAGAAACATGTATATGTGTTTCACTGTTTGTTAAGGAAATTCTTTCACACCCTCACCCTTTCGCGTGGAGCGCAAATACGATTTTTAATTAGCCATTTTACGTGGCCTCTGGCGCCAACAATGTTGGATCAGGAGCATTTACACCCAGTCGTATCAATTCTGCCCCATTTGTCTTCCCTTTTTTTGTTTTCTACCTTTGATAGGAAACGTTTTTGATCAACTTTTTATCGTTGTTGTTTTTTTCCAAACTATATTTTTATTTGTATTTCTATACTGGTCAATGTGCAAGAAGGATTTATTCCCAAGTGATCCAAGTCATTGACATTTACAGAAGTAATTAAGACGCTTGCGACAATGCGTCGTCTGCACTCGTTCTTGCTGCCCCTCCCCCGCCTACCCCGAATCTCTCTCTCTCTTTCTCTCTCTCTCTCTCTCTTCTTACCACCTCCCCCTCCAAGGACGAGCATGATACATCTGAGGATGAGGCAGGGTAGACACTGTAAAATAAACAGTGGAAACAAATTGCCCCTGGGAGATAGAATATATTCTTTTCAGTTTGGGTTGTAGTTTGTTTCTTTTAAAAAAAAAAAAAAGCATGTAGAAAAAAAAAAAGCTAAAAACAATATTTCCTGAACGTTTTCAAATATTGATATCGAATATTTAGTGTCGTTTTGAAGTATTTTAAAAATGTGTATATTCATTATTTCATACGCATAGGTTTATGTTATATCAATTTTAACCTAGTAGTTTTCAAATGCACCTATACATAGCTTATAATTTTTGAATCATTTTTATGTCCTTTTACAAGTGACCAAAACACAGTATCTATATCAGATTATGTATAAAATCCTTTATAAACAAATACAATCGTTACGTATTTATCATAAGTAAAAAAAAAAATCACCCTCACTAAGACAAGATAACGTAGCAATTAAAACTATTCATAGAGCTATAAACTATATTTGAACAATATAACATTTTGAAAAGGGAAAGATGAGTAATGAAATACGCGTGATCATCGTTATAGTTATCCTACACTATATCCAGAAATGATATATTTTACTTAGTCCTCTGGCGATATAGATTATCAGTAAGAATGTATACGTTTTAATTGATTGCGTTATTTTAATCCTAATAGTTAAGAGGCTTTGCAGGAAATTCCAAATAATTTTCATTGGGTTTTCTCCCTTTCCATCACTCAAGCCAATTGGGTGCTGATTTTATGTAACTACATCTCGCAATGAAAGAGAAAGCTGTAAAAATAAAAAATACACTTGTGAATAAAAAATAACAACACAAAAACAAATGTTTGTGATCGAATGAAAAGTGATGAGAGAAAGGGAGAAACAGAGGCGGGGGGGGGGGGGAGATAATGTTGAACGACGCTTTACACAGTGTGCACTACTTTTTCTCTTTATGGACTCTTATTTTACGACTATATTTCTAATCATGAAATAAAACTAGTTTTTTATTTCACGCAAATAAAAGAGAACACGAGAAAAGAAAGATTAAAGAACCGAGTGAAAAAGGAATGGAGAATGGAGGAAAAGAAGAGAAAAATGAGAAAAGAAAGAGAGAAAACATTTGAAATTAGAGAGAGAACAGAAAGTAAGAAAAGAGAAGAAAGAACCTGAAAATATCAGAAAAGAAAGTGTGTGTGTGTGTGTGTGTTGAACAGAGAGAGAGAAAATGGAGACAAGAGATACGAGCGAACAGTGAAAAAAGGAGAAAGGTGAAAAATAAAAGAGAAAGACAGAAAATAGCGTGAAAGAAAGATAGATAGATAGATAGATAGATAGATAGATAGATAGATAGATAGATAGATAGATAGATGTTGTTTTGTTTGTAAAATGTTTGACATGTTTCGGATGTTCCTTCATAGTTGAAGATGATTTCTTCCTAGTCCAAACCTCCTGCAGGACGACGGGGGATGGGAGCGGGCAGGGTTTGAACCCTGGACCATCGATAAATCTGAACGACAGTCCAGCGCGCAAACTGCACGACCAGGCAGCCATCCCTGGTAGATAGATAGATAGATAGATAGATAGATAGATAGATAGATAGATAGAAAGATGATAGATAGATAGATAGATAGATAGATAGATAGATAGATAGATAGATAGATAGATGATAGATGATAGATAGATAGACGGATATATAGATAGATAGACAGATAGATAGATAGAGTTAGATAGAGTAGTAAGTCCGGCAGTGGAGAATGTTCTCAACAAAAAATATAGAGCTGATTTATTTTGCAACAATCCCTCGATAGCTGTCCAGGGAAAAAAAAAGAGAGGTAACTCGCCTATTCTTTTTAACAGAAATACAAAAACACTTTCATTTTTAAGCTACGTTTACAGTTGATGAGCAATCTTATTGTATTCTTTTAAACAAATATAGACGTAAAAATTAAGAGTCTCAGGAACATTTCCATAACCTATTTGAGCCAACAGCCTTGGTCTAAGGACATACTATCAAAGCCTATATTGTGGTATTGTAAGGATACAGGTTTGTTTAACAAGGAATGTATTTGATCTAACCCTTATTTAGTCTTTATAGTGCGTCTGTGTATGTCTATGTGTATATCCACAGAAATTAATCCCTCTAAAAAAAAATAAGCAAAGTGTTCCAAAAAATATTCGGAATAGTGTTCCGTTAAGAAAAAAGTTTTCGAAACACTGCTTGAGATAAAAATGTAAAAAAAACAACAACAACAAAACATGGATTGAGTATTCCTTTCCAAATTGTCGAATGCGATGGGGGCACCTCTTAGTTTGTGTAATAACACAAACTCTCTTTCAACCCATGTTTGTACTAGAAATAGATTTATAATTTATCTATATCCAATTTATTAGACGCCTGCATATATGTTCTTGATTGAATTTAGACATACGGTCGTGGTCAATCTTCTGTAAAAGCATAAGTCATATGAGCATTTTGTTTCGAGAGTTTAAATTGTAGGGGAAGGAAGCGACCAATGCCAGTGCAGAAAGTTTATTATTAAAATTAAATTAAAGGCGAAAATAAAACAAGCAATCTTTTGAATCCCCTCCCCGTTTTTCTTGTTTGATCTAGTCTTGTTTTGCCAAGTAAGTTTCCGCGTGATTAGATTTCCACTTAAGAAAGTTAAAGGCAGCTTCCATTTCACTTCTTCACTGGTCTGATGTGTCTGAGAGTGCATGTCAGCGAGTCTCTGCTTTGTGAGCGAGTTAGAGATAGGGAAACAGCGTGGAAAAGCTTTTTTACAGTCTTATCAAGTACACACCAACACGTGTGCACCATACTTCATTGCATCAGGATGCACTTCACAGAGTCAAGCAATCTGTGCGCCGCAGCACTGTTAGTGAAAGCGAGAAGATGGAACAGGCTACCAGAATAGAACGACCGAAATGAAGCATGAAGTTTGTAAAAGATTTATGATCCTACCTCGTCTCTCAGCTTGTTAGGAATCTGTGAGCATTCGAAGTGGCTTGGAGGTTTTATGGTGCTGTTAGTGATTGTAGGACTTGGGGGTTGTCAGTGGCTGTAAGAATGGTCTATGTCGGTGGTAGCATGGTTTTGGGCCATGTCGGTGGTAGCATGGGTTTGAAACATGTTGGTAGAACCATGTCTTTGGGCCGTATTGGCGGTAGCATAGCCTTAGGCCATGTTGGTGGTAGCATGGCTTTGAGAAAAAAGATGCTACAAGCCTTTCGACCATGTTTGTTTCTTTTACACGTTTCGAACGTATATTTAGTATGAGGATTATTACGACCTGGACCGCCGTTTAGCAAGTGGTTGAAAAGTTTTAGATCATGTTAGTGGTTGACAATCGAGCCATTGTAATGGTTGTCAGTTTTGATCCATGTGTGTAAGGCCCTGGGTCATGTCGTAAGGCTCTGGGTCATGTCGTAAGGCTCTGGGTCATGTCGTAAGGCTCTGCGTCATGTCGTAAGGCCCTGGGTCATGTCGTAAGGCTCTGTGTCATGTCGTAAGGCTTTAAGGCTACACTGAACACTGTTTCCTCCCTGTGGGGAATGCTGGCTACCAATTTTATTACTTGACATTTGTTTAATTATTATTATTTCTTCTATTTATTATACATTTTTTGTTGAAGTCGACTAGTAATAAGTTTTTTTTCCTATTCCTTATATGGCCCTAAACCTTAACCCTCATTCAATTCTATATAGTAAATATAAAAAAATATTCTGTCAATTTCTTATACTTTAACTTCATATGTACAAACATGTCTATTATCTTATATTCTTTTATTTTCATCTCTCAAACTTTTTTATATTTGCGCTCTCTCTCTCTCTTTATTGGCTTACTTTCAGTATTGTATTTGTCCCACTCTCCAGGTTCATTCACCTCACAATGCCTGCCCTCTATGATATTCCTCACTTCTGACCTCTAAAATTATTTCCAGTAATGGTTTTTAAAAAAAAAAATATCTCCAGCTGTGATATTCCCTACTTCTTGTCATCCCATGATTTCCCGTTTCCGAAACCTGTCCTAAAGCATTATGCATAGCGTCATCATTTCTTTCGTTGTTTTTGGTTTTTGTTTTTTGTTTCGCTAATATTTTTTTTTTATCCAAACAAATTTTCTTCTTGCATTGCCAGCCGTCTTGCTTGTAAAAATCTCATTTGAAGTGAGGGCGGATCTTCTCGCTATTTTAACGCCGTCTCAACGAGTCAAAAATATTTTGTAATTGAGGCTGACAAATCTAGGGCTTTCCATGGCATTTGTCTTTTAATGGATTGTTGTTTTTGTGTGTGTGTGTGTGACATTGTTTTTGTGCGAGTGTAGTTTTATCTTTAATTTAGACTTAAGGAAGGGAAATAGTAGAACATTCTCAGCGGTGGTTTGGGATAGATAGATAGACAGACACACATACAGACAGACAGAAAGACAGACAGATAGATAGACAGACAGACAGACATACAGATATACAGACATACAGACATACAGACAGACAGACGGACAGATAGATAGATAGATAGATAGATAGATAGATAGATAGATAGATAGATAGATAGATAGATAGATAGATAGATAGATAGACAGACAGACAGACAGACAGACAGAGAAACAGACAGACAGACAGACAGACAGACAGACAGATAGACAGACAGACAGACAGACAGACAGATAGACAGACAGACAGACATACAGACATACAGACATACAGACAGACAGACGGACAGATAGATAGATAGATAGATAGATAGATAGATAGATAGATAGATAGATAGATAGAGTAGTATGGCAGTGAAGAATATTCTCAACATTTGTGACAAAACCTATTCTCTCAGTAGTGAATAGTTTGAAAAAACAAAATCGGGACATTGTAATCACATCACTGAGCCAAATATAATTAGCTAATAGCCATAAGTAAACTTTAAACAATAAATGCCCCAAAATAATATGTAAGTAAACAATAGATGTAATTGTTTTGTTTTTTCTCTTTCTCTTTTTTTTTCCTGGTTTTGTTTATTGCCCCTCGTCCCACTTCTCCTGTATGACCTCTGTGCCCCACTCCCGGTCAGTGTTTTAACCTTCCTCAGGCCATTCTACATCTCTCCGTTGACCGGACACTTGTCCATATAAATATTTTCCTATAGCACTTGTCAATACGCGGCAAAGTGGTTTTCCCAATTCTAACCACAGACACTGGTAGCAGAAGCCTGTCCGAGTGGCTCAGTGGTCCTCGATTGTTTTATGTTATAGGATCCTTCTTCACAATGTTTTTAGCGGCCCATCAAAGGGGAAACGCCGTTGTTAGTTTTATGCAGTCTGTCTGTTCATTCGTCCGTGATGTTATGCATCATTTAAAACTTGAAAATATATTGAAAATGTCGTATTTTAAAGCTTTCAAAGTTTATACTTAACGGCTACTTTTTATTTCTATAAAACGAACCTTTTTTTTTTTAATGTTTCATAAAAATACACTATTTTAACAAATTTAATATAATATTGATAATATAATAATAAGGCAAGTCTTAGAGATCAAATATTAATAAGGAATAAAGTATTTGCCGTGGCTACGGAACCCCAGCAGTGACTTACATGCTTTGCCAAAATAAACATGGTAGATTATATTAGAAAGGGAGGAGATTGTGTATATATAGTTTTGTAAAATTTTTTGGAAACACGTTTTTTTTCGGAATAATGTTTAATATATATTTATTTATTTATTTATAATATATAAATATTTATATACATAATAGATGATGTTATTTCTGTTATACGAGTTACTGGGAATATAACAAATACGCCTTTTTCTGTTTAAAAAAAATTAATTTGCATGCAAATTTTTTTTTAAGAAAGCTTATATAAGGGAAAGAACCACTGAATCACTAACATATCTGTTGATACTTGCAAGGTTAAACTCCAATTTTCTTTATAAAAAAAGATAAATAAAAGTAAAGTTCCCATTCCAGAACTTGTGATCTATGGGACTGATGTTGTAAAGATCATCTGTTTCTGTGGCCCACAGTTAACGAGGATGGCATGTGGCCAGCACAACGGCCAACTGCCTTTACTTCTACCCCAAACTAACTTCAGGTACCCATTAGAGCTGGGTGGACTCAGAGGCGCCCTAAAGATCCCGAAAGTAAAAATTCCAGTCTTCACCAGGATTCGAACCCAGCACCGTCTTGATCGGAAGCTAAGCGCTTTACCACTCAGCCACCGCTTATGTTCCCTAAAGGTAAACCCGCCCCTGAATACGGTCCTTGACACATGTATCTGAAAGTTATAAGGGCCCAAGGCTAAAATTGCAAGTACAAATTATAAATACAAAATATAATTTTTGTTTTAAAGAGAAAAAACTGTTTTGTAACCTTGTTTTAAAAAAAGAAATGGATACGTTTTAACGATTATGCTGATACATAAGTAAATGCAGTATTTCTGACACAGTAATATGTCAAATATTGCTAATAAAAGGATTATTTTAAAACGATATCTTTTTGGTACCCTATAATTCGCATCTTTAGGGGGCCTCTGAGTCTACCCAAATCTAAGGTGTGCCAGACAGTTGGGCGGGATGAAGTCGTTGTGCTAGCCACGTGACACCATAGTTAACAGTGGACTAAAGAAAAAGATGACCTTTACATCATCTGTGTTATAGCTAGCAAGGTCTGAAAAGAAAACTTGACTTTTCTTGTCTATGACATAAACGAAAGTTTTAAGATTCTTCGCTGGTACACATTTTTATACCGATGAAAGTTATAGACTGTTCAAAATTGAATTCATTGTATCGACAATTAGAGACAATTGAAAATCGAATTCATGGTATCGACAATTAGAGACAATTGAAAATCGAATTCATGATATCGACAATTAGAGACAATTGAAAATCGAATTCATGGTATCGACAATTAGAGACAATTGAAAATCGAATTCATGGTATCGACAATTAGAGACAATTGAAAATCGAATTCATGGTATCAACAGTTAGAGACCATGTAAAATCGAATTCATGGTATCGACAATTAGAGACAATAGAAAATCGAATTCATGGTATCAACAGTTAGAGACCATGTAAAATCGAATTCATGGTATCGACAATTAGAGACAATTAAAAATCGAATTCATGGTATCGACAATTAGAGACAATTGAAAATCGAATTCATGGTATCAGCAGTTAAAGACCATGTAAAATCGAATTCATGGTATCGACAATTAGAGACAATTAAAAATTGAATTCATGGTATCGACAATTAGAGACAATTGAAAATCGAATTCCTGGTATCCGTTAGTTTCGTTGACCTTTCTGACAAGTAGCCTACTATTTCTCCTTGTTTTTTTTTCTTCTGCGCCAATCTTGAAGGCCCGTCGTCACTGTTCCTTACTCAATTGACACAGTAGATCCCTTCACAATGGAGTTCTGATGCAACTGTTTGATCAGCTTTCCCGGAAGTTAATCTTTGACAAAACACGGAGAGAGACTCCAGCCGGTTGTAGCGTTGGATGAGAGAATTTAGGGTTTGGGGCTGGGAGAGAGAGAGGGGGGAAGCTAAACTCACCAATGACTTGAAAGATTATTTTAGTTAGTGTTCAATCATGCGGGATACTGAAAGTGTATGATTAGTGATTGGTCCTATTTATAAATTAGTTGTTTTTTTTTCCCTTCGATTGGAATTGTATTCCAACTTGGACGGCGTGATACAAGGAAACAGAGATGGGAAATTGTAATTATTGTATTTCTCTCTCTCTTTCTCTCTCTCTTTCTCTCTCTCTCTCTTTCTGTCTAACTTTCTCTCTGTCTTTCTGTATACCGTATGTCTCTCTCCTTCCTTCTCTATCTCTCTTTATGCGTCTATACAAGGGGTTCTCATACTTGGGTCGCGACCCCTTTGGGGGTCGAATGACAAATTGCCAGGGGTCGCCTAAGAACTCACGGAAATTTGGATTTTGTCTATTCATCATTGGAAGTTGTTTTTTGTTTTGTTTTTGTTTTTGTCCATTCCAACGTGCTGTAAAACGCTTATTTGAACCGCACTTGGAATTCAAACTATTTCATATCTCGTTGTGTTTGAGATTGTGTTGCGCTTTCTTCTTCCAAGAAAAAATCTTTGCGAAACAAGGATTTCCAGCTTGTTAGTTATTAGGTCCAAATTCAGACTTTGTGAATAAGATATAAGATGACATTCGTTGGGATACTTAATTCCTGATCTGGTGTAACAGAAACAAGCTCCATTTTCTAAATTACCATTGGCGTGTTCGTAAATACTGTCGAAGCACTATTTCTGTCATAATGCACCTTATTCAAACTAACTTTATCAAACACTGTTATCCATACTTTGCTATACTTGTCAAATTGTGCAACATGTATGATAGCGACTACGCAACAGAAAAGTGAATCAATGCAAGTCTGAATAATAAACTTTGTAAATGTAATTTTTGAGCACCAATTTATTCATCTGTAAACGGACAAAAAAAGTTTACGGTTGGGGTCACCGCCTAGAGTGAAATTGTATTCGGGGATCGCGGAACTTAAAAGGTTGAGAACCGCTGGTCTATACGCATGGAATATGTGTAATTTTAATGGCTGCCTGGTCACGCGGTATGGGCCCTGGGCTGTCATTCTAATGGCCCCAGTTTCCAAACCTTCTAGTCGCCATCCCCCTGTCCAGATGTAAGCCTCCATGCACTAAAGCACCATGCTTATATTATTCGCTTCTAGCACGGTCCAGGGTATCTGGCAGGAGTCTGTAGGGTTCGCCTGTCTCCGTACAGGACAAGACCCCGCGCATGCACCAGTTTTATCGATTTTAAGACCAGTCGTATCTGTGATAGTAAGTGTATGTGTTCCTTGCCACAATAGCTACAACTCACATTTCCTTTTGTTCTTTTAAAGCTATTGGTAGCTGAATTCACAACTTGTACCCCACTTTCTTCATTCATGAGCTTAAGCTGCCATTCAGTTGTCTCAGCTGCCCGACATATATTTTCTGCCATGGGCGTAGCCAGGGGGGGGGGGTTGGGGTTCAAACTCCCCCAGAAATGAAATACCCTGCCCCCCCTCCCCCCATGTTTTCTGCCTTGTTAAGGTCTAGATCTGGTTCTCTCAAAAGTCTTGCTCGGGTGTTCTCGTTCCTTATGCCACCAACTATCCTATCCTTTATTAGGGAATCTTTAAGCAAATCAAACTCACATGTCTTTGCTTTGAGTTTGATGTCAGTGACAAAGCTGTCAAATGACTCTCCTTCATGTTGAGATCGCTGGAAAAAAACATGTCTTTCAATGGTAACATTTTTTTCTTGGTAGACAGAACTTCTTGAACTTAATAAGAATGCAGTGAAGTGTGTGGAAAGACTTGCTAATCTCACATTCATTACATTCATTATCCGTCCATTGGAAAGTGTTATAGACTTGCACTGCTTCTTGGCCGATCACATTATTATTATTATTATTATAGCTTTTATATAGCGCTACTCTCATGCTTATAGCATGCTCAGAGCGCTTTGGCCCAATCTCATTTGTGGACCAATGGGGGGAGAGGGGGTATCTAGGAGTTGGTTTTCCGTGCTGCCTTTAGGCGCTCAGTAAACACAACTCTGCCCGAGTCGGGTGTCGAACCTCGAGCCCCCTTCTAGGTAGCCAAGCCAAGTTCAAGCGCACTTAGCCTCTCAACCACGCTTCCCACCATGCAATAATGTCATAGACTGTACTTCTCTGCTTTTTGTATCCAGTCCACTTGCTATCGAATATATCTGAAAGGATTGTTTGAACCTTTTCCAATTTTCTGCTACGTTGCCATTTAATTCCAGCGGTTGTGGTGGGTGGAGTCGGTCAATCTGACACCATGTCATAGACACACTAAAACATGAGCTTCAATAAACACAATGATTTTATTAGTCTCTATTTATGTTCTTTACTCCAGCCACTTGTTCTCTAAACTGACTTTACACACAGTCCTGACACACTGCTGTTCACTCAACCATGTACACTCAAGGTCCACTGGTCATTTCATACACAGGCACACACACAATGTACATACACATACACTTACTATCACAGTATCTTTGAAATCGCTTCTGTGCACCCTGCAGTCATCGAGGCTGTATTCTATTATCTCGTCTTCCGTGTAGCGGTGACGACACATCTGGGCTCCATGTTGTCTTGGCTCCTAGTGAAATAGGTTCCTCTCTGAAAGCGCTTTGTTATTTCTTTTTACCTGCCACCACTCGTTCTTCTTGTTTAAGTGTTTTAGAAATTTCCAGACTTCCCGTCCCGTGAGAAAAAAAGAACTTAAAAAAAAAAGAAAACCGACACAGAAGGGTTGTGTCTGCACTGAATATTTCAAAATATGAAGGATTGCCTGGCGACGGACAAGAGACAAGTTTATTATTATTATTATTATTATTATTATTATAAAAAAAAGAGTATTCATTCTCTGGCGAAGCCAGGGTCGAGTTTCGTTAAAGGGAAACAAAATTCATCGTAGTCCCATTAACAGTTTCTCCCGATGAATTTTCTGGTGATGTGGCAGGTCTGCAGAAGTACCGCCCTCTGATAGGCAACGAGAATGTTCCTAGGAATGCAAAGGGCCTGTAAGGTATCTGTGAGTTCAGTTATAATTATCCCCTCGGTTGATATAACAATAGGGTATATTTTATCAATGAGCAGCAGATCAGGGCGATTAAAATCTACCGTTTTGTCGGTCACAATAGGCATCTATCTATCTGTCTATCTATCTGTCTATCTATCTGTCTATATATCTGTCTATTTATCTATCTATCTATCTATCTATCTATCTATCTATCTATCTATCTATCTATCTATCTGTCTATATATCTATCTGTCTATCTATTTTTCTATCTATCTATCTATTTTTCTATCTATCTATCTATCTATCTATCTATCTATCTGTCTATCTATCTATCTATCTATCTATCTATCTATCTATCTATCTATCTATCTGTCTGTCTGTCTGTCTGTCTGTCTGTCCGCCTATCTATCTATCTATCTATCTATCTATCTATCTATCTATCTATCTATCTATCTATCTATCTATCTATCTATCTGTCTGTCTGTCTGTCTATCTATTTAATCTATTTAACCTACTAGGTCATTCAAGTGAAAATGATGGCTGCGTTCCTTGCCAGCTCATTTTGATTTCCAATCTAATTGCATCTAATTAAAGCTATTTTTCTTACCGCCAGGCTGAAAAATTCAAACATTTATTTATACAGCACTGTGACATCGCCAGGAGCATTTTTTTTTTGTATAGTAAAATAAATAATAAAATATCAAGTGAGTTTAAGTTGAATGTCAAGAAAAGTTTAGTTGATATGTTTAATTAGACGTGTCTGGATGCCAGAAACTGATGATCAAAGGATAATATCTGTGTGTGTGTGTGTGTGTGTGAATGTGTGTCATATTTTTATAATTAGAGTGTTTTTTTTTAGTTTTGATTCATTGAATAAAATTCCTGACATTTTTTGTGTGTATAGCTGCGTGAGTTTTTTTGTTTTTTTTTATGAAACAAATCATGAATTATAGAGAAGTCTTTGTTTTTATATTTGTTGTTTTTCGTCTGAATTCGACACTGATTGTTCAGACTGAGCGTTACATCTAAAGACAATCAAAGAATTACAATTGACGTCTACTACCTGTAGTTTATTCACCTGATAGTTAAAACAAGTTTTGACTCATCTGTCCAAAGATTGCAGGAACTTAAAGCTTTATAAAATACTTAAATAGATTATGGGTATAGATAGACATTTATGCACGGACTGTGGCAAACTCTTTCGTTCCAGAATTGGCTTGATCAGTCATTCTGCTCCTTCTCAAGACGAAACCAAAGCCAGTGACTCACCTGGGCGCATCCATTTGTCTTCCGAGACAGAAGAAGCCACATACATAGACAAATTGATAGATCCGTACAGACAGACAGACAGACAGACAGACAGACAGACAGATAGATAGATAGATAGATAGATAGATAGATAGATAGATAGATAGATAGATAGGTTGAGCGGTAAAGCGCTTGGCTTCCGAACCGGAGTCCGGGGTTTGAATCCAGGTGAAGACTAGGATTTTCAATTTCGGAATCTTCGGGCGCTTCTGAGTCCACCCAGCTCTAATGGGTACCTGACATTAGTTGAGGAAAAGTAAAGGCGGTTGGTCATTGCGCTGGTCACATGACATCCTCGTTAACCGTAGGACAAAGAAACAGATGACCTTTGCATCATCTGCCCTGTAGGCCACAATGAAAGGGGAGCTTTAACTTTATTTTTATATAGATAAAAAATGTCACTTTCCACTTCTACTGTTCTAAATTTTCCTTTATTAAAGTATTTTTAGGAAACCTTTTATATTAATTCATATTTTTACGGTATTTTGTTTAGGACAAAACTAGAATAAAATAAAAAAGAAGAACCCTTTGTCAACTGGTATACATACGTAATACTTCGGCATTATTTTCTAACATTTAGAAGAAATCTCAGACTAAATATCAACACGTGCGAGATGTCTCATAGAAAATGTCAATTCGGTTACATTTGGAATTAAAAAGCCACAAAAAAAAAGGGGGGATTGTGAAATACTGAATACAATTTCAACAGGTCAAGCTTAAGCACTACTTTATAACATTTCTGTCGAGTCAATAATTGTCTTCTATCATAAACCTATGTTGATAATTTATAATATTGATAGGAAATTGGGAGAAATACCGTGTACAAGATTTGTACCAGCTGTTGTGCGCTTCTGCGCTGTGTCTCATGCATATCAAACAAAGGTAGCACTCAAATAACGAATTCAAATAACACAGGCAAAAAGGCCAAGAATAGAAGTAAATCGACGCTAGAGGGAATGTCGAACAAGAAGTATAATAATAACGAAGGGAATCATCGAATGTTGTCAAGCTAAATCTCTACGTCCATAAAACCTGCCTCTCTCTCTATAGGCGTCAAAAATAGTCAAAAATAGTCCGCTATTGTTCCTAAAATCCTAGTCTTGGTCTTACTATTCGCGTCATTGGATGGCTGCCTGGTCGTGCGGTTTGCGCGCTGGACTGTCGTTCGGATTTATCGATGGTCCCGGGTTCCAACCCTGCTCGCTCCCATCCCTCGTCGTCCTGCGGGAGGTTTGGACTAGGAAGTAAATTATCTTCAACTCTGAAGGAACATCCGAAACATGTACAACGTTTTACAAACATTTTAACGTTGTCTCTAAGTCAAAACGTTTCGTATCTATAAAACACATAACTAATTCCTAATCGTACCATAACAATTTTGTACAAGACAGACAGAGTGAGTTTATATAAGCTTTGTACAAAGTCTCAGTCCTGAAGCGTTGGTCCTATCAAAACTTACAGTTTGCGTGCTTCATCAGTTCATAATCAAAAGTTTTGGAAGTCGCTTCACACTGTCACAGCATTTAAAAAGTCTATCCGCAGTGAAAGTTATTTAGATTGGTTCGTTATTACAAAGCTCATTATGAATCACTCCATCTGTCTGGTACACTTTTTGAACACTTTATTCTTCCCTCTACCCGTTCTCGGATCAAGTTGAAACTTTGCACATTTATACATTGTTTTTGACAAACATGAATCAATTGAAATCAATTTAAAAAAAAAAAACACCTATTAGTTACTTAAGTATTGGTAGTTAACAATTTTGTTTGAAATTGAAAAGGAAAATGAACATTCAAGTGTTAAGACTATGGCTGTAAATGTGGAGTGCTTCCCCTTTGATATACCTTTTGTTTTTTGTTTTTAATTTTTATTTTAAAGCATTTTATCATTTAAGACTGTTATGTTCTCATGACTTCTGTTAAAAACGCTATATAAATTAAATTTAAACTATTATAATAATCCAGAAGTTTCTATCTAAAAAGCATGTTTTTAAATGAATAGAAAGTATTGAAGTACCATTCACAAATCTCTATTATCGTTTCTTCATCACAATGTGATTCTTTTTTTTTTTTTTTTTTTTTTAAATAGAACACTCAGGGGAGGGAATGTTGATCTTTCCAGATGACTAGTTTTCATACATGGTTAAGTGTACTTTCTGTGGTATGTACTCGAGCCTACTCGTGTGTATGCTTAATGGTCCGTGAGGTAATCACTCAGTGTTGTTGACGACAGCGTTTCAAAAGGAATGCATACCCAGGGTATCATAAATATGACGAACGGTAGACGAAAGGACGATAAAAGGGGCAATGAAAAAGTCTGGGATTCTAGAGGATAGTATCTCTGTATATGAACGTGTTCTAAATGTATTATTTTTAAAATTTATATCTGTGTTTGTTTAAAAAAAATAGTTACAATGAATTGTTATTTACGAAGCACGAAACAACCTATATTGTTTTGTTATTTTATTTATATGTTTTTTTATGACAGTATGTCAGTTCCTATGTCTTTATGCCATATTTTATGCAAGTAGGCAAAAACCAGTCTAAAGCACGTTATATATATCTATAAAATAATATTCGATAAGCCAAAGTGTATCGTCCTTCGACTATCAAAAAACGTAAATCAAACAAAAAATGTAATGATCAATTAATATATTTTTGTTAATTAATTGACTAATTAGGTTTCGTAAAAGGGAAATAAATGCTACTTATTGAGATGTGTTGCTGTACATGTGGAGTTATTTCCCTTATCGGGTTTTGCATTTATTATTTCTCTCATTTTCTTTCCTCGGATCAAGTAAAAAAATTTGCGCAATTCAATGTATATGGTAATACACGAAAAAATAATGTATTAGTTAATCAGTTATGGGTAATTAATTATTTTTGCTTTCCATACCAACAAGGCACTTATTTTTGCAGTATTGCGATTTTCGTCAGAAGTTCTTTGGTGGTATTTTCCCTTAGATAAGCTTTGTTTTCATTTTGCTTTTTTTTTTTTTTTTGGGGGGGGGGGGCAACAAGTCAATGACCTCCTTTTTTTGGAGGCAATATAATTATTTTGTTCTTTGTATTCTTCTAGAAGACGTTCAAACGCTAGATCTTACTTGAAAATAAAACAAGCAATAGAAAACAAAAAAGATTACTTTAGCTCCCTTTCTGCTATTTTTAAAAGAAAATTAATTAATTAGTACTAGCTGATTAACTGTTTGGTTTATTTTCGGACCGATTCGTATAAGGTCATCGACTATAAATAACTGTCCAAAATTTCAACTTAATCCGAGAATGGGAAGTGTGAGAGAAAAAACGTGTCGAAATGTAATAAGTGTATCTAATCCATATATGTAGGCCTATATATATACCCACACTTCTCATCAAGTAGCATTTATTTCCCTTATTTCGATATAAAAAAAATAATTAATCACCAACATTTAATTCACTAATTTTTAAGTTTTTTATTTATTGATTCAAGTCTTTTCCGGTTCAATGAGTAATTGTGCGAAGTCTTAAGTTGATCCGAGATGAGACATTGGAGAAAAAAACGTTCAAATTTTGTACCAGACAGACAGAGTGAGTTGATATAAGCTTTGTAAAAAAAATATTACTGATGTGACCAAAAAGTTTAATGTCGTGATGGCAGTTAAATAAAAGGTTATTTTATCATCGTAATAAGGCTTAAATCTATATATATGTTTATATGTCAGAAATGTAATATGAATACTAAATACAATTTTATGAGAATTTATACATTTAAATCATTACAGTTTTCACCTTTTGTTTTGATTTAGTTTTTTAAGCACCTTTATGGGGGCCTATTATCTTAAGTCCGGGTTCATTGAAGCTTTGTAAACAGAAGGAAAACCTATATAGAAAATTTAAAGAAACTAAGGCAGATAGAGTTTACAAAAAGTATATAAAAATTAAACACTTAACCCAACAAGTAAGCAGACAGCTGCAGAGTGAATACATAAACAATGTAATATCTAAAGATAACAACAAAAACCTATGGTCATACATTAAGTCTAAGAAAATGGAAACAACAGGCGTAGCGCCATTAAAAGATGAACATAACATAATACATAATGATAATGAAACTAAAGCAAACATCCTAAACAAATACTTTGCATCAGCATTCTCAGCCCCAGGAGACAAAGACATATTACTTAATTTGAACCAAGTAGACAACCTAGAAGATATAGTAGTACAAGAAAATGGAATTCAAAAACTATTAGCCAACACCAAACCAAATAAAGCGTCTGAACCTGATGGTATTCCAGCTAGATTACTCAAAGAATTAAGCAATGAGCTAGCCCCAGTGTTCAAAATACTCTTTCAGGCATCGCTTAACCAGGGCAGAGTACCAAAAGACTGGAAAGAAGCTAATGTCACCCCCCTATTTAAAAAAGGAACACAATGAGTAAACTGTTGGACAAAAATAGTGGATTGGTCATCCAACAAACAATCTGTTGGATAATGAAAAAAAAAAGGACATTGCTCATACAAAGAGAAAGGGAGGTGTAAGAGACCCTTTGATGGCGGCTTTAATCTTGGCGAGTGAATTAATTGGCAGTGTGCGTTATAGAACAGAGTGTTCCTGGGGCATAAAATAGATGTATGGACTATTTGATAGTATACAATCTAACAAACAAAAACGATATGCTGATATTACAGAGAGTGAGAGAGAGAGAGACGGAGAAGCTGAGAGATTGACATAGAGAGACTGAGGGAAATATTGACGGAGCAAAATGGGAGACGACAGAGAAAGAGAGAGAAAGATAGACAGACATTCAAAGACAAAAAAGAAAGAGAGAAACAATGAAAAAGACATAGAAAAACAATGAAGGGAGAGTGAATGAGAGAAAGAGAGTGAGACACACAGATAGTGACAGATAAAGAGAGACACAGAGAGAGACACACACAGATAGTGATAGATAAAGAGAGACAGACAGAGAGAGACACACAGATAGTGACAGATAAAAAGAGACAGAGAGAGACACACAGATAGTGGCAGATAAAGAGAGACAGACAGAGACACACAGATATTGACAGATAAAGAGAGACAGACAGAGACACACAGATAGTGACAGATAAAAAGAGACAGACAGAGAGAGAGACATACAGATAGTGACAGATAAAGAGAGACAGAAAGAGAGACACACAGATAGTGACAGATAAAAAGAGACAGACAGAGAGAGAGACATACAGATAGTGACAGATAAAGAGAGACAGAGAGAGAGACACACAGATAGTGACAGATAAAGAGAGACCGAGAGAGAGACATACAGATAGTGACTAATAAAAAGAGACAGAAAGACAATGAAATGAACAAAGAGAGACAGAGAGGGATACAGAGCTGCAGAACGAGAGAGAGAGAGAGACAAAGAAAAAAGAAAAAAAAACAGAAAGAGGCATAAAAACAGGGAGATAGAGAGACAGAGAGACTGAGACAAAGACAGGGAGATAGAGAGACAGAGAGACTGAGACAAAGACAGGGAGATAGAGAGACAGAGAGACTGAGACAAAGACAGAAAGATAGAGAGACAGAGAGACTGAGACAAAGACAGAAAGACAGACAAGGAGGCTGAGACATTAAATTATGCTCATTAAAAACTAATTTAACATTAGTTAAACACACATTTTGAGTGTCACTTAAAACGGGGCAATTAAAAAGATAGAAACCTCTTTTTATTTTGCCGACACTTTTGTTTTCTGCAACACCAAAACTTAAGAGTACATGTTATTGTATGTTACAAAATAAAATAAGAAGAAAATACAGAAACGTGAAAATTTTCTTTTGAAAACACCCCCTCCCTTTTCTTTTTTACAAACACACACACACACACATACAAATACATCTATACAGGGTCAAGACACACATACAAACAGGATAAAAACAGAAGTCTCATTTATTAAAAAACAAGCTTGTTTAAATGTCACAACATTTAAACTGAGAAAAGAAATATTTACTATCATTGGATATATTTTTTTTTATTTATGTAAAACGTTTAAATGTTGAAAACAGTTAACTCATTTTGGATAGTTTTAGAGACCCCCCCCCCCCCTGAAATGGCCACATAATGTAATGTTTCGTAAAACCTGTACGTCAGTCTGTCACGTCATTTAAGATTCAATGTTACCCTGTTCTGAAGCGTGCTAAATATAGCTACAACCTTTACTGCAGTTCTTCTGATAGCAACATTTTTTTCTTTTTTAAATAAAAAATTCAAGTTCGCCATCCAGAACTTTCGATCTATAGGGCAGATGTAAAGGTAATCTGTTTCTGTGGCCCACGGCTAACGATGGTGTCATGTGGCCAGCACAATTACCAATCGCATTTGCTTGAATCTTTGGTGCTAGAATGTGCACAAAAAGTTATCGCATATCTTTAAAAAAAAAACACATGGCATATCAACTTTTTTATTTTTATTTTGTACACCGGATACCCCAAAAATCTTGCTATTTATAGTTTTTCCGCCATGTTTGAAAATCTCCAATTAACAAAAACACAAAAACTTCCGCCACAGAAAGAAAAAAACGATTATAACCTTTGAGCTTGTTTCCCATGTAGCAACCAAGAAACTATGGATAAAATAAACCAATTCTTGCCTAGCCTTTGATCTGCCGTTCCAGAAGTTGGTTGATAGGCAGACAACAGGGCAAGTACGTTCAAGGGGTCAACAGAACATGCCAAGAGGCAGTCACGTGACATTAAAACGCTAAGATCAATGTCACTCTCCTTCTTCTGTAGAAACTCTTATTAAGCATTAACGGAACAACTGTGTGATATATCGGTGTCGGCGCGTTAAGTTGGGTGCAAAAAAATCACATCCCTTTGTCTTATAGCACAGGTACCCAACCTGTTCGTTCTGGGGGCAATAGACATTCCAGACTAGCGGCTCACGGGCAGCATAACTGCAAAATAAGTTGAGTTCAATGGAACTGAGCCTCTGAGGCGTTATCTTGTACTGAGAACAAAGCCTCGTGGGCAACTTTTCACGTGACGTAAATGACCAGTAAACCATAAGTTGGGCTTTAAAAATATACTTTTTTTTTTAGAAATTTCTTTACTCAATTTATATTTTATACCAATAAAGAAATATATCTGTGACACGAATTGGATATTTGGATATAATTCAGGTTTAATACTAAAATTCCTTGCTGAATACAGTTGTCTTTAAAAGATCAACAGTACGCCCAATACAAATAACTTGTTACATCAAACCATTATCGTTGTGGGCTAAATGGCACTCCAGGCTGAGTCTGTTAAAACTGGACTTGAAAAGGTTGAGCATTTTTATAATAGTGATGTGGAGAAATATAATTTTATATCGCTTAAATAATGTTTATGTAAGATAATAAAATAGATAGATGAGAGATAAATATATTAGATTGCTAGATATCTAGATAGATTAGATTAGATTAGATTAGATTAGATTAGATTAGATAGATAGATAGATAGATAGATAGATAGATAGATAGATAGATAGATAGATAGATAGATAGATAGATAGATAGATAGATAGATAGATAGATAGATAGATAGAGAGAGAGAGAGAGAGATAGAGATAGATAGATAGATAGATAGATACATAGATAGATAGATAGATAGATAGATAGATAGATAGATAGATAGATAGATAGATAGATAGAGAGAGAGAGAGAGAAAGAGATAGATAGATAGAGAGATAGATAGAGATATAGATAGAGAGATAGATAGATAGAGAGAGAGAGAGAGAGATAGATAGATAGAAAGATAGATAGAGAGATAGATAGAGAGATAGATAGAGAGATAGAGAGATAAATAGATGAGACACTTCTGTTTGGACGAACTGGACGAGAGGCCCTCGTACTTAACATATGCACTGATCAGGGGCCAATTCTTTCTTAAATGACTCTGAACAAACCTTCAGATACAACATAACCCCTGCAGAAATCAACGACTCTCTTAATATAGGACTGGGCGGTTAGATTGACCACAAGAAATCATTTTCAAACGTAGATTACACCAGAGTTCTATGCTATTTGAAGTAGAATCTAATCGCAATTGAAACATGGCCTAGATCTATATATTTTACTAAATGTCAAAGCGATAACAAACAGGAAATTAGAAGCACGACTCGTTATAAGTTCTACTTGTATATGCGCAGTGTTAATGAATCTAAGGGGAAAATTTAATACAAATCTACATCTTGTAGACATAAAGTAAAGAAGAAGTGTCAAACTATAAGAAATAAAATATTTATTGTTTTAAAAGAACAAAAAACAACAAGGATAGCGTTAAAGAAATTGAAAGCGAGAAAGATACTCATATATACATTGATTCATACACACATGCAGATGAACACGAAAAGCGGATATGAAAATACATACACACTGACAAACACAGAGACAGACAGAAAACCGAAAATTTTTTAGTTTAAAATGGGGTTCCGGTAACACAGAGGACGTATGATAGACGGTTGATTTAAAAAAATATGAGGCCAATTATTGCCAATGTGTCTGTTTTTTTCTAGTCTACTTTGCAAAAGTAGGTCTTAACTATTACACTTATAAGATAAGATAAGATAAGATAAGAAAATAATATAGCACCAAACAAATGGAAATTCAGTTTGACTACAGTTGTCCATCTCAGCATTACCACTATAAGAATAAATATATATATATATATATATGTCAAAATAATCTGGCAGAAGATAATATGTGATGTCTCGAGGGCTATTTTAGAATACGCATAAAGACCCAAAGAAAAGCTCTTGCCTTCGACAAGAGCAGACGACAAAAAGAAAACCTAAATATACCCAGGCCTTTTAGATGTGATAAAATATGCAGACCTCAACTTGTTCAGCGTAGTCATAGTCATAAGTCATACTACACTCATCCTTAACTCTTTCTTTCCTAACTGACGATACCAGCGTTGATTCCACCAGAATGTGGTAAATAATTACGGAGAGAAAGAGTTAATCTTCAGAATCGAAGACAATTCCTTAATGTGAAAAAAATTTTCAAGTGCAGAAGAAGGAGTGTTGTAATGAGCTTTACAAGTTTGTCTATGACCAATCTGAACTTCGTAGTTGGCACTGGTTTACGATCTGTTACGAGTGCCGCCCCTACAGATTTCTGATATTAAACGCCGCCAACTTTACCCTTTTACTGAGACCCTTCAGTTTCTCTGAAATCATAACAATCAAAGCTCATTTGCAGGACAATAACCGCACGCAGACACGCAACTGCCCGGTCCTATCACCGGTGTCCAACAGAGCGTAACTCTCATCATTAGCGCTCATAATTTATTTAGGGAATTCCGAAAAAAAAAAATCTACTCATCCAGATGGAACGGCTTGCAAACGCGAGTCATTTCCGCAAAGGTTTTGGATTTTGTGTGTATGTGTTATTATTCGTCTGTCCAACATGTTTGGGCGCATGACAAATAAAGATTAGGGGAGGGGAGAGGAATGACAAAGTTTGACCGCTCCGTGACTAAGTGATTCGCCATACAAAAAAGCCAATTAGTTCTGTGATTATGGTGTCATTACATTACAATAATACAAACAAAAACACCTGAATCACCCTCATGTTGAGATTCTTTATCAATATATTGTTTGTTAACAGCGCTTTATAAATAAAATTATTATTATATTTTATTACACTATAATTATTATAGTGAGAGAGGGAAGTGGGGCGTAAAATGGCGCCAATCTTAGGTGTCAGAAGTCGTTTATGTTTGTTGCCTGGAAACTGTATTGCTCGCATTTCAAACTAGGTAAAGAAGCATGTTCTTTGCGGCCATTAAAATGATGCTAAAATTATATAACATTGATTTGTAATAGCTACTTTTAATGTTTAATTAACCCTTACAACGCGTGTGGTACTTTAGCCTCTAAACATCAGAATTGTAATTCCATTTTATACGCATGCATTTTAAAACAGCTCAGCACTTTAAGGGTTTAATATAATTAAAACAATAGTTCAAAAGTTTAATGTAAAAATATAAATATATTTATTAATACATAATTTCGTTCACCATTAAACTCTGAACACCCTAAAACGTTTTTCTTTTATAAATTATTTAAACATGTCCTACCCGGAAGTAACGCGAAAACTAACCATCTTCTAGACTGCTATATTTAGTTTTTGGCGATTCCCGCTTTCATTATGTTAAGGTTCTTGAGTAGTGAAATCATGTAAGACAATAGTTACAAATTTCCACCATAAACAATATGGAAGAGGCCACACATTAAATGGCTGCCTGGTCGTGCGGTTTGCGCGCTGGACTGTCGTTCGGATTTATCGATAGTCGAGGGTTCAAACCCTGCCCGCTCACCAGGGGCGGACTGGGTATCAAAATCGGCCCGGGCATTACCATATAAACCGGCCCACAAATGGCATATCATATATTTTCGGTGGGGTGGGGGGGATTTTAACCTATATATATTAGTGTGTGTATATGTAATTAATCCTCATTACATTTTTATCTTTCATTCTTTTAAACGTTTTTTCTACCCTAGAATACTCTCTTCCTATTAGTGAAAGGCAGTACACACCGCCAAGGGACAACTTGGGAGTCTGAGGAGCGCTGCGAAGCCCAGGATCCAAGCATTATTTCCGTTATTTTAAGCTTTAAAAAATGCATATTTTGAGGTATCTACAGTGCAATTAGCCTGCTACTCTTCCGCTAAAAAAATCAAAAACAAAATCTTCTTTTCACTGGAGTCCAGCGACTGGTAGAAAATGGTAAAATGCTTTAGTTTTGTATTGGAGGGGGGAGGGAAACCACAACCCCCCTTTTTGTGACTGTAGTTTGCTTAAGTTGGCTGCACTGGACAAGTAAGTAAAGTTTCCCTTTCAGACAATGAGATCTGAGGCCAGTGATGGTTTGAACTCCTCCCCTCTCGGCTACGCCCAAGTGTTTTATCATAGGTGTAAGCCTAATTCTATTCAAAATATATAAAGTTTGATAACGCATCGAAAACTGGATGCATGCTTTCGTAGGCTTACATAATGTATTCTATTTATACATGTATGTAGTCTGAAAACTATAAACACTACAATAGCAGCCTTAATGAATTTCAAACTTTTTGGTATTACTTATAGATTACAGACGTTTCTTCAAAAAAAATAAAATAGTTAGGTCCTTACGTGTTAATCTAGTCATGCATGTTGATCTGTGACTTAAAATATGTTAAATCATTGGTTTTCCTGGTTGACTCAGGCAACCCATTCCTTTAAAGTGGTATCACCACAAATACAAAACTAGGGGTCTATCGAGCCGTCATCCTCCTCTACATTGCTCTATGCCTCAGAAACATGGATAGTGTATAGTTAACATGCAAAGAAACTGAATCACTTCCACATGACATGTCTGTAAAAAATATTGAATGTCAAATGGCAAGACAAAATACCAGATACTGAAGTCCTTCAAAGAGCGGGTCTGCAAAGCATCCACACAATCCTGATGCAGTCCCAGCTGCGATGGGCAGGACAAGTATGCTGAATGGAAGACCACCGCAATCCTAAACGACTCTTGTATGGCCAACTAAGCGAAGGAAAGCGCTCGCAAGGTTGTCAAAGAAAGCGCTTCAGGGACACCCTCAAAATTTCTCTGAAGGCGTTCAGCATAGACCCAGCCACCTGGGAGACAGAGGCACATGACAGAGCATCATGACGTCGCGCTGTGAAAACCGACGCACAGGTTGCTGAGGAAAAGAGAACAAAGCTGGCAGAAGAAAAACTCCAGAGAAGAAAAGCAAGGCCAATGACACTAGTTCCAGCTGGAATAACCTGCCTAGTGTGAGGCCGAACATTCCAGGCTCACATAGGTCTCACCAGCCACACGAGGAGACATAAAACCCCAGTGCAAAGCCCTCAGCCCCCTGGATGACAAAGTGATCATAATCGAACTACGATGGAGAGAGAGAGAGAGACAGAGAGAGAGAGATCTATATATATTCCTTTAAAAAATAAAAGAAAGCAGAATGGTTAGAGAGGTACTTCTAAATGTGAAAAGCTCTTGCTTCGTCCTAGTACATTCTCAAAAATGCGATTTGTATATGAATATATTTTGTAAAAACTACGTACAGAATTACTTTACGAGGCGCGAGAAGCTTCTTTCACCGGATTACACAATTACGGCTGATGCATAATGCCGTATATTTTAAGGATTTTTCGTATATTTTGAGATTTCGGGAGATTTCCAGGAGCTCGACAGGAGGGCGCTGGAAATCTGTTTTGTTACAAAATTGTTTAATTTAATAAAGATATATACACCTTGAATTTGAGCGGGTCCTATGAAAGTGCGGGCCCCACTGCGATCGCATAGGTTGCAGTAGCCTAAGGCCGGCCCTGCAAAATAGCGGCGTGTGCTACGACTAGTATTATTTAAAATATAAATGATTCTAAATCTACTTTCATTAAATATCGGATGTGACAGCGCTATATAAATTATTGTAATTATTGTAATAATTTTAATTATTAATGACTTTATACTAAGCATAAGTTTGCCATTAAACATAACGGTATAGAATTGATTTAGATCTAGATTTATGTTTTAATTAAATAATATTATTTTTGTAAGCCTTGAGTGTAGTATTCTTAGATCTATGTTATTACAAATAAACAACAAGAAACTTACTTTTTCTTTTCAAATAGCAGAAAGTAGAACTTTTTACCCATATTGAGTTATGACTAAGTTGGGTGGTTTGCAATTTCGAGGTTGTGTGTATGTGTTTAAGTTAACTTCTATTAAGTTTTGTTAAAGAGCTAATTGTCTCCCCTTTTGCCGCGTTATATCAATGTTTTCTCCCATCCCTCTTTTTCGTTAACTTTCAATGGAACCATTATAAAACGGGTGAGGGAAGGAGCAAAACAAAAATAGTAGTGCCATCAAAGGCCCATGCCGACCAGCAAAATGATCAGGCCAAACACAGTCTCGAAGACATCAAAGCAGTGTTAAAGGCCATGCCGCTCGTGCATAGCAGAAAGTACGGTCTAACGTTTTACAAATGATAATACGTACAGTGTATAGTGTAATTCTTAAATTTTATTCTTGATGAATTTCAAACACAATTAATTGTAATAATAATTTAAAAAAAAACAACAACTTTGTGTCTTGATGTTGTCATATTTTTTAAAAAGGTGTCTGCATTGAATTTTTTTTTCTTTGGTCGCGACCAGACCGGCCCATTTGGTACCGACCCACCGGGCATTTGCCCGTTTGCCCATATAGCCAGTCCGCCCCTGCCGCTCACATCCCCCGTCGTCCTTCGGGAGGTTTGGATTAGGAAGTAAACTATCTTCAACTCTGAAGGAACAACCGAAACATGTCAAACATTTTACAAACAAAACATTAAATGATCGCAAGTGACACGGGCTGCATAGTCTGTTGAAACATTTCGTCACATTTGAGTCATTTCTTGTGAACAACTGTTTTAGATTCTCATCCTTTGTTTCCATCTTTTTTTCTTCCCAGCGTTCCAATCTCTAGAGTCTTTTCCTTTTTTCTTCCCAGCGTTCCAATCTCTAGAGTCTTTTCCTTTTTTCTTCCCAGCGTTCCAATCTCTAGAGTCTTTTCCTTTTTTCTTCCCAGCGTTCCAATCTCTAGAGTCTTTTCCTTTTTTCTTCCCAGCGTTCCAATCTCTAGAGTCTTTTCCTTTTTTTTTTCTGGTAATGACCAGTGAAAACATTGAATGATTTTTTGTTCACATATAGACAAAGAGATGAATGACAACATTTAAGCCCTTGTGTGTGAACACTACTTTCAGAAAGACGGGGAAAAAGGTCGTTGCACTTTTCTGAGCGCGCTTAAAATATATATATAGTAAAATTGGATTTTTAATATCGTTTTAAGTTTGTCTAAAACTTACGCGCACCTTAGTCATGTCGACTTTCTATGTATGCTCGCGAACCTTGAAGGCTAACAGCAGAGACTAGACAGGAGGATCCTAGCAATGGAACTGAGATGCTTTAGAAGTATCCTATATACCACCTATAAAGACCGCATCACAAACAAACAAAATTAGAAACAAGATCACAATGATAATAGCACGTTGACCAGCTAGCAATCGCCAAAAAAAAAAGAAAAATTAAATTTTATGGCCCTATCACAAGCTACTCAGGACTCGCAGAGACTTTCCTTCGGGGAACAGTACCAAGCCAAAGAAGAAGAGGCAGACAGAGAAAACGATGAGAAGATAACAAAAAAAAACAAGAATGGACGGGCCTGTCATGGTGAGAGTTCTATCCAAGGCGAATGGCAAGGAATGGAGAAAGAAGGGCGACAGATTACGTGTGGTGCCCCGACGGTTTCCAAGCCCATGGGACATGTGAAGGTGAAAAAAGAACAACAGTTAACACAAAATCAAAAACATTTTTTCCCTACAGAGACCGCTAAATACCCGTTGGTATGTCTAAGTTTAACACGCAAAAGAAACAATTTAAAAGAAATATAATATACAGCAAGGTTACAAAGACAGTTTGTGTAGAGACACAAACGACAGTTTGTGTAGAGACACAAACTTCAAATCGGCCCCAGAAGTGGTCTACTCAGGCAGGTAAAAGGCATATTTCAATATTTTCAGCATGAATATCAGAAACTATCAACAACTACAATTGCAATCCCACCGATACAAAGGAAGAGACATGTACATATCAAAAAGTGTTGCCGATACCATGGTATTGTACGGAGTGTACAGAGATGTATAAATGTTATTGTTATTACATTATTATTATATGTAGTCGATGAACTGAAAGCTAAGAAGAAATGGTTCAATGTAAACCTGGCCTTACTTTTGTTTGAATGCATGTGTACCCGTTTTCTATAGTGCCAATCTCTCATTTAAAGCCTTAGAAGTATAATTTCTCTGTATGGTTAAGGGGTGTATGAATATTCTATACACGGCACAATGTACCTCTGTTGTAGTACCAGTACTTAAACTGTTGTTATAAACTACACTTTACATAAATCATACATACTAACTGTATTCATTCTATTTTAAAACAAAAGTAAACATTTATTTCATATGTAAGTTGCCAGTATGACTGAAAATATTTAGTCATAATTAGTGATACAAATGTTTTTAAAGCAATATTTTAGAAAATAAAAGAAAAATATACTGAAAGTTTGGCTCCCTGGTTATTGTGAGTGATTTCTATTTCCATTTCACTTTTTTTTAAATTATTAATAGTGAATAGTTTTAAGAATGGTGCATTTAAAAATAAATGCTTGCATAGTTTATTTTAAAACATTAAAATTTTCGTTTTTAAAAGCAAAAGTAGCAGTTGCATCAGAATTTAAAAAAAAATCTAAATTATGATCTCGAATTTTCAATATTTTGTACTAGTTTTCTGAATCTAAACTGGACGGACGAATCGACAGACAGACAACACACATTTGATAGCGGCCATTTCCCTTTCGAAAAAAGGGAGGGGAAGGGGCTTTAACAAAATATAAGAACCAAATAAATACATGTCATGACGTGCTATGGGGACAACACTCAGCTTCCTATCGGTTCAGACCCTGGTTAGCAACCCATGACCAGTAGGGTAGTCATTCTCTGACCTCACCTGCATATCGAACCTGATCGTTTATTGATTCACACGTGATAATGTTCAGGTCCCATTGCCGCAGGCAATATTATACGCCTTTTTGTCTGTGTGTGTGTGCGCGTGCGCTTTGTTTGCGTGAGTTACTGTATGAGTTCCTCCCGCTGAACTAAGAGCGACAGAATGGCCGACAACTTTGGTGATGAGGTAGCTATTCGTGAGTTAAGGGCCCATACTTACGAGCTAATTGTCATAAAAAAAAAGATTACTTTTTATCGGTGGGTGGTGGGGGAGAGTCTTGGACATGACTGGCTTAGGGATTGAGATAAGGACGCAAGGTTCAAGGCCAGAGACATTTATCGCTAGTAATTTATGCAAGTCCTTGATATCTTC
This sequence comes from Biomphalaria glabrata, assembly GCF_947242115.1. Lineage (NCBI taxonomy): Eukaryota > Metazoa > Mollusca > Gastropoda > Planorbidae > Biomphalaria > Biomphalaria glabrata. Next base: position 8,789,526 of record NC_074726.1, on the reverse strand, counting down.
ACTAGATGGTCACAATTCGTTATATAATGGCTGGCCAAATGAGAGACTTGTATGTAAAATCACCTTTTCTTTACCGGCTAAAGTGCTGCCTAAGTGTTGTTTGTCTTTAAAACAAGGCAGCGCTAATTGTGATATTAATCATCATATCTATGGTGCTACGGAGTGTACCTATGAATGTTGACTGATGCAATACAAGCACTTTGACTAACATGATGTAATCGCTGTTTGTAGAAGAACGGCTGGGATGTGCAGTTTTTTCTTTAAATGAAGATGGTAGTAGTTGAAAGAAGGAACACAGACATGAGTAAAAACTAATATATCAAGAACAGTAGACTTGTATGATCAGAAAGATAATTTAGAATCCATTAACATCTTATGATTGTCAATGATTGTATTAACTTTATGTACATATCGACACTGATTCAGAAAGCCTATAGATATTTGATCATAAACTTGAGTTAATTGCATTCCTAAAATGAGCTTTTGTCTTATAAATTACAGACGTTCGTTTAATGAGAATATAATTACGTCCAAGCGTATCCATGTGACATGTGTTAATCTAGTCGTGCGCGTTAATTAAAGCTTTAACTTTCGAAATTCGTTGTTTTTTTTTCAGGCTGATTAAGGCAACCCTTTCCATGCTAAAAAAGATTATGGAAGAAAGAGCACTTGGAGCTCATGTTGTATAACTCTTCCTAACAAATGGATTCAAATTTTCATGTCATTCCCATGATGCGTGGTTGGATTAGGTACATGAGTCTACATCTCTATACTACATTCAACGCATGGCTTATGATTTAACTTAACAAAGAGCTAAAGGTGTGACTGGATCTGAACCCTAAGCCATACAGATCAATAGTAATGCTCCATAACCCGCTAAAGTGTCTGCCCACAATTTTTTTAGAACCACACTAACACTGCGCCCTCTTTAAGTGGCGAAATACTACTATTGACGACGTTTTGCATAATCAATCGAGTTCTCTACCCTTTCTACAGTTAAAAAAAAAAGAAAAAGAGGGAGGTAACCGGAATGTTTTCCTTTTCTTTTTTTTCCGATTATCATACAGAGTTACGTTACCTTGGTGTGAGTTAGTTCTTACTTAATAATCGCAAGCTGCGGAGGCCGGAAAAAAAAAAGCCCTTCTTCTCTTTACTCCCCCTTACGCCCCACCACACCACGTAAAGCGTATGAACATCAGAGTTATTTTGTTAGCGCTTTATTTCTTTTCCCACACGGCGGTGGGAGACGAGCTGTGAGTCGGTCCGTGGTAGGAGCACCGGGAGCTTTATTGTTTGGGTGAGTAATTTTGATAAGTACTCGCCTTAAGGCAATGTGGTTAGCGGGGAGAGCAAACTTCAAACGTTGACAGAGGCGGCGTGTTGAGAGGTGGCAGGGGTGGAGACATTGACAGAGGCGGCGTGTTGAGAGGTGGCAGGGAAGGAAACATTGACAGAGGCGGCGTGTTGAGAGGTGGCAGGGAAGGAAACATTGACAGAGGTGGCGTGTTGAGAGGTGGCAGGGGTGGAGACATTGACAGAGGCGGCGTGTTGAGAGTTGGCAGGGAAGGAAACATTGACAGAGGCGGCGTGTTGAGAGGTGGCAGGGGTGGAGACATAGACAGAGGCGGCGTGTTGAAAGGTGGCAGGGATGGAAACATTGACAGAGACGGCGTGTTGAGAGGTGGCAGGGGTGGAGACATTGACAGAGACGGCGTGTTGAGAGGTGGCAAGGGTGGAGACATTGACAGAGGCGGCGTGTTGAGAGGTGGACGGGGTTGTGTCTCTCATCTCTCAGTGTCTCTCATCTCTCAGTGTCTCTCATTTCTCAGTGTCTCTCATTTCTCAGTGTCTCTCATTTCTCTGTGTCTCTCATTTCTCTGTGTCTCTCATTTTTCTGTGTCTCTCATTTATCTCTTTCTTTAATGCATCTATTTCCTCCCTCTACATTTTGTTTTCGTTTGTTTCGTTTGTTTTGTTTATATATATATATATGTATAAGACCAGCTTAGGCTCCAACTTGCTATAGGTGACGTAGAAGAGAGCACCTGGTTGCATGCGGCTTCAGGACGAGACAGCTGGAGGTCAATCAAAAATGCCGCGGGATACACAAGGGAGACCAAAAGAAAATCCGCTGCCGAGGACAGACGCAGGCGGCGAAAAGAAAATCTAAATTGACCATCTGTGGACAATGGTTATGCTTGACTTGGATGTGGCAAAATATGTAGGTCACAGCTGGGGCTGCGCAGGCACGGGAAATGCTGCATTTCTCACTAATCTTCGGACTCGAAGATAGATAGATAGATAGATAGATAGATAGATAGATAGATAGATAGATAGATAGATAGATAGATAGATAGATAGATAGATAGAAATAATTCTTTATTAATGTCATGTAATGCTATATCTCTTTCTCCAATTCAAAACTTTCTCTTATTGTCTCATGATCATTCTCTCTTGTTTCTTCATACTCTCTCTCTCTCTCTCTCTCTCTCTCTCTCTCTCTCTCTCTCTCACACACACACACACACGTCCTACCCTTCCTCTTCCTTCCTCTCCGCCGTCCAGCTCACACACCCAACACCAAACCCAGAAAGATTTCTGCATGCAGTGGCTCTGACTTCACCGACAAACAAATCTAGCACTCAGGAGAGTAAAACGAAACCATCACGCGGTCTCAGATAGTCCAAAGACACTATTCGTTCCTGTGTCAATCCTATTTGTTTACTAAATTATGCAGCAATAGTAACATAATCCAGCAACCATGGGCGTAGCCAGGGGGGGGTTTTGGGGTTCAAACCCCCCCCCCCCGAAATGAAATCCCCCCCCCCTTTCGGAATTTAGTGAATGATTTTTTGCTTTGATTTTGTTTATTTTAGGTGAGATTTTAATACTAAACCATCAATTGCACCAGCACAACCAATGGGGTTTTGAGTTTGAAACCCCTACCAGGGGGGTTCGAGTTTAAAAACCCCTAACAGGGGTTTTGAGTTTAAAACCCCCTACTAGGGGTTTTGAGTTTTAAACCCCCTACTTGGGGTTTTTGCAGTTAACCCCCCCCCCTTCTTCTATAAAACAAAACAAAATGCAAACGAAAATCCCCTAATTCCAATATCACAGTTAAGGGAGATTTTGATTTTAAAACCCCCTCCAAAATTTACGATAAACCCCCTCTTCAATATAAAAAAAAAGTTAATTACGCACTCAAAATGTTATGAGCGTAGCTAAATGGATTTTGACTCAGATTTGAGTTTAAACCCCACTTCAGCGGGGTTTGAAGGTAAAAAATACCTCTTTAATAATAAAAACAAAGCAAATTATACACTCAAAATGTTTTGAGTGTAGTCAAAGGGGTTTTGAGTTTAAACTCCCCTCCAGTGGAGTTTGAAGCTAAAAAGTACCTCTTCAATATAGATAAAAGCAAATTACTCACACTAAAATCTATTAACGCAGCCAAAGAGGTTTTGAGTTTAAACCCTCGTTAGGGGGGTTTGAGGCTAAAAAATAAATCTTCAGTGTAAGAAAAAAAGCAAATTACGCACTCAAAATGCTATGAGCGTTGCCAAAAGGGGTTTTGAGTTTAAACCCCCATTCAGAGGGGTTTAATGCTAAAAATACCTCTTCAATATAAAAAAAAGCAAACTACACACTAAAATTATTTGAGCGTAGCCAATCCATTCGGGGGTTTTGAGTTTAAACCCCTCTTCTACAGATGGCGTTTGTTTAAAGTTTAAAACCCCTCCAGATGGTTTTGAGTTTAAGATCCCCCTAACAGAGCAGTTTGAGGTGGAAAACCCCAAACAGATGATTTTGACGATAAAACTTCTCTTTTCGATATAACATCTAAAGCAAACTACAGTCACTTAATTCCAAGAGCGTATTCAAGAGTGGTTACACATTTTTACCAGTGGCAGGGCTCCCTTAATAAACTGCAGTGAATAGTCATCTGCCGAAATTGAAAAACACTAAGATGGCTAAGACAGATTTTAGGAGTCAGTTATAGAGATCGGGTTTAAATCAAGGAAATCCTATGCCGAACTGGGAGTCGACCCTTTAGTAAGATTGTGAGAGAGCGACGCATGGGGTTTGCGGGACATGTTCTCCGACAAAATGAATTACGCATAAGAAGAGTTGCAATGATATCCTAGTACAACTTGACGCCACTCATTCATTGAGGTCCTCATGGCAGGTGGGAAGAGGCTTCAGACATTACCAGTGAAAGATTTTATGGAAACAGCTTGACGTCAAATGCTCCGAACGGCGCGGTAGGGTCTAAGTCAGTAAGAATAGCACATTAGGTTTTTGAAATAAAACTTTTTAATAGCAGGAAAATGCACAGTAGATACCTCAGAATATGCATTTTGTTGGCTTTCAATACCAGAAATAGTGCTTGGCGGCGGGGCTTCGCCCCGCGCTAGCGCTCCCCAGACCCCATTGCTAGTAATGGCAGCTTGACGGCAAAAGCGCCAAACGGCGCGGGAGGGTCTAAGTCAGTAAGAATAGCACATTAGGTTTTTGAAATAAAACTTTTTAATAGCAGGAAAATGCACTGTAGATACCTCAGAATATGCATTTTGTTGGCTTTCAATACCAGAAATAGTGCTTGGCGGGCGGCGGGGCTTCGCCCCGCGCTGGGGAGCTCCAGACCCCCTTGCTAGTATTGGCGGGGAATCTACAATTTTTCCACTAACTCATGGAAGAACCTATTCTAGGGCACAATAAACGTCTTCCGAAAGAATGAAGGGTCAGAATGCAATAAAGATTACGTACACACACACACACACATAAATACATATAAAAAAAAAATTCGCGCGGGGGGGGGGGGGGAGAAAAAAATCCCCCCCCCTAAACCCCCCCCCCCGAAAAAAAATCCTGGCTACGCCCATGCCAGCAACAGAAAAAAAAAATCTATTGAATAATCCGATATCTCTAATACAAAAAAAAAAATATGTTAATAAAAAGTTGACAGATGGAGTTAGTTACACACTTAACTCAGGGTGACCTCTGTGGGTCAGATGTGTTCATACATTACGTTTTACATCTACTCACATGTCATTCAAAACAGAGATATTGAATTGACCAAGATTATACTATACTTTGATCTGTAATGTAAAAATATTTATATATCATAGTCTAGATACCCCGTTAACTTCATATTTAATACTAGCATTACCCACCAGCTTCCCCCCTCTGATTAGTTCCAAGGCTGTACATTGTTTATTTGTATATTGCTCTAGTCGACCGGAGGCGTAGCTATTTTAGCAGGGCCGGCCTTAGGCCACTGCAACCTATGCAATCGCAGTGGTCACCGCACTTTCATAGGACCCGCGCTTATTCTAGGTGTATAAATTATTAAATTAAAACATTTTATAACTTATAAAAAAATTTCCCTCTGCCTCCTTATTTACCAGGAACTCCTGGAAATCTCCTGAAGTTGCAAAATATACGAAAAAGTCCTGGAAATCTCCGGAAATTATTAAAATCTTTAGAAAGCTCATACAAATCTTCTGTAATATATAGACAAAATTGTCATTTTGGGGTGTCATTCAATTTGGAAAACACCAATCCTACGCGCGGTAAAAAAAAAAAAAAGGCATTAAGCAATACCCGTAATTGTGGAATCTAGTGAAAGAAGCTTCTCGCACCTCAAACTAATGAAGAATTACTTAAGGTCAACAATTCTCGTAGATAGATTAAAACATTTGGTAATTCTTGCTATTGAGCGTGATCTATGTAGGAAACAGAATTCTTATGATATAATGTATGACTTCGCTACATGCAAGGCTCGTAAAGTAATTCTGTACGTAGTAAAGAATGAATAAAATGCAAAGACGAATATATTTTCGAATAAATATCTTAATTTTCACTTATTAACCGTATCCCTACCCAAAATGGGCACCGCGAAATCTGTTTCGCATTGGGTCTACAATGGTTAAGTCCGGCCCTGCTATTTAGGGAAAGGTGAATACTACTTGTTCTCCCCCCCACACACACACACACACACTTTTTTTTCGCCTCTAAAATTGCGTGGGGTAACTCTAGTCCCTCGGACTTGCAGAAATAAAAGAGTGATCTTTCCATTACTTGGTGTCCAAACTCTTGAGCCATGAAGAGAATTATATATATATAGATTCTGTAAATGTTCACATACTACTTTGGCCGTATGCTTCGCCCTTACTTTTTTTCCCTTTCATTACAACTGTCCGAGTGTTACCACCCCACGTCTGGCCAGTGTATTGTAGTCTATGATATGTTTTATCAAGGGTTACAACGTTTCTTAGGGTCGAGGCTATAAATTCTGTTTTAAATTTTATGTAATTTTTAAATTTTGCTAAAAACATTATTTAAAAAAAAATATGTAAAAATAAGAAAAAAAGAATAGCTTGCTGTTAATGATTTGAACCACTGACCTACTGATGTTGAGTCCGACACTCTACCGTCTGAGCTAACAGGGAGATTAGAACAGTTTAGAATCTGTGGAAACTACTCAGAAAATCTAAATGAAAATGTAAATATGTCATTTCTAAATATGGCGGATAAACTTAGAAATGCTGTATCGAAATAGCGAATAAAGAATCGTTTTCGATCAAATGTAACCGCTTGGGTTTTGCTCGTGAAAGGTGTTTAGTAGTTACAGGCATACAGAAAGTAATAACTGGTTAAATAGTTCGCATAGTTTCATCCACGGTAAGAGGGAGAATTAATGATATATCAGTAGTTCAGGGACCTTGCCTTTTATATATAAAATCAAGTCTGTGAGAGTGAAGGGAGTTTTTTTTTTTTTTTTTTAGACGTCGCTACCTGTGACCAATAGCTCGTTGCCACGTCACAGGTCCGACGTTAGCTAGGTCGCAGGTCAGTGTTCAGTGATTCTATAACGATTGGTCTCGCTTAAATACGCCTACATCGGTTTAGGTGTACCAGCTTTTTGGAGCTTTAAACCAACGACCATTATTAGCTAACGTTGTTTGTATAGCGTTAAAAATAAAAATATTCTTATTTGTCATTTATCTTTGTTAGTATTGTACGCGTTAAAAAAACAGACTCGCGCTTTTATTTTCCGCTTTTATAAACCTCTGGCGTTTCTCAGATACTTTGTCTTTCGGTTTGTATTTCATTTACAACTTCCATTAAAACTTTTTTTTTCTTTGTTTATTTTAATACAATATGCTTTTTTGTTTTATTTAAACCTTAAACAAACTATTTTTATTATTATTTAGTGTCCAACCCAAACATAGTGCATTGTCTTCCTGCTGAGCGCAGTTTGATATTCTACTGCTTTAAACCTGATAAAACAAAAAAAATTGAGCACAATATTCAGTTTCCACATAGCTGAATTGCACTTCATTGTTTTATAAACAAACACATACTTTTTTTTTTCCTCTCACGTTGTATTTGTTTCGTTTATTTCTCTCCGTGTAAGTATCGTTTTTTCATATATTTTTTTTATATGCTTGAGCGTTTAAAAAAAAAAAAAGCTTTTCCATAGATACATACAGACTGTATATAAAGTGGGAGCTAAGCGCCCTAAGTGAACGAAACGTGAAATCAGCTAAAAGGTGACCGGTCATTTCATTTCCGGTCACTTCATCCCCTGGTCATTTCATTTCCGGTCATTTCATCCCCGGTCATTTCATCCCCGCTCATTTCATCCCCGGTCACTTCATCTCCGGTCATTTCATCCCCGGTCATTTCATCCCCGGTCACTTCATCTCCGGCCATTTCATCCCCGGTCATTTCATCCCCGGCCACTTCATACCCGGTCATTTCATCCCCGGTCATTTCATCCCCGGTCATTTCATCCCCGGTCACTTCATCCCCCGGTCATTTCATCCCCGGTCATTTCATCCCCGGTCACTTCATCCCCGGTCACTTCATCCCTGGTCATTACATCACTCTTCCTCTCTCTCCCCTTCTCTCCGTTTTTCTACCTTTATATCTATCTACCTCTACCTCTTTTTTCTTTTTTCTTTTCTATCTCCGATTTTTTTTTTCTGTACCTCTCTCCTCTTCTCTAACCATCTCTTTTCTCTCTCCCCCCCCTCTACTTATCTCTCTTCCCAACTCTCTCCCTCTCTCTTCCTTTCTCTCTCGCTTACAGAAAGAACAAATTCGTATATAGTGCAGTAAAAATCTACCAGAGGGTAGGTCTAAATATCTTAAAATCTGTATATAAATGTCTACGGTAAATCGAGTATCTTAAATTTCTATATCCACCCTTACGACTAGCTCCCTCGCCAAGAGGCTAATCTAACACATCTTCTACATCGTCTATAAATTTAAAGTACCCCGGAACATTGAACTTCTCCAGGGTCATTTTAATCTTGTCCTGTCGGTTTCAGTGGGCGTGTCCATCGGACAATCAAAGAAGAAAGAAATATCCACAAAGGCACCACTGGGACATGAGGCTTAGAACGACTCAACAGAGAAGTGGAGGGAGAAAGGGGGTGGCGGTGTTTGTTTTGTCTTCTTTGTTTACTTTACAGTTTTGTCAAGGACCCAAGGATGCTGGAGTCTAGTTTAATCGATACTCTCAATTCTGTTTCTTTTCGCCTATTGTTTTTTTTTCCCTCTTTGCATATTTTTTTTAAAAAATCAGCCATCTAGGTCACGTGATATATGGCGGGAAAGGAAGGATAACTGTGCTTCCAATACAATACGCGTGTGTGTATTTGTGTGTGCGTGTGTTTCTTCAGATGATTTTTCTTATCCTTAATCTTACGAATCGAAGACATTTCCAATGTTATTACTAGTAGCAGTAATTGTACGAATCTGAATCATTAGTTAGGTATTGAAGGCTTCCACTTCAGATTAGCTGTAAAAGCTTTCTGTTTACTCTGACTTTTGATGAAAGTAGCGCTAGTGGGCATGGCCTAACCTATAACCCAGAGCGTAAAAAAAAACGATGTCAACTTCATATTTGTTACATTCTTTAATTGCTACGTCCAAATTAATAAAAGATACTTAAACAGCAATATGTTTTATAACTCTATTTTGCAGCAAACACCAGTAGAGCAAGAAATACAAAGACATAGGGACATATGGAAACTCTTGTGGCTACTGCGGATAACAACAGGATATAGTACAATATATTACAAAACAGGCAGTGCAAAGAAAACCACAAGGGCGAAAAAGTTAGGGGGAGAACAAAGCAAAAAATACAGGAGAAGAGTAAAGCAAGAAGTAATGACCAGGGCGGGATGGACATGGATCCGAGAATAATTGCTCAGATCCATGTGTCCGATTGCTAAGTACATTCGCGGCCCTTCGCACCACTGTCAAAAGGATTAAGTCAATAAGTCATAAAAATATTGTGTGAAAAAAAAGTATCAATATAGATAGATAGATAGATAGAAAGATAGACAGACAGACAGACAGACAGATAGATAGATAAATAGATAGATAGATAGATAGATAGATAGATAGATAGATAGATAGATAGATAGATAGATAGATGATAGATAAATAGATAGATAGATAGATAAATAGATAGATAGATACATAGATAGATAGATAGATAAATAGACAGACAGATAGACAGACAGACATACAGACAGACAGATAGATAGATAGATAGATAGATAGATAGATAGATAGATAGATAGATAGATAGATAGATAGATAGATAGATAGATAGATAGACAGACAAACAGACAGACAGACAGACAGACAGATAGATAGATAGATAGATAGATAGATAGGCCATGATTACTTGTTAAATATAGACCATTACAATTGAAGTGAGAACTGGAATGTTTTACTTAATGTATGAGAATTTCAAAAGTTTTCACAAAGGCGTATACCAAATGTTGGCGGAAGAAAATGTTGACGCCCAAATTGTCAGGAGAGGAAGAAAGCTTAGAAAATAAAAGTCTCCACCAATACAAATTCATTTGGAATCAAGTCCCAAGTTTTCAGTAAGATACTCAGCATTGACAAGACAAGTTAATCACATGTCTGTGGCACGTGGTGCTTGCGAAAGTATTGGATTCTCACAAATACCTCGCGCAGCCTGGGAATTCCCCGCCCCCCCCCCCCCCCCTGAAATTGGATCAGTGGAACGTCATGAAAAATATTATTTCGTCATCAATGGCATTAATGTCAACTTGTACTCCTGAATGACTTTAACACTCTTTGGGAATTTCCCAACTTCCAGACTATAAGTATTACAAATTTGGGCTTCAGTTTTGTTCGTTTGTGTCCTTTTATTTGCTGATAAATTCACAAACTTTTACATGCCTACATACGTTGTGAGGAGGGTACATTTAGAGGGAGAATCGTCCAGCCGAAGTCATAAGACATTTGACCCATAAAATATAATGTATTTTTATAATACCTCAAATCAATTCAAACTTTCGGAGTGGAACTTGTGTGGTCAAAGGGTGGGTGGGTTCTTGAAAACGCTAACGATGTTCCTAGAAACTTGTTTGATATTTGATCTTTCAATGTATACCTTGTAGAAAAGAGCTTCTAGCTAATTGGACTTTACTTTAAACGTTTAACCGTCATAAATTTTCAAAGTATAAAAGAAAAAAATAGTTATCCATTGTTAGTTTCAAACTTGTAGGAGTCAGTCAAGTACAATTTCTTTCCCTTGTTCGATACCAAACAAAATAATTAATTACCAATTGTTAATTAAATGATTGGTAATTTTTTCTTATTGATTATTGTTTTGTCTCGAACAAGAAATACTTGCGCAAAATTCCAACCTCATCTGAGATTGAGTTCTGGAGAAAAATATCGTGTACTATTTCTACCAGACAGACAGACAGAGTGAGTTGATAAAAGCTTTGTAAATATTCTGTAGTTATCAGCAAATCGTATTTGTGTCAAGCCTTTAAAACCAACATTTTGGATTCTTTTTGAAGTTGGAGAATTTGTCGCTCAGAATAGTTTCGATAATCGTTTGGATGCCCAAAAGTTCTCAGCCTATGGTTTTGTTATCGAAACGCACACACGCACATGCATGCCATTAAAATTGTGTATGAAACTAACAGTGCATATATGAAAGTAACTTACCAATGAGGGGACTATGCACTTGTTTGGCAATAGCCAGCATTCATTTAAAAACTTTATTTCGTTTAAAAAAAAACAAAAAAGCAAAAAAAAAAAATAGATGAGACAGGGGATGAGTGTCTCGTGTGTGTCTTCAATCCCATGCGCAGTTTAACGTACACGACACAAAGAACTTGCAGAGAGGACGTTCAAACATAAAGAAGAAGGGGAGGTGGGAGGTTGGAGGAGCTCACCTCCTGGGCACATTTTCTTCACTTTTTTTTTAAATTAAATTAATTGAACAGCAGCAGCAGCAGCCGCCTTTGTGGTATTATTCAAAGTCTGGGGCAAATTAAAATCTTTTTGTGTGTGTGCAGACTGTATCAGAAGTACCTTGTTAACTCGTCTCTGATGAACTAGCTCACACTTCAACCGCTTCGATTTTTTTTTTCATTGCAATGACATTTTGACACATAGAGTTTAGGCGAGCAGAGTTTAGGTGCGTTAGCAAATTTAATATTTTAAACTAAGGTTGCAAAAACAAAACAAAAAAAAAAGATTCAAGTCCTAAAAACAAGTCGTATGGGGAGATTTTGATAACTAGAAATACATTTTTTTTAAATAAGAAAAATTCTTTTAAAAAAATTATAAAGAGAAAGCAGGGCAAAATCAGTACAATATTGCAAGGTTTATCTACCTTTTCCTATATACAAAAAATAATTAATTATCACTAATTGATTAACTAATTGGTTAATTTTATTTTTTGATTCACGTATTGTCGTCGTACTTAGACTTTGACTTTGGTCTTCCCACGCCGTTCGGCGCATTGGGCGGCAAGCTGTCTCCATAAAGATCTGTCATTGGTAATGTGTGAAGCCTCCTGCCATCTGGTGTCCACTGTTTTGAGGTTCTCCATGAAGGTGTGGCGCCAAGTTATACGAGGACGCCCCTGTTTGCGCTTTCCTCGTATTGGCCTCCATGTCATCGCAACTCTTGGTATGTGTCGGAGAACATGTGCTGCAAACCTCATGCGACACTCTGTCACAACCTCACTAAGTGTTCGACTCCCAGTTCGGCAAAGTATTTCCTTGTTTGAGATTCGATATGAAAAACTGACTCCCAAAATCCGTCCCAGCCATTTTTGTTGAGCCACATTTGGTCTTTTCTCAATTTTGACAGAAGACTTCCATGTCTCGAGTACAGATAGGCTGCAACTTTTGGAAAATGCCCCCTGCCTTTCCTATTCGGCACGCTACACCATGGTAGGCATCCTCATCATTTCTTATGATGCTGCCAAGGTAAGTGAACCTGTCCAACTCTTCAAGCTTTGACTCTCCTAGTCTTATCCAAGTTTATGCGTAGGCCTATTTTTGGGTGCCTTTCTATCTAGGCTCTCCGTCGTTTCTTGTAACTATTTACTTGTAGCCCCGAGTAGTGCAACGTCATCGGCAAAGCCCAAGTACCAAGTTTGCAGTTTCTGTAGCAATTGTGGTTTTACAGGGTGGAGTCGCTAGCCCCACGCCAAACCCTCCTCCTTTCTCACCCCGGGCTTGGGACCGGCAGATTGTCGTTGACTATAAATAATTGTGAGAAATTTGAACTCGATCCGAGAATGGGAAACGGAGGGAAAAAAACAACGTAAAAGAATTATCCCTGACAGACAGACTGACAGACAGACAACGCTCTGTAAAATAGCAAGCTTTTAGGTTGATATGTTGTACATAATACGACAATATTGACAAGTTGTGTTATTGTAAAATCACATAATTTATGTGCTTCTTTCCCAACGTTAAAATCAATTTTTCTTAGCTCTATGGCTTCTAGAAAAAGTAATTTTTGTTTATATTGTTAAGTTGGTATCAAATATTAACAGTGTTTAATAAATAAGGCTACAGTAATAGTCTATATACGCTATTGACAAAATAATAACTATTTTATATTAATGTTATGATGTGTATATGTGTGTTTCCAAGGAAACATCCTTGAAAGTTTAGCGGTTGTATTTGGCTGTAGAGTTTCTGATGAAACTACGAGAATGTCTGTCATAATGCATGTGTATATAAGTTACAAGGGTGACACAGTAATTGTAATTTGTTCAAACCAATAATTATTTCTTAATATTACAAAGTATGATCATGAGGACAGCAATCAATGAAACCAAGCCTGAACACACACGAAAGTGAAATGCGGTAGGTTCATCATTTTGACCTTATGGCAATAAGTTATAATTCTCTTGCTAAAGAAATTATATTGGTTTAGAGTCATTTAAATAGAAAACAAACTTTTTAATTTAAAGTCCTTCCTTAATGTCACGTTCTGTATGCGTCAAGGTCCGTCAAGGTCTCAAGAGAAGTGTAAACAAGTAGTTTCTTTTTATATTGGAATCTCAGCATAGAAAATTATGTACAGGGAGCTCATTTCAAAGTTTACAAAAGTGTCTAATTTTGTTTTACATTTTTTTTTACTTTGAAAACCTGTGAAATGTCAGACGTTTTTACCCGTTTTCTGGACAGTAGAAAAACATGGGCCTCAGCTCTGGAAGAAAAGCGCGCCATACGAAAAATGGTCAGCTCCTCTACCACCAAAGCGAAAGCCACCTTAACCTGCGATAGAAGTGGACGGGAGTGTCTCTCCAGAATAGGGCTCCATAGTCACATGAAAAGGTGTTTCAGATTATTCATAGTCGTTATACGACTGAAGGAGGCCAACAAGAATGTGTAAATCACAATAAGTAATTAAAAGATTTATCACAGGATTGATTATTAGCTGATAGGTCGATACGCGTGTTCAGCGGCAAAAAGACAGATAAGTATGGATGGTTACAAATAAATATAGCTTAATATCAGCTCTAAACTACTTACCTTTAAGGATAAAACAACACGGTAGCTTAAGTGTTCCTTTTTATGTAGAGTACAGCCCCTTTTGTCTGATAACCACAGTTCCAATAGTGTGACAACGGCTCTCTTGTGTAGAGCGACACCTGTCTCACAGTATCACCGAGAGTCACTTGCTATTATCAGAAACACGTGGGCCAGGGCATTCATTCACCGAGTTACTATGGGGCAAGTTAGTTAGGGGGGCAGGTCTTTCCTCTCTTCACTTTTGCCTCAGAAGAAACTCAAGTTCTCGAAGTTCTGAAAATGTAAAGAAGAATAACTATAACAATAACAATGATATTTGATATAAGTCAAAGGGCTTGTGGTAGACCAGTAATACCCAACCATAATCGACTTGCGGGCCATTTTAATTTCCGACACTCATATCACGGGCCACATGAACGAAAAGGTACAAAAAAAGAATTGACATTGACCTGAAATTATTTTATTACAAATCCGGGGATCTAATACACTAATTAATGATATATTTAAAGTTGTCAGAAAATGACTTCATTTCTCTACTTCAAATAGATCTATGAACAGCATTGTAGCCAGCTTTACAACCGACTCATTGTCTTGTCGCTATTTGAAAATATCCTCATCAACCCCCACCATCTTGGCTTTAAAAAATTTAACAATCTTTTATTCGCGACTCAAACCAAGAAATTCGTCAGATTCGTTTTATAAATAAAATATGTTGGCTTAATATCCACACAAAAAAAAAAGTAAAATGAGTACACCCTTCCTGTTAGATTCCTGTTAGATTCTTAGATTCTACATTCAGAGTCCATTTCATAAACGCACAAATTTTAAAGGTCATTGAACAATCCATCAGAGAAAATGTGAGGGCCTTAGCGTAGTTTTTCTTTGGAAGGGGGGGGGGGTGTTTCTACGCTTGTGCCGACTTCTCGGCGGTCCGGAGTGAACCTCGTCTGGCCCGCGGGCCGTATTTTGGGCATCACCGTGGTAGACCATTCGTTATGGAGGGCGTCATGCAACGTCACATCATGTGGGCAGATTAGACCAATAGCTCTGTGCCACGACACAGGTCTGTACGATATGTGAAAAAGCTATTGGTCTAAACTGCCCTCGTGTTGTGACGTTACAGGTTAGTGTTCAGGCCTTCTAAAACGATTGGTCTCAGTTTATGACAACTGATTTAACAGACGTCTTCAAGATTCTTGCTATTGGTTGGAAGGGGCCAGTAAAACCACAAACCACAAACCACCTATACTTTTCCCCAACTAATATCAGGTACCCATTAGAGTTAGGTGCACTCACAGGCGCCCAAAGATCGCGTAATAGAAATTTCAGTTTTCCCAAGGATTCGAATCCGGGACCCTCGATACGGAAGCGCGTTCTTTCTTTTATACAAAGCTTATATTAACTCACTCTGTTGTCTGTCTGTCTTGTAAAAAGTTTGAATATGTGTTTTCTCCTATTTCCCATTCTCGGATCAAGCTCAAACTTCACACAATTATTCATTGTCGATGACAAGACACCAATCAATCAAAACATTAACCAATTAGTTAATTAAGCATTTTTCTATATAGAAAAGGGAGATAAATCTAGCAGTATAGAGAGAGATGCCACGTTTCTCCCTCTAAAGTTACAGTCTGCGGCCTTTTTCAGTTCAGTTCGGAACTCACTCCCCATTGGTCTCAGACAGACAACACGCTACACTACATTCAAGAAAAACATCAAGGCCTACCTGTTTAATTTTTGTTTAGATTAGCTTGTCATTTTAACTCTGGTGTTTATGTTTGTAATGTTATCACAGACTAAATTATTCTTATAATTATTATTACTATAATTATGTTAGAGTAGAACGAGTATTCATTGTCTTGCGCTGCCAGGGTCGAGTTTCGTTAAAGAGAAACACTATTCATTGTAGTCTCTTTATCAGTGTCCTCTGAGGAATGTTCTGGTGATGTGGCAGGTCTGTAGCAATAGCGCCCTCTGACAGGCAACGAGAATCTTCTTGGGAATGTTAAGGGTCCTGATGGTATCCACGAGGTCAGTTGTCATTATTTTGGGTTGATATATCAATGGAGTATATTGTTATTTTACACAATGACCATAAACGCTTAATTAGCCTAGGTTCCCATATTTTCTTTGTTTTTCATTTAAGTTATTCTTATATTATGAGACAGTGGCACAGCGATGTCCTATTGTATGACTCTTTTTCTTATATAAGCTTTTTGTTTAATTTTTTTTTTTCAAGTATTTTTTTATATTTTGCTATTTTTTATTTTCTAACCCTAAATGACCCAGGTTAAGCAGGTTATTCCCCTTTAACTAGTGCTTGCATTTCTAATGACTAAATGTGCACTCTCCTTTACCCAATGGAAAGGTCACAATGTTTCAATGAAACATTAGATGCTCAAAAACAAAAAAAAAGACTGGAGAGTTCCAACGATGTTAGTTCTGACATTTTGTTATCCAGAAATAAAAAAGAACTAGTCATCGAAGCACAAGCACTGAGATGAAGATTAATTTTATGCAGCTAAAATTTATGTCTCAAATTTCAAAATAATTCTCATAAAACACAGTCTAGTTTTATGTTTATGAGTGTTTGTGTACGAATGTGTGTATGTGTGCCCAAATAAGATCAGAAACAGCTTCCAAAAATACATTCGCCCTACCACAGAGCCCCCCCCCCCCCTTTCCCCTCCCGCTTAGAGAAACACCCGATTTCATATCAAACACGGTTTCATTTATCATTGTAAATCCTTCGCAGCTCAAGTTAAGACTGAACATATAAAAAAAAATTCGTTGTTTTATTTAGTGTTAACTTTTAATCTCCACGGCTTAAGTTTAGCATAAGTTCTGGAGCGCGTTAAGCTGCCTGCATCCAGTCGAATCAAAGAACTTGTCAAGAGCTTCAAGTCTTGAAATTCAAATATACGAGTTGAGAGATAGTGCGTGCCCGTATTGGGAGGACACCTTGAGGATTTGTGCATAGGAAGGGTAGATACTAGAAAGATGAATAAAATGTAGTTTATTGCTTGCCGCTGTCAGGGCCGGATTTATGAAAGTGTAGGCCCGCTGGCAGGATTTTTTATGGGGGCCTCTACACTTTTTCTACTTAATAATTGCAGTACGTAATATCAATAAGCATGCCATATATTAGAAGCAAGAAAAGCATCCGTTGCGCTAAATACAAACAATTGCTCAAATATGTATCATCCAACAGGTTTAGTATTGTTAGAGTAGAACTATTTCAAATTTTGATTCCATGACTGATCCAAATTAATTGATACAACTACGTTTATTACAAGCTTTTTTATTCTTGATTTTAATTTATAATAAGCATAATTTATTCTAAAAAAAAAAATGTATATTTTTGGGGTTTACGCACTGATGTAAATCCAGACCTGCTTGTGTATATTAGGAGCACGCTCCAAGTGTTGCCAACTGTAAGTTTGAAATATTAAAAAAACAACGTAAAGTTGATGACGTGTCGAAATATGAATTTACTTTCTCTAATGTTCGCCCCCCTTTTTTTTGTGGAGGCCCATGATGCATGGCTTCTCTTGCCCCGCCTTAAATCCGGCCCTGACTGCTGTTACCAACAAATGATGTGTTACAGTATTCCTCCCCCGCAAAGAACAATCTACAATCTTCCAACTAAGGACAGGACACACACCTCTGTTAAATTACCATCTCAGTAAAATAAATCCCACACAACTCCCCCTTTGTAGACACTGCGCCCATCCTTATGAAACCGTAAACCATATCCTTTTTGAATGCCCTTTCCTAATCCACCTTAGGCAGACCCTACTACCACTCCAGCCCAACCTAACCAACACCCTGTACGGTAATGCTGAACAACTGAAGAAAACTGCACATTATTTTTCCTTGGCACAGTCTGCAAAAGAGCTGACAGCACAGCAGCAAAAAGCTGGCGAGAAGAAGAAGAAGAATGTGTTACAATAAATGTCAAAATTTGTTTTTATAGGTTGACCTATGTTAAATATAGATTTTAAAAAATTATCACGATTTTTCTTGTTTGAACTATGTGACAATTAATTCATGAAATTTCATTTTGAGTAGTTTTCTTTTCCATATAAATACTAAATAAAGGATATTATTCATCTGGTCATTGACCATGTTTTAAAAAATACAAAATACTAGAAAAAAAGCTGGAAGAATAGCAATATAGCTCTAGGCGCATTTTAAAACTAATGCTATCATTCTAGACATACGTGTCCTGTCTTGATGAGCTTGACATAAAACAAAGACACACAAATGAATGTGAATGAATGTGCATACTGATTGTTTCTTTTGAAAGTGTTCTGCTAGTCAAGAGAGATTGGACAGAAGTCAAGAAGAAGTAATATGTCTCGGAGGTAGGGGGGCAGGGAGGAATGAGGGGGGGGGAGATTAAAGAAATGGTCTTTGTCCCAGTGGTATCGCAGGCTAGTGACCAGGTAATGGATGTTGACTAAACGTTTCATTCGTGAGCAGAGGAGAGATGAGGGGCGGGGGGGGGGGGGCGAGAGGATAGAAGGAGAGCAAGAGAGGGGTGGGAAAGGTTGTAGGAGAAAAAGAGGAGAAAACAAGAGAGAGAGAAAGAGAGAGAAAGAAAGAGAGAGAGAGAAAGAGGGAGAGGGAAAGAGAGAGAGAGAGAGAAAGAGAGAGAGCGAGAGAAAGAGAGAGAGAAAGAAAGAGAGAGAGAGAAAGAGAGAGAAGGAAAGAGAGAAAGAGAGAGAGGGAAAGAGAGAGAGAGAGAGAAAGAGAGAGAGGGAAAGAGAGAGAGAGAGAGTGAAGAAAATAAGTGAGAGAAGAGAGAAAAAGAGAGAGAGAGCGAGAGAAAGAGAGAGAGAGAGGAAGAAAGAGAGAGAGAGAAAGAGAGAGAAGGAAAGAGAAAGAGAGAGAGAGAGAGAAAGAGAGAGAGGGAAAGAGAGAGAGAGAGAGAAGAAAATAAGTGAAAGAGTAATTGAGGAAAAAAATAAAAAGGGGGGAAGAGAGAGTCAGATGAAGAGAGTAATGGAGAAATGAAAAGAGAGTGAGAGAGAGAGAAAAGGAAAAGATAAAGAATGAAAGAGTCACATCATTTTTGTTTGTTTAAAAGTATTAAACACGTGTCAAAACGTTGAAGAAGCGAATGAGTTAAACATCAATCTTGACTACAAAAGTGCACTGCCAAATGTTATTTAAAACAAAAGACCTCTTCATTCTTTAAAACAAAACAAAAAGAGATGTTTAGCATATTTTTAGTATATTTGAAGCACATTTTATGCAAGCCGCATCAAGTATTTAAAATCTTATTGAGCACATGTCAAAATAGTGTAGAAGCGAATGGGTTAACAATCAATCTGAATTGTAACAGTGCACTGCAAAATTTTCAGGTTGGTCGCTCTTCTGAACCTATTTTTCAACCTTTTAAAAAAAAAAAACACACGCGCGCATGCACGCACAGACATAAACTCTGTTTGTCTAAGTATCTCGATGGTTTTACTGTTCTCTATCTCCAGTGGATTTTTTTTTTTTTTTGATTGATTGCTTTGAGACCATTACAAAACAAAAAAAGTTTTTTTTTTCCATATGATCTCGCCATTTAACATTCAAACAATGCCATCATTCTTTTTTAAGCCTTGTCTGAAACTCCGGTCCTACATTTTAAACCAGCCGTCAAGATGAAAGTCAATAATCAATTCTATATGGCAAAAAAAAAAAAATCTTTTAAAAAATAGTTTGATTTTTTTTCCTCCATAGTTAACATTGAATGACTAAACTTAGAGTCGTACTTTGTTCTGCTATTTTGTAGTTTATTATTTCTAGAGATTTGCATCTCTGGTGGAAAAAAAAAACTATAAATAGCTACATTTTTTTTGTTTGGTGTATCCGGTGTAAAGCATAAAGGAAGTATTGGAAAGCTATGTCTGTCCAAAAGGAATATGAAAATGTTTGTGCACTTATGACAAGAATAAATTTTTTTTCAAGCTCTTCCGTTTGCAGCTCTATATTTGGTAACTAGCTGGCAACACTGAAGTTCAATTTAGAGAAGTAGCTGGCAACATTGACGTAGGAACAGTTGGAGAGACTCGCCCAGAACCGAGATGCTTGGAGGAAGCTGGTTAGTGGCCTAAGCCCCAGAAGGGACCACAGGCCTCAGAGATGAGAAGAGAGATGGCTACATTGAAATTCCGTTCCGTGTCCTTCACATTGTTTAGTTTATCGTGAAATTCTCAATGGTAAGCAGACCAACATTAGGCTTCAACAGTCATATTTGGAAGCTCAATGGACCTCATTCACCAATCGTAAACAAACAACATTTAGTCACGTGATCTTATTGATAAAACAACGGAAAAAAACTGTCACGTGACAACCATCATGAATTAAACATGAGATCGTAAATTATATAGAAGAGATAGAGCGACACGTGCTAAATGTTGTTTGTTTACGATTGGTGAATGAGGTCCATTATTCAAAGTCGAACTTAAAAGATGATAGAAGTATTTTCAGAGAAATCAGTGTGGGTGTGACCGGTAAAGTGAGAAATGCAGGAACTATAGAATGCCTGGCGCTTTTAATAATAATAATAATTAAAGCTTTTATATAGCTCTACTTTCATGCTTGACAAACGCGTTAATCGTGGGCCACAGAAACAAATGGCCATCATTTGTCCCATAGATTGCAAGGTCTGAAAGGAGAACCTTACTTACACAAAAAATACTGTCGTGATACATTTTTTACATGGTATCGTATTATTTTATAAAGTTGTCTGCGAATTACGATAATAACACGCAAAATACACAAAAATATTTTTTTTAAAAGCTTACATGGAAGTGTATCAATTAGCTTGGATCAGTCATGTAATTAAATATGTAATAAGCCTCAAAGGACAACTTATAGTCTTACTTGTCCCACAAGGCACGATAAAACATTGGGCATGTGTTATAGCAACATAAAAATGGCTTACACATCTCGATCGTCATTTCCCCTCGGAGAGTTGGACCACACAATGATCCATCTTACACCCACGTACAAACCGGTTTTAAAAACAACAAAACCCGAAGTATAGTCCATCCAGTCACGGTCTGATGATGCTGTTTTACAGTTACAAATTTGTCTGAAGCAGATTGGGACATGTTTGTAAACAACTGCCCAGACAGATGAGCTTAACACAACTGTTAATTCGTATATCCAGTTTTGTGAAAACATAATTATATCAAAGAAGAAAATTAAAAACATTCAGTAATAATAGACCCTGGATGACCAACATTAAAAATTAACATTCTGTCATCATTGAGTACATAGAAGTCTATTTATAAGCGCTGGTTATGTGTGTGAATGTGTGTTTTTTTTTCGTGTGTCTATGTATTTCGTACATCTATATTGTTATTGTACAGTAGTTACGCTGAGGTTGTCAATTGTAGTCAAAATGAATTTCCACCTGCTTGGATCAATAAAGTTATCTTATCTATCTTATCTATCTTATAAAGGGGACTAATTCAGCTTATACCACAACTGCAGTCAAGTATTATTTCTTTCCCTTGTTTGAGATACCATACAAAGAAATGTATTACCAATATTTAATTAACTAATTATTATTTTTTTAATTGATTCTTTTGTTGTCGAAGCAGGACGTTTTGGCGACGCCGTTTTGGCGCGAATGTCGTTTTGGTGCGAATGTCGTTTCGGCGCCGCCGTTTTGGCGCAAGGGACGTTTTGTCGCGAAATACATTATGTACGTTTATTGTATTAGAGGCATGACGCCAACGTCCAGTGCTCAGTACTGGTCTTGTCTTCATTTGTTTAACTCTACCTGCGTCAATGCGAGATGTGTCATCCAAATCACCCCTACCCAATTTCTCAAAATATATCTTTTCAAAGTATCTTAGTGTCGTGAATTTGTTTCTATCTATTGTCGCCCCTAGTGTTTGTTTACAATGGTGGATTCACGTCAGAGTTTGTACTGACCACATTCCGTGTCTTGATCTTTACTATGTGTGGAGTTATTGTCGTCATTCAGTGTCATAAAGCTTTAGATGTTTACATGGTTTTTGTTAAATGAAATGTCAAATACAAAATTGTCTTATGGAAAGAAATCGAAAAAATGTCATCCAGTGCGATTAGCAGAACTCACATATAAATAAAGGGGAGAGGATAGCATGTCATTACCATTCAGGAATCAGACTTATTATAGGCCTATATTCATGAAATAAGCAAAAACATTTATATTTATAAAAAAAAAAATATTCGCTATAAATACGTTATAAACGCTATTTGCTTCTTAAATTATCGTCAAATTATATCTCGCGCCAAAACGTCCCCGGTGCCAAAACGGCTCGCGCCAAAACGGCGGCGCCAAAACGTCACATTCCGTTTGTTGTCAGGTAAAATAAATAATTGTGCAAAATAGCAGGTTGATCCGAGATGTACAAACGTTTGGCTAGACAGACTGACACAAAGATAGAAGTGAGTTGACATAAGCTAAATAAAATTTCAATTTTGAATAAAAATTAAAATTCAAACAATGAAAACAGTACAATATCTTCGTTTAGAAAAATTCCTACAAATTACATTGACAATTATAAAAGAAGGGTAATTTTTGAAATTTTTATGATTTTTTTTTGCCCCAAACTTAAATCACACACACACATATATACACACTCCGAACCAATACACCGTCCCTCACAGCACTCACGACAACCCATAAAAACCCTCACCCAACTAATAATGATTTCCGGATATTACACAACAAATTGCTCGCACGAGCAGTGGACATATTGCTGTTGTTTTTTTTTCCTTTGTCATAAAATGCGTGTTCTGAATTTTATGCTTTGCACATTAAACCCTTTAAAAAAAAGTTTATTGAACGAGGGTAAAAAAATCAAATCAATAATCAAATCAAGAGGTCAAATCAAGCGGAAGCTGCGGTCCGTCATCAGTTGTCAAACCAATTTTTTTTATTTTTTTTTTTGAAGTTCGTCTATGATGCTCTGTTTTTATTGTCAGTTAACTTGAAAGCACCCAGGGGCGAAGACTCTAATTTCATCAATGCTGTCATCTCTTTCATCTCCGACCTTTAAGTTCGTCATCGACGATGCACATTCTCTGCCCCTCCCCACTACCAAAACTAGTCATCACCTGTCTGCGCCACCCTTTTTCACCCTCCCCCCCCCCCCCCCCCCAACTGACACGAAAAACAAAACACAAATTTGTTTTTCTCCTCGGTCCATCGTCACCATGGTATCGATCAGCCTTGTGCCAATCATAGCCCTGACATAACAATTGGGAGCAGTCGTTTGGGGTGGGAGGGGGGAAGTCATTCGTATTATGACATCACCCTCTTCGTCAAGGGTGACAATCACCTCTAAGGTGTGGTTGAATAAGTTGGATCCCTTCCCTTAACATTTTCCTTTTTTGTGTGTGTGTGTTTTGTTTTACTGATGTGAAATAAATACTAAAGAGAAAAAAAAATCTCAGATTTTTAGGTTTCCACAAACTTTTCAAAGACTTATTTTATGAATTCTACTTAAATCTTCCATTTTTATTACGCATTCCTTTTTTAACACATTTGCCATCATTGCCTTTGGTTGAGTCCCCTTCTAGCCAACAATTGCCGCCAGGGCCCTAAAGGTTATTCCAACATTTGCCTTTGACTAGGGCTTGAAAAAGACTTTCCCTTTCAAATTTCACTATAGCTGTAGATTCTACTTTCTGTCCGATGTTTTTATTAACGACTACCCGTAGTGGGTCCCTGACTTTTAGCATCAGACCGCTGGTAGACAACTAAACCGTTGTAGGTGTAATAAAGCTTCAAATAACTTGAATAACTTCCTTGTGAACAATTCTAAATATAACTTTTTTTATATAATATAGACAAAATCAAGTTAATATGAAATCAAACAAATGTAGTAAACTTTAGTAATGATATTTCTTTAAAAAATCTAACTCAATACAATAACACAGCCTTTCAGTCTCACGTTCTGGAGTCGTTTCTCATTCTAAGACCAAGTGACGACAATGCCATCAATGTTGCATCATTCACAACCAATCGCTAACATCCTCCCTAGTCACCATAGAAACACACACACACACACACACACACACTCCATAACATTTTGATTTCGAGCCAATCCCAGCAGATTTTCTGCAACTTTTGAAATATAAACTTTTTCTATTGTTTGTTTGTGGTCTCTAAACAAGTAACAAACATTGTTAGGTTTAAATAAAATTAGATCGGAAAGAATGCCGACATATATCTAAATAAAAAAAATATTAAAAAATTGCCAGTATGGAATTTGAACCCAAGATATTTGCGTTTTGAGCTTTTCTACTTCCCTCCTAGTTTCGGGAACTTCATAAATTCCTCACACCCAACTTTTCCCACAAGAATGTGTCAGCTAATAGAAGGAATTGAAAAAGAAATTTCAAGTCATATAATTACTTTTACTTAAAAGTGATTTCCTTGACTGTTCCCCTTCTAGATATTTAAGTACGACAAGACAAACATAACAAAGTAAAATTTAAGATTTTTAAAATTGATCTATTTATCTCTGACTTGTTCCAAGTGATTCATATAGCAAAAATATTGTTCTTCTACGATGTGCACGAGTGATCCATTATGGAAGCTTCGTCAGTAATACCTAAGACTTACAATTATTACATTTTCAAAAGCATTGACCCTCTAGATCCAGTATAAACAAAGTCTTGTACTCTCTGTGGTATAGTTTTTTTTCTTTTGATTTCGAAACTATCCCAGTTTTTCTTCCATTTAAAATCGCTTTAACTCTTTCTCTCCGTAATGATTTACCACATTCTGATGGAATCAACGCTGGAATCGTCAGTTAGGAGAGAAAGAGTTAAACCTGTTTAAATATTTAGTAATTTAAAAAAAAACGGACAAAGAAAAATTAACTAACATAACAAGGTATATTGGAGTGAAGGGGGGAGTAACTATTCAGCTGGATAGATTCACATTCCTGGTTACCGGAAGGGGCTCTCGGCAGACGACAATGGAGGCGGAATCGCGGCGTATCGTGAAGTCAACCTCCACTCAAATTGCTGAGATCTTTCTCCATTGTTTTATGGAACGTGACCCGGCTATTGTTCTGAATACCCTCAGAGGCAGCGGTACAAAATCCCTCTTTGTTTAGCATCTTTGAGCGTAAGAGGGAGTTAAGCGACAAAATTGTCTAAACAAAGCTACAAGGCATGAAGAATTATTTATGTATCTATTCTGTTTAAAGAACAAGAGTATGTGGACTATTGTGGACGTATTGTGTAAGCTTCTTATAATACAAGTATGTAGAACAAGTCAACAACTCAAAGTCATAGGCAGCATAGGACAAATTTGTACAAAGACTTCTTCTTCCTTAGCGCTATTAGAGCATGAAATGGGTTGCCTGAGCTAGCCAGGAAAACCAGTGACTTGGCGGAGTTTAAGTCATTGGTTAATATGCATGACGCGTAGGACGTAATCATCTTCTTTTTTTAAGTAACGTCTGTATCATATAAGATAACATAAGGTTAAAGTGAAACAGGAGATTACAATTATTATGTTATCGCCGTTGTCTTATCAACTCTAAACTGCCCTTGGCCTGAGATGAACTCTATTTAGGTGTAATGCAAGAACTCCTCCTGAAGTGCTTTGAAATGTAATACCTCGTAGTCCCCATACAGATCTAGTGACTGTCCAAACACGTCCCCCCTTTAAGTCTCGGAGTTGGTGACACCAAGCTAGGTGACAACGTCTCCACGCTCTCTCCACGGTAACGGCATTAGTAGTTGTAGTTCGGACGGAACCTAGAAAAAAATATCCTCAAAAGGACAGTGTTCCATCCTGCACAATAGACTGTTATGTTCTCCCTTGCCTCCAACATGGATCCCCGCGATCCTTACAACGAATATGCTGCCACGGGTCCTGGATTAGTAACACTTCTCAATAATGATTGCTTGGATTTGTACCCAAACTTTTATTACCCAGCTTAGTTCTTGGAGGTTCGTTACTGCCAGCGCGACCTCTCATGCAAGAGCGTCTCCCGCCTCATTGCTGCTATGCGTCCAATGCATTCTTTAGAGAAGCTGAATCTAAAATCTGGTTTCATTATACACGCGTTTGGCATTAGCTTCAGATAAAAGAGAGCGACGTTGGCCGCAGATGGCCCTAGTAAGTTTGTTGCAGTCATACATTACGAGTCACACTAACTTGTAACTAACTTGTATTGCCTATCTTCCTCAGAGTTTTCAGATTTTTTTTGTTTAAATTGGAGGGTTCAGATCAGTGATCCTATATCTGAGATGAACCGTTTAGTGGCTTTCAGATGCTCCTTCTTCCCTAGTGCTATTATAGCATGTAATTGGTTGCCTGAGCCAGCCAGGTAAACCAATGACTTGGCAGAATGTAAGTCATTGGTTATCATGCATTACTAGATGCATGACGCGTAGGACGTAATCATCTTCTTTTTTGAAGTAATGTCTGTAATTTATAAAATAAGATAAGATAAGATTAGGCAGTTCTCCGAATAGTTTTTCTTCATTTGTTGCATTCGTACCACCAAAGCGAAAGCCAACTTAACCTGCGAGATATGTGGACAGGAGTGTCTCCTCGAAATTTGACTCCACAGTCACATGAAAGTAATGAGGTACGAGATGAACTATAGTCGTTACCACTGCAAGAGACCAACACAATGGTTTACCCCACTTTTTGTTTTTCTATTTTGTAGATGTGAATGTCAGATATGAAAACTAATTATAACTTTCAAATTAAATGAGACTGCGACCCGTTAAAACACATTATAAGCCCGCTTCGATTACTTTTGTCTGCTGCTCATGAAAAGAAGAAGCAATCAATAAACTACCGTTGCATATTTTTTTTTTAATCGTCGTTGGTGTCGTGACGTCGTACGAAGGAAGTGACGTCATGCGTGGGCGAGAACGAAACTGGCTTACAACTAAAATTGATATTAGCCTATAATTGGTGGGGCAGACGTGCGAGAGTTCGCGAGAAGTTGACACACCCGCCCAAATGTATTGAACATTTAGGAGAAGACAACTCCTGATTGAGGTACAAAGGTACTTGGCTCTCTACTGTAAGCTGTTGGCATATCTTCATACAAAGCTCATATAAACTCTGTCTGTCTGTCTTTCTGTTTGTCAAAAGTGTATACACATTATTTCACCCACACCCAATATCGGAATAAGCTGAAATTTTACACAATTATTTCTTTTACCAGACAAAACAAGAATTAAAAAGAAAACAACAATTATTTTATTAATTATTGGTAATTAATATTTTGTTAGTATCGAACAAGGGAAAGTATATGTACTTGTCTGATGAGGCCATAGAGGTTGAATTAGTTTCCTTTATACTTTGTCGATTAAACGTTTGAGAGTAATACTATATAGCTATAAAACTTTCTATTTCATGGCACACTGGTTAGTGTATTGGCATGAGAAGACCATTTCAAATATATTCAAGACTACAAGTCTTACATATTTAAAAACTATCATGGTAACCTGCACCCAGTTAGCAGATGTCTGCCTGGATGAAACTCTGTACGCGTTATTTCTCCCACTTCCAATTTTCGGATCAAGTTGAAACTTTACGTAATTGGTTTTTGTCAATGACAACATATAAATCAACCATAAAAAAAACAATAATTACTTAATCTTAAGTCGTAATTAATTAATCTCTTTTATTTAGATCATTTGCTACGCTAAAGGAAGTTAAGACATGCCATTCGCTAAAAATTTGAAACTAACAATAAATAACTACACACAAAAAAACTTCTATTTTTATAAGCATTTAAATGGCTCAATGGATAGTACACTATTTTCTGAGATGCGAACAACTTGTTTTAAATTAACTTTTGTATTTAACTTTTTTATTTACATGATCTATTTAAAATAATTGATGCTATTTCACTCAATATATGCTTTGTTTTTTTTTTAAGTATATTTTTTAATATTATACTTGTATTTTAAGATTGAAAAAAGTCTGTTGACGATTGCTTGCTGCCTAAACTGACAGGAGGCGCAAATGAGTTAACTCTAATGCAGTGTTTCCAAAACTGTTTTTGGCGTAACCACGAACTACTGAAATAATTAACTAGTGAATTAATCTCTCTAAGAAAAAATAAGCAGAGTGTCTTGCTAATTATTCAGAATGTGTGAAGTGTTCCTTTTAAGAAAAAGTTTGAGAAACACTGTTCTAATGTATGGTTCGCATCTATTTAAAAAAAATATTTAATTAACATCAATCAGAATTATGTGACATAGAAAAGGTTAATGACACTCATTGATGACGAGTTGTTGTTTTTTTTTCGTTCATATTAATTTACATTCATTTGTATCCTACACACATAAATAAAGAGATAATACTAAAATAACAATTAGTTAACAGCTATGTCAGGTACTAAATCAGAATCATTAGATCTCAAAGGTGTGGGCAGAAACGATAAGACTTCTGACTAGGAAGTCGTTTTAAAGTAAACAGTTATTTATTAAGTACTCCGAAAATAATATTGGAATCCGGGGTGAGTTTATTCTAAAACATTGAAAATATATAGGGATAGCCTTAAGTAAAAGTATTTGTTTTATTCAATTTAGAAAAGACATAGATGCACATTGTAGCATAAAAATAAAGCATATGAAGCGAATATATATCTTAACTATAAAAATGAAGAGACTTTTGCTTGAGAGATAATACACTTTTTACAGTTAACAGTAAAATGTTTGTTAGCGTCGTCAGAATAGTCTTAGGTTCAAACCCTAACCTCTTTCATTGTCCTGCGGCTGCTTTGGGCTAGTATGTAATAATCTTCAATTGTGGAGGAATATCCGCCCCCCCCCCCCAAAAAAAAAAAAGAAAAAAAAAGAAAGAAAAGTTTAATCAACCCCTTTGTAAACATTGGATTTATCTGCGTTACATATAGCAAACGATGTAGGTCACAGCTTAGTCTTATTACCCAGCGTTGCACTTATTCCCTCAGCAGATAAAAAAAGTCAGATTTCATCATTGTCAGCGAGAATATCAGAAACAACGAACAACAAACTATCAATAGCTACGACTTTCAGAAAAGAGAAAAATCTCTTTGCGACAGAATTTTGAAAGATCTTTCGGATTTTCAATATCTTTTCAAGTTTTTCAAATCTAAACGGGAAAGACGAACGGACGAACAAACAGACGAATCACACAGAACTAATAGCGGCTATTCTTCTTTTGGGGACCGCTGAAAATATTTACAATCGCATTTATTATTGTTAGTCTAGAGCTACTAAAAATTAACTAAAAGGCTGTTATTGATACTATTTCTCTCAATATAAGCGCTTTAAAAAAGGCTTTTAAAAAATATTTTTCTTTTTTGATTCTTGCATTAAAATGTCGTTTCAGACCTGTCATTTTGAAATATATCAGCTATTATGAACATGTACAGTGTATGCAGTTTTAATGAAACTTATTTTTTTGTGCTCTATATTTTTTTAAGGCCTTGTAGGTAGATTTTCTTTATGTGAATATCATTGTAATAATATATGTGTGGAACTTTTTAAAAAACTGTATTCTTGTGTCTATGACAACTAGATATGTGTTTGTATTGCTGTATGAACTTTTTTTTAATTTCCTATTTTAAGTTAACATTTGCGTTGGTGACATTTTATTGACATTTTAGTTTTGTGACATTTTTTGTTTGATCTGGTGTAACGCCTCGTTCAAGTATCAGTTTTAACTGAGAAAAAAAAAGCGTTGTATGGGGCGGTGATGATCTGTCTGTCTGTCTGACTGTCTGTCTCTCTCATATATATATATATATATATATATATATATATTTATATATATATATATATATATATTTATATAATATATATATATATATCATTTACCTATCTACTCATCGATAGATATATATGTATATATAGATAGATATAGATAGATATAGATATATTGTAGGACCTAGGCCCCCTAACAACTCATCGAGACCTATTGTGTACACATGTTTCTAGCAAGATAAGATTAAGTTTCCATGGATGTCAACGCCAGCTCCAATGAAACTGACACACTATGTGTTTAAGAGATATTGCTTGCTTGGTGTAATGCACAAATTATAAGACAAACTTCCATACGGACAATAAAGATTATTATTATTATTATTATTATTATTATTTATTATTATTATTATTATGTTAGAAATGAACGAGTAGTCATTCTCTGGCGCTGCCAGGGTCGAGTTTCGCTAAAGAGAAACAAAATTCATCGTAGTCCCTTTAACAGTTTCCACTGAGGAATTTTCTGGTGATGTGGCAGGTCTGCAGCAGTACCGCCCTCTGACAGGCAACGAAGATGTTCCTAGGAATGTTGAGGGCCTTGAAGGTGTCTGTGAGGTCAGTTGTTATTATCCCCTCGGTTGATATAACAATGGGGTATATTGTTATTTTGGACAATTTCCATCGACGCTTAATCTCCAAGCCTAGGTTCCCATATTTTCTTTGTTTTTCTATCTCAGTTTTTCTTAAATTATGAGACAGTGGTACGGCGATATCGATAATGGTAGCGGTTTTTTCTTTTTTATCGATTATTATTATTATTGCATTTCTATAACAAGATTTCAATGTTCCTGGTAATGTTTAGTGTGCAATTGTTCCCCATTTTTGTACGGTAAATTTGCAGGTATGTAGAAGAATATATATGTTTCTAGGTCCAAATCTTAAACAACTCAGATCTTGCCGAATCGCTAATAGGAAACAAGCTAACATCAGGACTATGTTCGGTCCTTTATTACTTAATAGATTGTGTTTCCTTTATTGTTGAATAGATTGTCTTTCCTTCATTGTTGAATAGATTGTCTTTCCTTTAATGTTGAATAGATTGTCTTTCCTTTAATGTTGAATAGATTGTCTTTCCTTTAATGTTGAATAGATTGTCTTTCCTTCATTGTTGAATAGATTGTCTTTCCTTCATTGTTGAATAGGTTGTCTTTCCTTTATTGTTGAATAGATTGTCTTTCCTTTAATGTTGAATAGATTGTCTTCCTTTATTGTTGAATAGATTGTCTTTCCTTTATTGTTGAATAGATTGTCTTTCCTTTATTGTTGAATAGATTGCCTTTCCTTTATTGTTGAATAGATTGTCTTTCCTTTATTGTTGAATAGATTGTATTTCCTTTATTGTTGAATAGATTGTCTTTCCTTTATTGTTGAATAGATTGACTTTCCTTTATGGTTGAATAGATTGTCTTTCCTTTATTTTTGAATAGATTGTCTTTCCTTTATTGTTGAACAGATTGTCTTTCCTTTAATGTTGAACAGAGTGTCTTTCCTTTAATGTTGAATAGAGTGTCTTTCCTTTAATGTTGAATAGAGTTTTTAATAAAGTGTCTTTCCTTTCTACTGCTTTATTTCAACACCCTTAAAGTATTTATTATTTAAACCGTTTTATATAGATAGATAGAGTGTACCTCTATACTTCGAGTATTATTTGTTCTTATTTATCTCTTATGTAATATTATAATAGTCATATTTTAAAATAGGGTTACAGAGTCGGAAACAACTAATCTATGAAACCTAGGCTACGCATAGAAACTGTCACTATATTTTCATCTGGAATAAACAAGCATAGGTGGTAACATTGTGGCTCCATAGAAGTACCGGGGTATTATTTCAATCACATTATATGTTTTCAGTAAGCTGATCTTGATGCTGGGATGCGTAGTATTGACACGGTCTGTTTAGTCAATGCGCCAGTGTGATATTTTTCTTGACGTGATTGGTGCATACTCACCGTATAGTACAGATCTGATATAAAGTTGTGTAGAACTAACCATGCGACTCCAATAGATGTGACAACTTAACCTGGCATGTATGGCGAATAATTATTTTTAAAAAATGTTCCATTTGTGCAACAGTGACAAGTGAATAAAAGCACTGACAGAGCCAACACAATGAGCCAGGTCCAGGTATGCAGATTAGGCTCGTGAGTCTGGCAGGTCTGTCTGCCGATGCTTTGTTTACAAATAAAAAATGTCATATTGACTTTGTTTTCAGTTCTTGGACTACTGCCCAAAATGCTTAATATTAAAGTACTCTTATTTTGGCGCGGTTTAAAAATTAGAACGCGTGTTTGTTGACTATCAATTCTAAGAATCAGTTGTACCGTCATCCTTTGCTTTCAGACGTTGACTTCTCTCTTCTGCTAACGTCCCTTGGGCTTTTAGTTTACTTCGAACCATCAACAAGTTAACAATACTTACTTGCAGCATTAGGAAAGTAGTCTCCCTTTGAGAACAGTCTGACACGACTTTGAAGATCTTTACAAAGCTTGTAGCAACTCTTTCTGTCTGAGTGGAATTTTGTCCACGCTATTTCTGTCACTTTCAGATCAAGTCAAAACTTTGCACAATAATTCATTGTCGATGACAACACATTATTTTTTTTTAAAGTTAATCGTTTTGTTATAAATATGTTATTTTTAGTTATATGGAAAATATATCTAAGGAATTAGGTCGTTCCCTTACATTTAAAATTATAGACTATTTTTGTAGACAATAAAACCTTGTAATCATATAAGTATTTCAATAGCTCAGCGACATATCGCTTCAACTTGTAGGCTTGAGAACTCGCGCTCGAACTCACATAGTAGCAACTTTTTAAAAAATATAACTTACGAAAAAGTTGCATGAAACCTGCTTCAAGTTACATCTTTCCTCCCCCCCCCCTCATTAACTAGTCGACAAAATGTGATTTAACCATAGCACACTGAGCATGCTACAAGCAAGAAAAATTTTTAATAAAAAAAAATTTAAACATTAAATCTTGTGGAATTTTAATAAACATGTATTTAAAACAATGAGATTTCTGTGCAGTCGGGAGGGGCGCTCTTGTAATGATGTTAGTCGCTTCCGCGGTGTCGAATGCAAACAAACCAAATGGAGGTAATACTCAATGTAGAAATGTAGAATCCACTAACACCGGCGAAAGGCCGAACAATCAATAGAAGTTAGTCGACGCTGATACTGAATATCGAATAAGATGAATAAGAATGAAGGGAACCATTGAATGTCAGCTACGTTCATAAAAGGCTACTTAGTTCTACAATGACATGAAGGCCGTATGTTAATGTCCACTTCCATTTCGATCTGACTCTAAAACCCGATCCTTGTTTTACTAGTCACGTCATTGTCACTAAGTCAAAACTTCCCCCTATTTCCGAAACAAATAATTAATTTCTAACCGTGTCATAACAAAAAAAAGCACATCATTAGTTTTACAAGCGAGACCGAATCAGCCAATGAGCTCCACTGCAGACGACAAAAGCAAAATTTTTTGGTGGGTTTTATTTTTTCAAAGCAACACTCATGTATCAATCATTAAAATGAACAATCTAATGTTATTTCATGTAGACACTAATTAGCGTTGTCTCTTGTCTGGCAAACGCCTCAACCAAAACGAAACAGTAAACTCCTCATGTGGTCAAGGGGGACCGGCCACATGCCGGACACGGGGGAAATCAAAATTAGAGGATTATCTACGTGTGACTCCCCTTTATGAGCCGCTGCAAAAAAAAAAACGCCCTCGCGCCCGTGCGTTTACATATTAGACTGCAAATGAATTAACACACTCACACACACACACACACACACACACACACACACACACACACATGCACCTTCGTGTATTTTGGCACCACTATTGTTTCTACTATACGATATGATCAATAACGTAATTGTGAATTAAATAGATATTAGAATTACAAATGTAATATCGTTCCACCTTCAAATCCCCCCTCCCCTTGGACTGTGCCATGAAAAAGTGCCCCTCCTTATTCTTTAACCAAAGATTAAATGGTTTTAATCAGACATTAATTTGAAAAATTAATATAGAAAAATAAAAGTTAAAAAAAAAAAGTGGGTAATTATAACCCTGACCATTTTTATTTTGACACTATTGAATGCTGCGACCGTTGCTGGGCAAGCTATGCTCTTCTCTGCAACTGACGAGAGGCCACCCCATAAGTGTATCAAGGGATGTCAACATTAACCAACAAGGCTCTGTATACTTTTCATGTGACTCCTATTACGCTATGTCTTATAATTTCTGAGAACCTTCCGAAAAAAAAAAGTTTACCACGTCCGGGCCCAATCCTCGAGCTGGACCTCAACCAATGACGGCGGACATGGCGCACACCATTCAACCGGGCAGTGATGTGTCATGTTAAGCACCGTGTTCAAACCTATCCCAATTTCCACCACTAAACTGTATTGAGTAGCTTCCCTTGTTTGCCCGCAGGCGTAGGAAGGAGTTATCTTCTCTTCCTCGTGTCTTGCTCCCATTAAAATTGTAAGAGTTAAGTAAAAAAAAAAAATATAAAAAATCAAACATCGTTACGAACTGATACCAATACGTTAACATACAGTCTTTGAGACTATTCCATTGAAATCTATTTCTTCATAAAAACTAGACCTGGTCATTCTGCTCCTACAGATGAAAGCATATAAATACAAACTTAATTTAGAGCCTAGAAACACTTATTGAATGTAATTTCAACCTGGGGTCTATCCGAGACCTATCTCTATAGAAGGCCTGAACACTAACCTGCAACGTCACAAACTGTGGGAAATTTAGACCAATAGCTCGTTTCCACGTCACAGGTCTGAACGACGTGGCAACGAGCTATTGGTCTAAACTGCCCACACGCAGTTATTGGAATATAATGAGAAATACTTGAAATAAAAACAGACACGTTTAACTACCATTAAATTGATTTGTTTTAAAAGTACAGACATTTGTCGCTAGTCCCTATGGGGTTTATGAAATATGCAGCCCCAGACCATGCGCTCTTAGAGGGGCTCCGCAATGTCCCTGCCTATACAGTCTTAAGAAATAACGCTTCCAACTATTGCAAGACCAACTATCATCATATACACCCAGACCACACGCCCCGACGTCCATTGATCTGTTCCAAATCGTCTGCGCTGGGAGTATCCTTACTCCTCGCCCATTTCCCGCCATTTCTGCTTCTTCCAACCGTCTCTTTGTTGTTTTTTTTTTTGTTATTTTTTTTTTATTTTTCTTGTTTTGTTTTAGTTTTTGGATTGCCGGCTGTCATGTTGAGGAAGTCTGCTGTCATTCCAAAAGGAAGTCGTCAAGTCAAAGACACAACAGCGTCATAACAACTCAATTACCACGACTTACACAACAACCATACAAAACATCCATCCTCAGCCCTGCTCCCCAGCCTCTAACATCATTCATCAAACAATCTTGTCTGATCGGACATAAAATTAGTGGAGACTACCCGAAGAGCTTTGAATGGCAAAAGTGTTGTTATATTTTGTATATATATATATATATATTATTGGTTATAACCAGATGCGTGCACACGCAGACGATAAAATCTTGATTTCCGGAAGTGACGTGCAGAAGGCACAGAATTTCGCCGTGCAGACAGAAATGCCGTTGACGAAATCTCGCGAGGTTTTCAGAACACTATGCAAATTGTCTCTCTTTACATATAAGTCTATTTACTCAATAGATATAATCTTCGTCAGAGTGATTTCCGCGCTCTATCATAATAATTCTCCGCTTAGCATATCTCGGAAAATTGTTTCAAAATGGTCAAGTATTTAGGCAAACACGCGAAAATGTTTCTTTTTTTATCTATTTATTTATTTTAGTTTTGGTACATATATTTCCTATTCTCTAATGTGTATATAAATTTCTGTTGGCCGTCTTCGGACATGGAACAGCAATGATTCATCTCCTATTGATTAGATGAAGAGCATAGGAATGATCGGAAAGTTGTTGCCCAAAGCGCAGCTCCCCTTCCCTCCCAATGCATCCTGTTGGATCCAGAGGAAGGAAAATAAAAGAGACAGGGGCTTTATATCAATACGTAATACAATCTGTAATGAACAAGTAATATTTAAAAAAATACTTTTTTTAATGAACGCTTTTATTGAACGAAATTGCAATAATTATTTTGAATCAATCATGAAATAATTTTTTTTGTAGATCTACACTAAAAAAAAAAATTTTTGCGATCGGAAATATTTTTATTAATTGTTTTCGTTTAAACGCAACTTTCTAGCTTATAGTATTTTCAGTGAGATCCAAGCACTTTTGTGAACCAGTGAGGTCGGGTGGAAGGTGTGGACCAGTGAGGTCGGGTGGAAGGTGTGACCAGTGAGGTCGGGTGGAAGGTGTATGTATGAGAAGGTTTCCGTGCTGCCATTTCAAAAATAATAAACACAAAAACTACAAAAAGAAAAAGTTGCTTGAGTCTGAATTTAAACACGAGGCTTGACTTATAAAAACAGAAAGTTGCATAGTGTATTGTTTTTATATTTTCTACACAAGGCTTATCTCCCTTTAGTCTAGTGGGCGCTACTGTCTATATTAAGCAAAATGAATTCATCAAACTTATTGGCTAATTTTCTGATTGATTTATTCCTACGTTATCATCGGCTATGAATGATTGTGCAAAGTTTTAATTTGATTCGTAAATAAGAAACGTTTTGAACCAGACAGACAAACGGACAGACAGATAGAGTTGATATGATCTTTGTGATAAATAAGGAGCTTATTTTGTATTCATTCTGTGAAATCTTTCGTGCAGAAATTATTCTATTTCCATCAACGAGAACCACAATGGTGTATTAGGAATTTTAGCAAACCAATTTTTGTTTAAAGTGGGGAATAGTTTTTCTAGCACAAATTAAGTAAAACATATTAATCTCTATCTACATGCACCTCCCCCCCCCCCCAAAAAAAAATGCCTTCTATACTACAGTCATAACTAATGCATTGTTTGTTTTTACATAGAGGGGTCAAGCCAAAAAAATACAACATGGTGGATGCCCCAGTTTCGTGGTGGAATCCTGTTGCAATCTTATGAAATAACAATAAAAACAACCGTTACTGTTAAATAATTTATTTACCAGGTAAAGCCACGGCTCTATGGAGAGGATAAGCATCTTCACCCACCATTGTCACCCTGGTCGTCGTTGCCCGGACGATCCTCGAACAGACGTATGGGGCGATTCTTGGACTTATCGGAATAATTAAAAATGCATCCAGTGTTGGGTTATCTCTCTTTGCATCTTACCCTTTTTTTTTTCGCCGCCTAATGTGACACACTGTGACCGTGTAGAGAGAGGTTTTTTTTAATCATTGCATAATAGTTTCATGACAGGTTGTACCCTTCTTACATTGGGTTAGATTTCTGAGCATACTATTCACCTTATCACTTACTTATTTCGGTAATCTGTTCTGTCAATAAAATATAGTGAAGAAGACAATAATTAACGGGAGGACAGCGGGTTGGCTCGTAAATATTTGTCTTTGCTACTTTGTACTAAAAATGTTATCGAGCTCCTGGAAATCTCCTGAAATTGCAAAATATACGGAAACGTTCTTGAAATCTCCGGAAATTATTAAAATCTTTTGAAAACTCATATAAACCTCCTGAACTATATAGACAAAGATTGTCATTTTGGGTTGTCATTCAATATGGCGCGATTAAAAAAAAAAGCATTATGCAATACCCGTTATTGTGGACTCTGGTGAAAAAAAACTTTTTGCGCCTAAAACTAATGAAGAATTACTTGAGGTCAACAATTCTCTAATATAAATTGAAACATTTGGTAATTCTTGCTATTGAGCGTGATCAATGTAAGAAACAGAATTTTTATAATATATTGTATGACTTCGCTTAACGAAAGGCTCCTAAAGTAATTCTGTACGTAGTAAAGGATGAATAAAATGCAAAGACGAATTTATTTTCTAATACAAACTCTTAATTTTCACTTATTATCCGTATCCCTAGCCAAACTTCGCTCCGAGAAATCCGTTTTGCATAGGGACCCACAATGGTTAAGTCCGGCCCTGCTATTTAGTGACGGGTGAATACAGAGTAGATTACTTATTCTCCCCCCCCCCCTTTTTTTTTTGGGCCGCTTAAGTTACTTGTGGTAACTCTAGTCCGATTTGCAGAAATACAAGAGTAATCTTTCCTTTACTTCTTGGTGTCAGGAATGGTTGAACTACAACTCGTGGTATATATATATAGATGATGGCAGAGGCTTTAAATGAATCGCTCTGTTTGTATGTTAAATAGTTAATATTTGCATAATTATTCTTTTTTTTTTGGGGGGGGGGGATTTGTATCTGTTTCAATTGACTACATTTTTAGCGGATTAGTAATTTGGATATAGAACAAAAATAGACTTGATATTGAACACAGTACACAAGTCTAGATAAGAACGAATCACGGAGCATCTTATTAGTATTTCACATGGAAAACCAACTTTATTATCCTAGTTATTTAAACACAAGAATGAAGCGTGGGCACCATTTGAGAGCGAGGTCAGGAGCGGTCACACCCTTCGAATACGAGGCCAGGTGCTGTTACCCCTTTTGCAACTATCAAACGTTACATCTGAATATCAACGATATTTCCTACTTAACAAGCATACATAATAATGTTTCTGAAACCAAACATAAACAGCAAATTCTCAGGTACACAAACCAAAACCTACATTCATACACTAACAGACAGGGAATATCAAATATCCTTTTTGAAATTTCGCACAGTTGTCATTCTGAAATGTCACGTAGTTTTTGATGTGTCAGCGCTGTCATTGTATATCTCGGATATCTCCAGTCCTGTACTTTTATTTGATAACCATCCCCTCTAGAATCAAGAATTAAATGATGTTAAATTTAATTAAAAACAAATCAAAAGAAACGCGGAGACCGTGTGTTGAAAAGAAAGTAAAAATAAAGATGAATGAAAACTGTGCCTTCATGTCAACTCCGATATTTCTCTTTGTTCAATTTCCAACTCTTCTTTATGGCTCTGCGACTTCTTAGCTATACAGAAAGCAACTAAACACTCGCGCTCGCTTTCAATAATGTTACCTGCCCTCTATTTTGGACAAACAACCAGTATCTTCCAAAGAGCTCTTCAAATTTGACTTTTGACATACGGTCGCCCCCTAAATAGGATAAGTGCCCCACTCAGCGCCGCTGTCCGTGCCTCTACACTGTCGCCATCAGTACCCACAATACCATTTCTATTTGTTCATTACTTTTACCATTGTGTGCAAGGCCGGATATAAACTTGATGAAGCCCTAAAATATTTGAAATATGGGACCCACCAGAAAACCAGCCTCCCTTTGGCTATGACCATGTTGTAATCAACATCAGGCATTTTTTTCATGTGCTTTTTCTTGAAAATGATTGAATATATCCCTGAAAACTTTTTGGAAGGTTACCCCGAAACGTGGGGCTATAGCTTGTGCTACCCCATTTGGGGCAGCTGTTTGAGACAAACATCCATAAAAAAGCTAACAAGATCCTCGAAATAAAAAATCACCCTTCGGTCAGGATTTTGTGATTTTACCATCACAAAAGAGATACAAGACACCGATAGAAACAAACAGACACAAACACTCTTTTGTTCCCCTGGCAATCAATTCATTAAATAGAAACAATCTGATATTAACTTTTCACATGTAAATTATGAGTGAGTCTGGTGTGAATGTACATTTTGTTTTTTTATAGTTACAATGTTTTGTTTGGTGTAATGCACAAATTGTTGACAAATGTCCTTACGGACAATA
Organism: Biomphalaria glabrata; assembly: GCF_947242115.1. Classification (NCBI taxonomy): domain Eukaryota; kingdom Metazoa; phylum Mollusca; class Gastropoda; family Planorbidae; genus Biomphalaria; species Biomphalaria glabrata. Next base: position 8,750,086 of record NC_074726.1, on the reverse strand, counting down.
AACATTATTATTATTATTATTATGTTAGAAACTAAAAAGTATTCCTTCTCTGGCACTGCCAAGGGTAAATCAAGCAACTGAATTTGTGGAGAAATTAGATTAGCCAGTGCGAACTTTACTTTTAAAAACAAGAAAAAAAAATTGAATGATCGAACTAACCCATGTAGTGTTGTAAATAGAAAACAAGACCAATATCAAGGCATTATCTTCAAACATGACAATGATAGTAATAATATATACAACCTCACTGTGACCTACATATCTTGTCACACCCGACTCACAAAAACAATAAAAAAATATAACACGTTTTCGTAAAGAACTAAACCTCAATATCGCACACGCACACACACACACAAGCACACACACACTTAGAGCTGTAGGGTCAATGTATACGACAGCTTTTCTTGACGAGTGTAAAAAAAAAAAAAGAAAATGTTGAAAATAAATATCAGCTTTGGAAAAAAAACAACAACAGCCTTTGGCACCAGACGTTCAGTTTCTGTAGTAGCTAGGTTAAACTGAAAAAGTCGCCAGTATATACAAAAAGGAAAAAAAATAGCTCAGACATTCTAAAGACATCCCAGTGTCCTGTGGCCTACATCTTAAAAGTCATTAGATTTGTTAAGAAGTAAAAAAAACATGGAAATTCGCAAGTGAAAGAGAGGGGAATGTCAAGCGATTGAAATAGGAGAACAAAATGTCTCTCATTGGGAAAGGTGTGGGGCTCAGATGTTTGAGAAACACTGGCGTATCGTCAGAGTTAAATAGTCAAAGTGAGTGAAAGTCACCTTTTCATCGTCTGCCCTATAAACCACTAGGTCTGAAAGGGGAACTTGACTTACAATATATATATATATATATATACCTATCAAATTTGACACCACTTTTGTTGCTGAAGCTGCTGAGTGAATACTTACTAATGCTACTGTTGTTGTTGCTTTTACTACATGCCTAAACTAATTGAAGGTCCCCCCCCAAAAAAAATGATGTTGTTTTTTTTGTCTCACGGACTACACCATCGAAAGTCGGCGGACGTTTGGAGTTCTTTCTTCTAGGGAAATAATTTTTGCTAGCCTGAGGAGATCCATCATGTAAAAATTCAACTTAAGACTGGGTCAGGTATTAAGTCTAGCGTAAAAAAAAAGTTCCCCTTTTAGACCTTGTCATCTATGGGGCAGATAATGTAAAGGTCATCTGTTATTGTGGTATATGGTCTTTGACACATGTGTCCGAAATTTATATGGGCCTAAGGCAAAGGGTGCCGAAAAGTCCGAAAATTTTGGACGCCACTGAACAAGTAGCTGATAATAGTTAAAAAAAAATACCGAATGCATAATAAAACCTAAACATCTTTAAAGTTTTTACAAATTGACACGGTTACAATGCCCTACACCAGTGTTTCCCAAAGTGGGGAACGCGTACCCCTAGGAGTAGAGGAAAGCTTTGGAGGTGGTACGCGTTGCACCTCATTAACTATGCTGATATTTTTTAATACCTCTTTGTATGTTCTGTTAATCCATTAAAGTGTGGAGGGGTGGGAGGGGTACTCAACATTTAAAAAAATATAAAAGAGGTACACATAGGTCAAAAGTTTGGGGAAACACTGCCCTACACATAGTAAAGTAAAGTTCCCCTTTCAGACCTTGTGGTCTATAGGGCAGATGATGTAAAGGTCATCTGTTTCTGTGACCTACGGTTAACAAGGGTGTCATGTGGCCAGCACAACGACCAACCGCCTTTACTTTTCCCTAACTAATGTCAGGTACCCATTAGAACTGGGTAGACTCAGAGGCGCCCGAAGGTCCCGAAATTAAAAATCCCTGTCTTCACCAGGATTCGAACCTCGGACCCCGGTTCGGAAGCCAAGCGCTTTACCGCTCAGCCACCGCGCCTCCGCCCTACACATAGCAACACAGCTAATTGATTGAAAAAAAAAACGGAAATTAGTTCTTGAGTATTTAAAATACCATATACCGACGGAACTTCCTTAGGGGAATCACTCATAACCAAAAACAATTACAGGCTAATCATAGTGACCACATGACAAAAGCTCAAAATTGTAAGCCGAGTACAAGACAATGCACGCTAATATCAGCATGATAGATGGTAGCCTACGTGATGGGGAGCAGGATAGATGGTAGCCTACGTGATGGGGAGCAGGATAGATGGTAGCCTACGTGATGGGGAGCAGGATAGATGGTAGCCTACGTGATGGGGAGCAGGATAGATGGTAGCCTACGTGATGGGGAGCAGGATAGATGGTAGCCTACGTGATGGGGAGCAGGATAGATGGTAGCCTACGTGATGGGGAGCAGGATAGATGGTAGCCTACGTGATGGGGAGCAGGATAGATGGTAGCCTACGTGATGGGGAGCAGGATAGATGGTAGCCTACGTGATGGGGAGCAGGATAGATGGTAGCCTACGTGATGGGGAGCAGGATAGATGGTAGCCTACGTGATGGGGAGCAGGATTGGCTTGTGGTAAGTTTCTCTTGAAGTTGAAGAAAATAGTTTCAATGGATTTTACCATTTCTTGACTTTTTTCTAATTATCTTTAGCAAAAGTTGAAACTCTAAAGTTTGTAGTTTGGAATGAATGTTTGGAGTGCTTCAGATGTTGATGATTGGTCGATGAATTACAGCACCACATTGCTAGTGCAACTCAGATTTAATTGTAGAGCTTGAAATAACTTACACAGATTTTTTAAGCAAATCCATATATAAATTTTAGTACAATGTACACAAATTTAACATGAGATGAAATGAAATGATATTTTAACAAAATCTATAACTCGCTATAAAAAACACGCCTTTTATCTTTCAAATCTGTGACTCGTCTGCAGTTCTTAACATAAATTATGACATATCAGCTCATATTTCATCATTCTACACTGCATAGCCATCAAATAATTGTTTAGCCCCTCCTGTTACCTTGGAAACACACACATCATAACACCATATAAGTTAGGCTTTCGGAGAGGCTGAGCTTGGGTATACTGTGACTGAATTAAAGCACAACTGTTTATCTATTGAGACATTATCATCCAATTCGGTCTAAGTAATTCATTGGCATATGAGCTATCAATCAATGTGGAAAAAAACTAAATTTGGAGAATCACTTTACAACTCAAAGTCCATCGACTAGAACTAATCTACATTCTGTAACTTTTAGAAACATATCACATATTGCATCACGTTTATGAACCTCACTTACTGTTACAAGTAGAGGGGCTATATGCTATAGAAACGTTCGAGGTATCATAGGCTCTTCCAAGTAACACACTAATAAACTCTGCACTCTATCCAGAAGAATTGAAGAAATTAATCGTAAATAAAATAAATGAGAAATGGACGAGCTTTCATCCAAATCACAAGAAAGATGACGCTTACTATAAGCTATCCCGACAAGACCAACGTCTAATCTTTCGACTCAGGACCGGACACAACAGAATGCGACAACACATGTACCGGAAGCTCAAAATTGGAACCAGTGAAATCTGCCCATGTGGAGTATCACCAGAGAATGCAGACCACGTCCTCCAAAACTGCTCTATATACCAAGAGGCCCGTATAAGACATTGGCCCCAAATCACCCCAATAGAAAGGAAACTATATGGAGAGCTCCCTGATTTGAAAACCACTGCGCAGTTCATCTCATGTATTGGTCTAGTCATATGAACACTCCAACATAACAATGAGAACGAAGAAGAAGAAGAAGAATAGACTCCCCCAACTGAAGGGACATCAAATACAGTCAGTGGCACAACTAGAGATTTGGGGCCCCTGCGTTTTGACATTCGTCATCATGACATGAGATAATGGCGTAATATTTAATGTAAATACTTATTTTCGAACACTCATTTGGCCCCCTCCTCAAGTGGGGGCATGGAAGAATGTTCAAATTTGGAATTTCCACTCCCCCCCCCCCCAACCCTACCAATGTAGCAACTGTAAGAATATAGGAGAGATTAACATTGGAAGCGACATCACTTTTGATCTAGAGAAAATTGGCGCAACATCTTGGGAGACGTATTCTGAGTCGGTGTTTTGTTTTAACTTTCCGTCACTATTAACAAACTAGTTTCCTGAGAGGGTGTTCCTAGAGTGTAGATTTAAAGCAAAGAGTCTCAAAGATCCTATAGTAGTCTTCGTGTAAGTTATACATTTCAGCTTTTCAAATATTTCTAATGGCACAAATTTATTGTTGTTGTTCTAGATCAGTGGTTCTCAAACAGTTTTCTTAACAGAACATTTTGCACATTTTGAGTATTTAGCCCTAAATTGTAATAAAAAATATATGACTATACAGTCTTCACTAGTCATCCGTTCCTCACTAGCAAAGTGGTTAGCATGTCGGTCTGCGAAGGCGTGAGCCACGAGTTCGAATTCAGTTTGACCCCCCCCCCTTTTTTTTTTTTGTGTGAATGCTTTTAACAACCAATTACGGTAACATCCTCCCAGACATCTCTTTCTTTCTCTACCCCCCCCCCACCCCCCCATTTTCCCAAATAGTCCAGATAAATGATATGATCATTGCTTATTGAGAAATCTAAAAGCATGACATAGAGATAAACAAAAACAATCGGTAAAAAACATTTCTAATCGCACTAATTTATTGGTGTAGGACTAGATCTATTACAAATTCCATTTAATGGCTGATCCAAATTACTTGATACAATTACACTTCGTATAAACTTTTTTTGTTCAAAAAGTATATTTTTTTAGGTTTTTCTTTTCTTAAAAATGTAATGTTAGTCTCATCTTGCGAAACTTTCGCTAACTTATAGTGCTGGGAATTTCGATAAAAGAAACCCGATAGTCAGTGATCTATGTGGGTAGCGCTAATAAAAAAAATGACACTCTAGACAAATGACATGACGAAGAGATGACATCTAATACTCGGCTTTCTTTGCCTTCTTGGAGGAAATAGATCTTGAATGTCACAGGCTGACTAAAGACAACATGGTGAGGAAATATCAATATGTCTTAGATCAAATAGTAACTAAAGATCAAACTCAGTATTAAGTTATGCGTTACTTTCTATCGCCACTGACTTACATCGTCCACAAGAGGTAACAGTGAAACCAGGAGTCATTGTAATTGGTCAATTGACTTACTTCATTGATCTCATAAACATCACTTCTAAATTGACTGTGTAACTTTACTTAGTAACTGTTATTCAACACTATTACTGGTACCAAGTTATTTAGCATGCCTACTTGATTTAATGTGACTCGGTTATTAGACTTTTATGTCGTCTTGACTACTGCAATTCACTTAGTCTACTTAGTCTTTAAATCTGGTTACTTTTATTAACTTGGTTACTAATAAAATTGAAATGCTAGTGTTTTGGTGACATGTGCATAAGAACGTTTTATCTATGGCGGACAAGCTATATGTAGTTAGCTTTATGGTGTATCTGGCGTACAGAATAACTTTGTTTTTTGGGCACATCGGTGTTTTTTAAGACGTGTCAGTTGTGTACAGAATAAAAAAAGTTTTAATAATTTAGGATATCCTTTTTTTTTTTGTTATATGATAGCTTGTGTGCGTTAAATAGCACTGCAGTACTGAATCTTCTTTTTCAATTTTTTTTTTTTAAATCCTTAATAAGATTCTAGAAATAAAAAATCACCCTTTGGGTCACCATTTTGTGACTTTACCATCAAAATAGAGATACAGGTCACCGATACCAAAGACAAACAGACACAAAACTCTTTTGTTCCTCTATAAGCTTTTTCACATGTAAATTATGACTTTATTTGGTGTCAATGTACAATTTGTTTTGTTATTGTTATAATGTTTTGTTTGCTGTCATGTATGGGTATAATGCTATACTTATTTACAGACAATAAAGATTATTATTATTATTATGCAATAGTTTGTTGGTGATTGTCAAATGAATAAACAATAAGACGATGTTTAGGTGGCTAGTTGTCGGTGCGGCTGACTTGTAAATCCAGATTTAGTGTTGTGACGTCTAGTTGTGTGTGTGGGTGACTTGGAAGTCGAGATCTAGTGTTTAAAATGTCTAGTTGTGTGTGTGGGTGACTTGGAAGTCGAGATCTAGTGTTTAAAATGTCTAGTTGTGTGTGCAGAGGGATTCTTCAGTAAATAAAATCTGCAGTAAATAAATTGTTACCATTTAAACTTTGGCTTTTTTGTTTGTTCTCTAGATTCCAGTCATTTCAGATGTTTGTGTGATTTAGTTACATGACATCTTATCAGACGAAAAATGATTAAATAAAGTTTTTAAGAACATATTGACCTTTAAATTTTACAGTCCTTAAGAACATATTGACATTTTAATTTTTTTTTCTAAATTGAAATTTAAGTTGAAAATGCAAATCTAATATATAAAGCAGATTGTAAGAAGATGTATGTATGTATCTATGTCCCAAATAGAAATCGAAATGGTATGACCAATCTTGATCAAATTTGGCATGAATGGTCCTTTTATATTTTAAATGTCTCTCCCACTGCAAGAAGTCCATAAAAAAATACCTAAATTTTTCTTTATTGAAGAACGAAACTTTTTAACGAATCGGGTAAACCCACGATTCACAGTATTTTATATTAGCTATGTAAAGGAACATAGAACTACATCAGTGATACACTAAAGCACGCGGGCAGTGGGTCATATCCGGCTAGTTAAGTCATAAATTAAAAAAAAAAAAAAAAACATCGGACTTTCACTAAGCCACAAATAATTAATCACTATAAATCATGAAAGGTAATAACTTCGGAATGGAAATGGGATTCAAAATAAATTCACACGTTGATCAAAAAGAAAAGAGTTCTATATTTAGACTCGATCAGATATAATAGACAAGGCATACGAAAGATAAACAAATCAAATTTATGTTTTTAAAAGACTCGCTTATAATGAGTGTCTTCCGACGGGGAAGGGGGAACACTCTTCTTTCATTGTCATAAATCTCTTTGCTGCAAGACTTATCTACCGTTATTTATTACAATCTAGGTCTTTTATTAGAAAATTTATTATTACTAATTGGATATTTAATTGGTTCACCTTTTTGATCGATTCATGTGTTGTCATCAGCAGTGAATAATTGTACCAAGTTTCAACTTGATCCGAGAATGGGAAATGGGAGAAATATCGTGTAAAAGATTTTAACCAGACAGACAGACAGATAGGCGGAGTAAACTGATATAAGCTAGATAAATATACTCCGTGGGCAGGCGTGAAAAAAAAATACAATAAAGTTTGTTTTTTTTTAATGTATTTCCTTTCAACCCATTGCGTCATCTCAAGTCAAGACGTCGCGACCTAAGATCTCTAACAAGGCGTGGATGGGGATGCCCCCAGGCCACAACATGACCGAGTACGTAGACCATGGATGTGGACTGCAGTCACGGATAAGACCTTTTACAAATGTTATATCTGACTCGGTCGCGTATCACCTCATTATGTTTAAGGGGACGGGAAGGGGGGGGGAGGAGAAGAAGAAGTTTATATTTAGCTAAAAACTCGATCCATATGGATCTAAATAACAGAGGAATGAAGATATATCAAATTGTGTCATTTTCTGAGTCACTAATAACTATTTGATTTCTGCATCTATTCTGAGCTTATTGAGATCGCTTTTCAATAAAAGCTGAACAATATTAAGATTTACTACTGCATCGATGAAAGCTTTTTTTTTTTTGCTTTTAAAATGTTGTTGTTTTTTTTGCCTGTAGCTGATGAAGACCTTGTGTCCCAAACGATTTTTGTTTTTACAAAGCTTATATCAACTCACTCCGTCTGTCTGTCTGTCACACATTTTGTACACGTTCTTTCTCCCACTTCCCATTCTGGGTATCAAGTTGAAATTTGCATAAATTATTTACTTTCCCTAACATGAATAAAAGCATTAATCAATCAAATAATTAACCAATCAATTATTTAATTAGGGGTAATTTATGAAAAAAAAATTATATAGAAAAGGGAAAATAATTCAAACAGTATTCAGAAATATGGCTGTAAATGTGCAGTTATTTCCCTTTTTTCCCATTTAAATAGTTTTTTTTATATTTTGCTTGTTTTTACTTTGATCCCTCAGGGTTTCTTTTATGTGTGGAGGCATCTACTGAATGCATACCTTCCTACGGATCATATTAAAACTTTATGGGGGGGGGGGCGCGGTGGCTGAATGGTTAAGCGCTCAGCTTCTGAACCTGAGGTCCTGGGTTTGAATCTCGGTGAAGGCTGGAATTTTTAATTTCGGAATCTTCGGGCGCCTCTAAGTCCACCTAACTCTAATGGGTACCTGACATTAGTTAAGGGAAAGTAAAAGGTTAGGCTGGTCGTTGTGCTGACCACATGACACCATCGTTAACCATAGGTCCCAGAAACGAATTTACCTTTACATCGTCTGCCCCATAGACCAGAAGGTTTGAAAGGGGAACCTACGAACGTAGGCAGATCCAGCTGTGGCCTACATATTTTGGCACACCAAACTCAAACTAATCCATTTTCTGCCTTGGGGTCGATTCAAGTTCTCTTTAAGCTAACTTTGCCAATCTGTAGATTTTCTCTAATGGGTATAAGATGGCAAGACTACACTATATATGTTATGATAAGTGCTGGTGTAGGGAGTGTTATAAGATGGCAAGACTACACTATATACGTTATGATAAGTGCTGGTGTAGGGAGTGTTATAAGATGACAAGACTACACTATATATGTTATGATAAGTGCTGGTGTAGGGAGTGTTATAAGATGGCAAGACTACACTATATACGTTATGATAAGTGCTGGTGTAGGGAGTGTTATAAGATGACAAGACTACACTATATACGTTATGATAAGTGCTGGTGTAGGGAGTGTTATAAGATGACAAGACTACACTATACATGTCATGATAAGTGCTGGTGTAGGGAGTGTTATAAGATGACAAGACTACACTATACATGTCATGATAAGTGCTGGTGTAGGGAGTGTTATAAGATGGCAAGACTACACAATACATGTCATGATAAGTGCTGGTGTAGGAAGTGTTATAAGATGACAAGACTACACTATACATGTCATGATAAGTGCTGGTGTAGGGAGTTTTATAAGATGACAAGACTACACTATACATGTCATGATAAGTGCTGGTGTAGGGAGTGTTATAAGATGACAAGACTACACTATACATGTCATGATAAGTGCTGGTGTAGGGAGTGTTATAAGATGACAAGACTACACTATACATGTCATGATAAGTGCTGGTGTAGGGAGTGTTATAAGATGGCAAGACTACGCTATACATGTCATGATAAGTGCTGGTGTAGGGAGTGTTATAAGATGGCAAGACTACACTATACATGTCATGATAAGTGCTGGTGTAGGGAGTGTTATAAGATGGCAAGACTACACTATACATGTCATGATAAGTGCTGGTGTAGGGAGTGTTATAAGATGGCAAGACTACACTATACATGTCATGATAAGTGCTGGTGTAGGGAGTGTTATAAGATGACAAGACTACACTATACATGTCATGATAAGTGCTGGTGTAGGGAGTGTTATAAGATGACAAGACTACACTATACATGTCATGATAAGTGCTGGTGTAGGGAGTGTTATAAGATGGCAAGACTACACTATACATGTCATGATAAGTGCTGGTGTAGGGAGTGTTATAAGATGGCAAGACTACACTATACATGTCATGATAAGTGCTGGTGTAGGGAGTGTTATAAGATGGCAAGACTACACTATACATGTCATGATAAGTGCTGGTGTAGGGAGTGTTATAAGATGGCAAGACTACACTATACATGTCATGATAAGTGCTGGTGTTGGGAGTGTTATAAGATGGCAAGACTACACTATACATGTCATGATAAGTGCTGGTGTAGGGAGTGTTATAAGATGGCAAGACTACACTATACATGTCATGATAAGTGCTGGTGTAGGGAGTGTTATAAGATGGCAAGACTACACTATACATGTCATGATAAGTGCTGGTGTAGGGAGTGTTATAAGATGGCAAGACTACACTATACATGTCATGATAAGTGCTGGTGTAGGGAGTGTTATAAGATAACAAGACTACACTATACATGTCATGATAAGTGCTGGTGTAGGGAGTGTTATAAGATAACAAGACTACTGTGGTGAAATAGTTGCTATTTGTTTATGTTTGTGTAACGTCGTGAGAATGTGTTCACAACATTGATTTAGTGTGCTACTGTCCCAGTCTCTTTCGTCAATTCATGTGTCGTTCTAGTTTAATAAAGCCTTGTTTTAGGTTACTCTTCAGTGTTCTTTATTTCTTATTACAATTTATTAAACTAGAAATTTTCAATTTCATGGATCTATGTGCCTCACGTATCTTTTTTGGATTTTTGTTCAACACTATTCTCAGTCTGTAAGTAAAAGTAATTATACAAATGGAACGTCTATTTAGGCCAAAAGAGCTAGACATAGAGCCTAGCTCGCCATCGGCTGCCGAGAAGTGGCTGCACTGGCTGAGAACATTTGAGAATTTCATCTCCTCAGTCTCTCATTGCGAGATTGACAAAAAGAAATTACTAGAAAACTACGTTTCTTCGAGCGTATTTCAGTACATAAGTGAGTGTACAACGTTCGAAGAATCAATCAAAGTTCTACAAAATGTCTACGTGAAGCCTAAAAGCGAAATTTTTGCACGGCACATGATAACTCTTTGTCGACAAGAGAACGGACAAACCGTTGACTCCTTCCTACTTAAGCTTAAAAGTATGGCCAAAGACTGTGACTTCAAAGCTGTCACCGCTGAAGAACACAGAGATATCTTCGTAAGAGACGCCTTCATTACTGGACTGGCTTCAAACAGCATAAGGCTGCGACTCTTAGAGAAATCTACTCTAACTCTACAGTGCGCCTATGAAGAGGCAAGACAACTCGAATATGCCCATAACCATGCCATGGCGTATAACATCCACTCTGAAACTCCCTGTGGAGCTAGCGCCGACGAGGAGAGCCTTTCTCCAATGACAAAAGTAGAACACGAGGTGAGTGCGGCGACTAGTAAAAGATGTTTCTTTTGTGGAAACAGCCCACATCAACGCTTTAGATGTCCGGCCCGTGACGCTACATGCAACTTGTGCGGTAAGAGGGGCCATTTCCAGAAAGTCTGTAAATCGACCAGACAGACACTCAAATCTACAACCTCAGCCATAGTGAAAGCAAATGATGACACGTCTCGGACTACAACCGTTGGATCTTCCTGGGCATCGACACCAGCGTCCGGTCTTACTAAATCTACTATTTCAATACTCGTCAATGGAGTACCATTGAAGGCTCTCGTAGATACGGGGAGCAGTGAAAGCTATATATCTTCTTCAATTGCTAAAAGGTACAAATGGAAATTAGAAACGTCCAGAAACAGAATCTACATGGCCTCTACACATCTTTCTCGCACTACTCACGGCCATATTTTCGCTAAAATAAAGTACAAAGATGAACAATATGAAAGTGTTAAGCTCTCACTACTAGATGGACTAGTATCTGATGTAATCTTAGGGCTAGATTTCATCAGCCAGCACGAAAAACTGATGATCCCATTTGAAGGAAAACGAAGCACTCTCCAGGTCTGTACGCTGAAAGCTGCACGAGTTGAAGCCCCTCGCCTCTTCGCTAATCTGGCTCCTAACTGCCATCCCATAGCCACTAAATCTAGAAAATATTCTATGCCTGACTCCAAATTCATTCAAACTGAAATCAAGAGACTTCTATCTGACAAAATTATTGAGCCTTCCACGTCCCCGTGGCGAGCCCAGATAATTGTAACAACGAATGAAAGGCACAAAAAGAGAATGGTTATCGACTATAGCCAAACCATCAATCGATTCACTTACCTCGACGCGTATCCCGTGCCAAAAGTGGATGAACTGGTGCAGGAAATATCTAAATACTCAATGTACAGTACATTTGACCTCAAAAGCGCTTACCACCAGATACCTATCAGGGATGATGAAAAGCAGTACACGGCGTTCGAGGCTGGCGGAAAGCTTTATCAGTTTTGCCGCATTCCTTTTGGAGTGACAAACGGAGTCGCCGCATTTCAAAGGACGATCAACACAATAATTGAGGAGGCAGGGCTACAGGACACGTTCGCTTACGTGGATAACGTTACCATCTGCGGACTTGACTCCATTAGCCACGACCAGAATCTACAGAGATTTCTCAATGCCGCTAAAAAGTACGGTATCACCTTCAACAATGATAAAAGTGCTATTGCGACTAATAAAGTATGCCTCCTAGGCTACGAAATCTCACAAGGGCAATTAAGACCAGACCCCGAAAGATTTCAAGCATTGAGAAACCTACCTCCACCACAAGACATGAAATCACAAAAGCGGGTGATTGGACTACTGTCCTATTATTCTCAATGGATCCCAAATTTCTCCAACAAGATCCATTTATTGGTGAACAACAAAGCCTTTCCTCCCCCTGAACAAGTACAACAAGCTTTTAAACAGCTAAAACACGAACTTGAAAACGCTGCTGTGTCGACGATAGACTACAATCGACCACTAACAGTCGAAACAGATGCCTCTGACATCGCGATTGCCGCCACTCTTAATCAAGACGGCCGTCCTGTCGCCTTCTTTTCAAGAACACTCACTAATAGTGAACGCAGACACTCAGCAGTGGAAAAGGAAGCATACGCTATCGTAGAAGCCCTGAGAAAATGGCAACATTACCTTATCAGTAGACCCTTCACATTGGTTACAGATCAACGCTCAGTGTCTTTTATGTTTGACCAGCAGAACAAGGGCAAGATCAAAAACGAAAAGATTCAAAGATGGCGACTGGAGCTTAGTTGTTTCCAATATGACGTCGTATATCGACCCGGGAAACAAAACGCTGCGGCGGATACCTTTTCAAGGAACCACTTTGCGTCAGCAATGACTGGAGAAGACCTCAAACTGTTACACAACAACCTCTGTCACCCAGGGGTCACGAGACTCCTCCATTTCGTTCGGACTAAGAACTTACCTTTTTCCTGCGAGGACGTCCGCAAAGTGGTAAACCAATGTAAAACTTGCGCTGAACTGAAGCCTAGATTCTTCAAACAGTTTTCAGGCACCCTCATCAAAGCTACCCAACCATTTCAGAGAGTAAGCATTGATTTTAAGGGGCCACTCCCATCTGCTACTCACAACAAATACTTATTAACAATGGTGGATGAGTACTCACGCTTCCCATTTGCCTACCCATGTCCCGATATGTCCTCATCCACTGTCATAAAGTGTTTAAATCAGCTGTTTTCCTTTGTTGGGATGCCAGAGTACGTCCATTCTGACAGAGGTACGTCCTTTATGTCGAGGGAGGTGCAATCCTTTCTGCACGAGAGGGGAATAGCTACAAGTAGAACAACCGCCTTTAATCCTTCAGGCAACGGACAAATTGAACGACTAAACAAAACTCTATGGAACGCCGTTACTTTAGCACTGAAAGACCTCGATCTCCCGATCTCGAGATGGGAGCTTGTCTTGAACCAGGCCCTATACTCGATTAGATCATTACTATCTACGGCAACAAACGAAACTCCACATGAGAGAGTTTTCCGGTTCAACCGGAAATCCTCCTTCGGGATATCTATCCCCACTTGGCTATCTAGCCCAGGTAGAGTGTTGCTGAGAAGAGAGAACCGATCTTCAAAGTATGATCCTCTCACGGAGGAAGTCGAATTGCTGATGTGCAACCCCCAATATGCCGTCGTACGGTTGCCCAGCGGTAAAGAGGAGACGGTCTCTCTAAGACGCTTGGCTCCCACCCCCTCCCCATCCACAACAACAAGTGAACCTTCGTTCTTCCCTCCGGGTGAGGATAATGAATATCCTCCAGAAACTCAAAACACGGAAGTACCAGTCAACACCCCTACGGTGATACAAGAAAGGAAAGAACCCCTGGTAGGCTCTGAGGACCTCCGAGCGCTTCCTCTTGAAAATACCCCACTTGACGCTCAGGAACTCACTAGTGACTCCCAAACCGTAGAACAGGATAGTCAACCCCGTTACAACTTGAGAGAGAGAAGAACCAGACCGAACTATAGAGTCTAGAGTTGTTCCTTTATTGCACTACCTATGTTCTACATAAACTGGCATTGTTTATCTCTTGCTACTGATACTAGAGTTTACTTTTCACTTATTTACGTACATGTCTACTTACTACACTATTTGTTAATATTTAAAACATAAACTAGTAATTGTTTATAAGTCATACAACAGATACTGGGTTTTAGGTTTCTTTGCATCACCATTCACTATTGTTTACAAGAGAAATTAATATTTCGACACTATTTATTGATCTATTGTATTACAGGCACAGGCATTCTCTTTTATTTATGCTATTGGCCTACTATATTACTATACTTGCTATTTTAATTCTAGGCGGGGTGAATGTGGTGAAATAGTTGCTATTTGTTTATGTTTGTGTAACGTCGTGAGAATGTGTTCACAACATTGATTTAGTGTGCTACTGTCCCAGTCTCTTTCGTCAATTCATGTGTCGTTCTAGTTTAATAAAGCCTTGTTTTAGGTTACTCTTCAGTGTTCTTTATTTCTTATTACTATACATGTTATGATAAGTGCTGGTGTAGGGAGTGTTATAAGATGACAAGACTACACTATACATGTTATGATAAGTGCTGGTGTAGGGGGTGTTTTAAGATGACAAGACTACACTATACATGTCATGATAAGTGCTGGTGTAGGGAGTGTTATAAGATGACAAGACTACACTATACATGTCATGATAAGTGCTGGTGTAGGGAGTGTTATAAGATGACAAGACTACACTATACATGTCATGATAAGTGCTGGTGTAGGGAGTGTTATAAGATGACAAGACTACACTATACATGTCATGATAAGTGCTGGTGTAGGGAGTGTTATAAGATGGCAAGACTACACTATACATGTCATGATAAGTGCTGGTGTAGGGAGTGTTATAAGAATGCAAGACTACACTATACATGTCATGATAAGTGCTGGTGTAGGGAGTGTTATAAGATGGCAAGACTACACTATACATGTCATGATAAGTGCTGGTGTAGGGAGTGTTATAAGATGGCAAGACTACACTATACATGTCATGATAAGTGCTGGTGTAGGGAGTGTTATAAGATGACAAGACTACACTATACATGTCATGATAAGTGCTGGTGTAGGGAGTGTTATAAGATGACAAGACTACACTATACATGTCATGATAAGTGCTGGTGTAGGGGGTGTTTTAAGATAACAAGACTACACTATACATGTCATGATAAGTGCTGGTGTAGGGAGTGTTATAAGATAACAAGACTACACTATACATGTCATGATAAGTGCTGGTGTAGGGAGTGTTATAAGATGACAAGACTACACTATACATGTCATGATAAGTGCTGGTGTAGGGAGTGTTATAAGATGACAAGACTACACTATACATGTCATGATAAGTGCTGGTGTAGGGAGTGTTATAAGATGACAAGACTACACTATACATGTCATGATAAGTGCTGGTGTAGGGAGTGTTATAAGATGACAAGACTACACTATACATGTCATGATAAGTGCTGGTGTAGGGAGTGTTATAAGATGGCAAGACTACACTATACATGTCATGATAAGTGCTGGTGTAGGGAGTGTTATAAGATGGCAAGACTACACTATACATGTCATGATAAGTGCTGGTGTAGGGAGTGTTATAAGATGGCAAGACTACACTATACATGTCATGATAAGTGCTGGTGTAGGGAGTGTTATAAGATGGCAAGACTACACTATACATGTCATGATAAGTGCTGGTGTAGGGATTGTTATAAGATGACAAGACTACACTATACATGTCATGATAAGTGCTGGTGTAGGGAGTGTTATAAGATGACAAGGCTACACTATACATGTCATGATAAGTGCTGGTGTAGGGAGTGTTATAAGATGACAAGACTACACTATACATGTCATGATAAGTGCTGGTGTAGGGAGTGTTATAAGATGACAAGACTACACTATACATGTCATGATAAGTGCTGGTGTAGGGAGTGTTATAAGATGACAAGACTACACTATACATGTCATGATAAGTGCTGGTGTAGGGAGTGTTATAAGATGACAAGACTACACTA
This sequence comes from Biomphalaria glabrata, assembly GCF_947242115.1. Lineage (NCBI taxonomy): Eukaryota > Metazoa > Mollusca > Gastropoda > Planorbidae > Biomphalaria > Biomphalaria glabrata. The sequence goes on along the minus strand of NC_074726.1, from coordinate 8,733,989 downwards.
TACATGTCATGATAAGTGCTGGTGTAGGGAGTGTTATAAGATGACAAGACTACACTATACATGTCATGATAAGTGCTGGTGTAGGGAGTGTTATAAGATGACAAGACTACACTGTACATGTCATGATAAGTGCTGGTGTAGGGAGTGTTATAAGATGACAAGACTACACTATACATGTCATGATAAGTGCTGGTGTAGGGAGTGTTATAAGATGACAAGACTACACTATACATGTCATGATAAGTGCTGGTGTAGGGAGTGTTATAAGATGACAAGACTACACTATACATGTCATGATAAGTGCTGGTGTAGGGAGTGTTATAAGAAGCTACTTTACAAAAAAAAAAAAGGCGAGTCCTGTGTTGAATATTTCACGAACTGAGAACGTCCATAAGCCAAAGGCAATCCTATGTGGCAAAGTGAAAGAAAAAATCTGTACCAGCAAAGACTACCGAAACGTTTACAAAATGCAATTTAAGCGTGAATTTACCAGTGCAGGCAAACAGTATGTTATCTTATCTTATTTTATCTTATAAAATATAGACGCTCAAAAATAAAGTAAAAAAAAGAAGATGACTACGTCCTACGCGTGTTTCTATGTCAATCTAATCATGAATTAAATTCTGCTAAATCATTGGTTTTCCTGGCTGAATCAGGCAACCCATTCCATACTATAATTGCACTAGGTATGAAGTAGCGTTTGTATACATTCGTCCTAGAATATGGAACGAGGAATATGCCTTTATCTTTGTGTATTTCTGAGTATTTTATTTGGTTTTGTTTTTTGTATTTGAAGATTATTTTAAAGTCTATTATCCTGCTGGGAATCTAAATTTAATGATTTTTTCTAAAGGTAAATTATTTTAAAGTCTATTATCCTGCTGGGAATCTAAATTTAATGATTTTTTCTAAAGGTAAAACACCCGTCAGCGAATGGCTTACAAAAGAGACAGCTCTTACAAACTCAGAAATGTCGTGGGACACATATTTGAGACCACTATGCAACAATTTAACTCTACTCTTAAAATATCACAAGAAGCATTAATTATTAATACTTCTCCAACGCTTAGTTGTTAAAGAATTACTGATGAATATGAAAAAAAAACTACTAGGAAAATTCGTAAAGAAACGAAACATATCTCGCTGGTTTTCCAAATATTCTGATTTAACCTTTACCTGACTGCCACAATAATAATTTCCAGACTATTAATCTGTTGCAAACTTCATGTGACTGAATCAATGACTGCCTGACCTTTCTCCCCGCCCCTACTCTTGCGTAGTCCGACGCGAAGTTATTGACACTTTAATAAGTCATTATAGTCCTATTGAAAATAATTGATTTACCGCGAGCAGTAAAAACAAAAAAAAAAAAAGAGGAAACATGTATTCGCACGGTCGCGATATTGATGAAGCAGTGCATTGAACAAATGTGTGCGTACATTTCGTATCGCTACAAATGTAGGGTAATTAGGCTTACCAAGATAACTTCAATAAAGTAAAGTTATCTCCCCTCCTAAAATATATTCTCTAAACACTAATAGACAAAACAGTACATCTAACACAAGAACTTGACAACAAGAGTTTCAAGTAACAATGTGGCGATTTAATGACATATACATCAACGGCCAATAAAACACTATTGGCTACACCTACTTCAAATGCTTTAACACAATAGAACTGCCTACTAAACACTACAAGTCTTTCTCAGTCTACTTCCAGCCTCGTAGAACTACATTTTCAAGAACTCACTTTGTAGCGCACCGTCCTTACTGCCTCGCTGTGTTGGACTCAACTGTCCTTTCTTACACACTGTCTCTAGTCCGTGAAGGCTTTCGGTCACATGACCAAAAGACGGGTCATATTTGCATGTACTAGCAGTACTGTCCTTGTCTATCGACAACCGTTGACGTCTGTTAGACCTGAGTCGCGTGTGTCAGTAGGCCGCACACATATTAACCCTGTCAGTCCGCCACTGGAGTTACAACAATATGTTACCTTGGTCAAAGCTTCGCTTATGTTTCCCAAAAATCAGCCCCTCCTTTTTCCCCGTCTTTTCCCCGAACTAAAAGGTAGCTCGTAAAACGTTTTACATGTTTCGGATGTTTCTTCTGAAGATAATCCAATACCTAGTCCAAAGCTCCCACAGGACGACGGGAATGGCAGCGGGCAGGGTATCGCCCAAGATCACCAAGACGAAGGAACGACAGTCCAGAGTGCATACCGCACGACCAGGCAGCTAATATCAAGCAAACTTTATAGCGGTGCCAAAAAAATCGAACTTGAGACTCTTCGATGTGGAAGCAAACTGTTTTAACATTTTAGGACCTCACTTTCATTAACGAGAGTCTAGTAGTGCCCAGACCTTTCGGCCTGAAGGCCAAATGCATTTCCTACACGCGTATCGAAGACCTCTCACCTCAAAAGCACATCGATCCCAATGCAAACAACATTTCAAAGAGTACAGTCCGGAATTTCGAAGGTGGAATACGGCCCGCTGGCACTACACGCTAGTCCTTATTAATTTGAACTACCGCAGACCACTAGGTTGTTTCATCAATATCCACTCAGCCTACACAACCAAAACCATCCGCCCTTCTTTTCTTATGGTTACATCAGCAACTCACACACACACTCCATACGGCTCAACGCAAGTTTTTAGAGGATAGAATATTCTACATTAGGTAATAGCTTGATGTACTTTAAAACAATCGATTACGCTAAACAAAGACGCTGACTACAAAACCCAAAACAAAAAAAAAAGAAGAGAGCTCCAGGGGCGTAGCTAGGAATTTGCTATCATTTGGGGGCCCGGGGGCTTGACCTCTATGGGGGCCCTGCATTTTGCGTAATATTTAATATTTAATGTAAATAAAACACTTATTTAAGGGGCCATCCTTAAGAGGGAGCCAGGAGGATGTTCAAATCCTCCCCCACCTCTCCCACCCTAGCTACGCCCACTGGAGAGCTTTTATCTTCTAAATACGGACGTTCCTTGAAAAGAGAAGATAATTAACTGAAAACTGTTAATTACAAAAAAAAAAAAATTGATTTATTTTTTAAAGGGAAGTAATGCGCGTAAAACAAAACACAAAAACAAACTAGGATATGCTTGAAACGAAGTGTTGCCAGTAGCACGAACATACTGAATATCTGCGAGGCGTAAAGGTTGAATGGAAGGGGGGGGGAAAAATCCATTCCCAATGCAGACAATGGGGAAATGGAAATAGTTGAAGAGACTATTCAAGAACAATGGTGGAAGAAAGCAAATAGTGACTCTATTGAATTTTTTTTTTCAAGCATAGCAAACAAACTTCAAACGACAGAATATAATTAGAAATATTTCTAATGGATAAAAATGCAGGAGTAATATACGGACACATGCTGTAGATGGCAATGGGTTAAAAAAGGTAAGATGATGCGAGAGAGGCTTGACAAATAGTGTCGGCGTTGAATATCACAAGATAGTAAACAAATAGATGCTATCTTACTAGATTTTTCTAAGGCTTTTGACAAAGTTCACCACCATAGTTTGCTTAAAAAATTAAAATATTTTGGCATTAATGGTCCACTGCATCAGTGGATTAAAGACTTTCTGATAGGGAGAGAACAAACTGTAATAATAAATGGTTCTAAATCAACACCGATAACAGTAAACTCAGGTGTACCTCAAGGAACAGTCTTGGGTCCACTACTATTTTTAATTTACATAAATGATTTACCAAATTGCATTACTTCAGGAACAAAAGTCAGATTATTTGCAGACGATTGCATAATATATAGAACAATAAAAACAACACAAGACACAGATATTTTACAAAGAGAATTAGATGAATTACAGAAATGGGAATCAAATTGGAGCATGTCTTTCCACCCAGAAAAATGTCAGTTGTTAAGAGTAACAAAAAAGCTAAAACAAATTAATTCCACTTATCTTATTCATGGCAAACCAGTAACACAGACTAAAAACGCAAAATACCTAGGTGTTATAATAAATGAAAAACTGTCATGGAATCAACATATTGATGAAACTACAAAAAAATCAAACAAAGCATTAGGATTTATTAAAAGAAATTTCTATAAATCAAATAAGAACATAAAACTAAAATGTTATTTAACCTTGGTTAGGCCAATAATAGAATATGCATCCTCTGTTTGGGACCCCTCAACTCAAGAAAACATTAAGAAACTAGAACAGACACAAAATAGAGCAGTGCGATTCATAACAAACGAATATTCACATTTGACTAGAGTAACATCTTTAGTAAAATCACTAAATTTAGAAAGCCTTCAGGACAGAAGGCTCAAAAGTAAAGTAGCAATAATACATAAAACACTGAACCATAATCTTCAAATACAAAAACAAAATTTAATAAAATACTCTGAAAGACACAAAGATAAAGGCACATTCCTCGTCCCATATGCTAGGACAAATTTGTACAAATACTCCTTCTTCCCTAGTGCTATTAGAGCATGGAATGGGTTGCCTGAGCTAGCCAGGAAAACCAGTGACTTGGCAGAATTTAAGTCATTGGTTAATATGCATGACTAAATGCATGACGCGTAGGACGTAATCATCTTCTTTTTTGAAGTAACGTCTGTATTATATAAGATAAGATAAGATAGATCTTACTGTAGTATTATTGTATGCGATTCTTTTTTTTTAATATATTGTTGATGCATTTAGTGATCGATCTGCGAATTGTTTGTTTACCTCTTTGTAGATACTTAAAAAGAAGAACTATTTATATTACTTACTAGCCGGATATGACCCGCAGGCCTTAGTTTGGTTGTCACTGATATAGTGGATTGACTTTAGATATGTCACACATGGAGAATGTTACCACATTATTTTATTTTGTAACGATCATGGGTTTACCCGTTCGGCCGACATATTCTGATCTCATAGAATACAGACGTTACTTCAAAACAGAAGATTACGTGTGTTCCTAGGTCAATCTAGTCGAGCATGTTAATCAATGGCTTAAATTCAGCATAGTCATTGGTTTTCTTGGCTGGCTCAGGCAACTCATTCCATGCTTTATTAGGGAAGAAGGAGCATTTGTACAAATTTGTCCTAGCATATGGAACGAGGAATGTGCCTTTATCTTTGTGTCTTTCTGAGTATTTTATTAGATTTTGTTTTTGTATTTGAAGACATATCTATATGGAATAGAAAATACTGTGAACACGAGTACGTCCTTTAATAGAGATACAATTAGTTACTTTTTGTCTATGTTTAGGGCCCTCCTGTTGTGGAGGGACATTAGGAACATATTTACCAAGTTTTGATTTTAGTTCGGGACATATATACATATACACTTGCCATAGCGAGACTAGAAGACATTTTATTAGGATACCTGAAGGCTACCTTGTCGTGGGGATTGCGCTTTGGACTGTCGTCTCGATAGTGCGGGTTTGAACCCTGCCCACCACAATCCCGACCTGCGGGAAGCTTGGGATAAGATGTAATAATCCTCAATTCTGAAGGAAATTCGGAACTATGTAAATCAACCAAACAAACAAAACAGTTCAAAATCTCAAGTAAGATATCAGGATACATTAGTCCATTCCAGACATCTATGAAGCTTATCCAGATACAACGCTCATTCAGTATCTAAAAGCAGATTATCATCTCCATATTCAAAACTTCAAATAAACTTATCATGAGACATGTAGCATTCAAGCTCTCAGCAAGACAGCTTCTCAAGATACAACTGCAGAATTCAAGCTCTCAACAAGACAGCTTCTCAAGATACAGCTGCAGAATTTAAGCTCTCAACAAGACAGCTTCTCAAGATACAGCTGCAGAATTCAAGCTCTCAGCAAGACAGCTTCTCAAGATACAGCTGCAGAATTCAAGCTCTCAACAAGACAGCTTCTCAAGATACAGCTGCAGAATTCAAGCTCTCAACAAGACAGCTTCTCAAGATACAGCTGCAGAATTCAAGCTCTTAACAAGACAGCTTCTCAAGATACAGCTGCAGAATTCAAGCTCTCAACAAGACAGCTTCTCAAGATACAGCTGCAGAATTCAAGCTCTCAGCAAGACAGCTTCTCAAGATACAGCTGCAGAATTCAAGCTCTCAGCAAGACAGCTTCTCAAGATACAGCTGTGGAATTCAAGCTCTCAACAAGACAGCTTCTCAAGATACAGCTGCAGAATTCAAGCTCTCAACAAGACAGCTTCTCAAGATACAGCTGCAGAATTCAAGCTCTCAACAAGACAGCTTCTCAAGATACAGCTGCAGAATTCAAGCTCTCAACAAGACAGCTTCTCAAGATACAGCTGCAGAATTCAAGCTCTCAACAAGACAGCTTATCAATATACAGCCTTCAAAATTCAAGCATTCATTAAGCCAGCTTATCAAGAAACAGCTGCGATATTCAAGATGTCAAGGAAGATTATCGGGATTCCTATCAAACATCGAAACAACTTCTTAAGATACATTAAAAGAAGAAATCTACTTCAAACAGAACCCGAACTTTTGTTTTCGTGCATGTAAGCTCTAACCTTACATTCGAAGCATTAAAATTTGTTGAAGCATGCCTACACCAGAGAAATATGATAATTAAACTAAAATATTCTTTTCAAACCGATGAGTTTTGGTCACTGGCGGATCCAGGGGGGGGGCGGTAGGGGCGATCGCCCCCCCCACTCGGCCGACCCCTCCCCGAAGGGGGGGGGGGCGGACGAACTTTAGTATAGGATTCACACAATTTGTGTACGAATTTATTACTTATGTTAAAAATATATACTAATTATTTATATTTCAACCTATTTTTAGATTATTTCGCCCCCCCCTCTTGTATTTTGGCCGATTTGGTGGGGTCGGGAGGGGGCGATGGTATCAATCCCGCCCCCCCCCCACTTAACTTTCGAGTGGGGGGGGGGCGGTCCAATTTATTGGTAGAAATCACAGCCTGCTAACAAAATCAATTAAATATTTATATCCTTGTAACTTGTTATTGATATTTTAACCGATCTTTATATTATGTCGTTCCCTGTTTGCCGATTGGTGGGGGGAGGGGACGAATACCTCTTCTGCCCTTCCCACCTAAACCCTTTGAGTGGGGGGGGCGGTCCGTTTTTATTGAGAAATCATAGTTTGTGAACAAAATTAGTTGAATTAATATAAAAATTTTATATTATGTCGCTCCGTTTCTGGTATTTTGGCCGATTCGGTGGGGTGAGGGGGGGGGGGGCGATTGCATGTACTGCCCTCCCCACTCTAGCCCTCTGAGTGCTGGGGGGGGGGCGGTCCTATTTTTGTGGTGAATCATAGTTTGTGAATAAAATTAGTTGAATATCTATATAATATAAACTACGTATTGATATGTGACCCATTGTAAATATGTCGTACCACACTCTAATCTCAAATTGTATCATTAGTAAATTTAAATGAAAAAGGCTTGTACCAGGTGGGAGGGGCGATACATGCAATCGCATTTCCCCCATCGGACAAATCAATACTTTTTCTTTTTGTATTATAGTTAAGAAATTACAAAATTAAAAAAATCTGTCACTAATATAATTTATATATACTATAAATTAAATTCTTATATCGAGTCGCCTCATACCTATTCTTTAATGCCAAATGCAATCTTTAGCAGAAATTAGTAAAGGAGCGAGGATTAATCGTTTTCACTCTACCGCCATTCCCATTTCCAGACAGAGTTTTTGTAATTTCACATGAAGTTATCATAAGTATTTTAAGAAAGACTTTGCATTGGAAAAGTTAGAATTCAAACGAAATTTTTCAGTATAAGAGTCAGGATTGAGATGAGTTCTAAACTCAAATAACGTTTTCATAGTCGCCTTTTCCCAACCTTTACTCAATCTGATATTTTTGTAGCTAAATAAATTTGGGACAAAAACTCACAATTTATGCTAGAGTTTTCTTGAATACTATTTATCGAATAAGTTCTTTTTCGGCGGCGATCCTCAAAGCTAAAATCTAAATACGTGGGGTATCCTATCTTTTCAAGGAACAAATCGGTTTTATTTGCAATGTATTATGGGTCTATAAATTCAAATTAGAATATTTTTCAAGTACAACATTATTCGAAAGGTCGTATTTTAATAGTATGAATAATGAGCTTCAGGTCAGGAGAATGCGTTTCTGCAGTGAAGAATGCAAGAAAACGCTTTTGGCGTCGGGGCTTCGCCCCGAACTTCATTTATGGGTGATGAGTTGAAGATGTCAGGAGAATGCGTTTCTGCAGTCAAAAAAGCAAGAGAACGCTTATGGCGTCGGGGCTTCGCCCCGAACTCCATTGATGAATAATGAGCTGTACTTGTCAGGAGAATGCGTTTCTGCAGTCAAAAAAGCAAGAAAACGCTTATAGCGTCGGGGCTTCGCCCCGAACTTCACCAGAGAACCTTATAGCGCTGCCCCAGTTGTTTTGTTTTTCGCCGAAGGTTGAGAAATGCTGCTTTTTTATTCTCATATATATATATATATATATGTGTGTGTGTGTGTGTGTGTGCGTGTGTGTGTGTGTGTGCGCGCGCGCGCTGTATGCACGTTTATGCGTAGGGTTAGGGTTTACTGGGCGTTAGGGTTAGGGTTTTGAAAAAAATCGCCCCCCCCACTCCAAAGTTCTGGATCCGCTAGTGGTTTTGGTGCTTTGCTATGGTCATAAAGAAGTCCATTGCAAAGAACATTAAGTCAATAATGGAATGGACGTGTGTGGCTTAAATGCCCATAGTCTGACGTCGATAAAATAAGGTGGATATTTTTAGAATTTATTATCCGAAGTTGAAGAAGGGAGGTAATGCTCGAAATGGGTCATCGCACAACAAAAAGCATTCTCTATATTGAAGAATATGTAATTATGTAATAAGTGTTACAGAATAAAAAAAATGATATTTATAATATATTTCTGTTTTAAGTCATCTCTGAGTAGAGTTCTCCACATGTAGCATACTTTTGTGAAAAGATTGTCACTAGCAAACTTGCCTGATGGAGATATTAATGTAAAGCTTACAGAAGTTACCCTTACTTCATAATAACCAAATAAACAATATAAATGTATATTCCACAATTACATGCAACGCGCTACAAAATTTATATCAACTAACTCTTTGTGTCTGGTACAAACTTTGTACACGTTATTTCTCCCACTTTCCATTCTTGGATTAAGATGAAACTTTGTACTATTATTCATTGTCCCTAACAATACACAAGTCAATAAAAAAATTGACCAACAGTTTTATCATTTAGTCGTAATTAAAAAAATTTGCTTTAAATAGAGACAGTGCTAGAAAAGGGGAGATAAGCCTTGTGTAGAGAAATACATCGTTCCAAAACAAATTGGAAACTAACAATACATAACTATAAACCCCTGTAATCTAATAAGCACTTGCGTAGCTTTGTGCTAACTAGCGTGTCGACCTTCCATTAGACAGATTGAGCACTCGAGTTCGAATTGAAGTCGGGCAGTACGGAAACCTTCTCCCAGTGAGCAGCTCATCGGGGAGAGTCTGTCGCAGGTAAGAAATCCAAATGTCATACTTTAGTTATATAGAAATAGAGCTTCTCAGATAGTTTTAAAATCATATAAGCTACTCATGTAGCTAACTACTTTCGATAAGTCGTTTAACTTTATACAGAGGACAGGTAGGATTGGACGTTCATCATATGGCATGCAATTTGTGGGCCGGATTGTATAGAAATGCCCGGGCCGATTTCGACACCCAGTCCGCCCCTGGACCGGAGATAGGATTGTGGTTGTTGAAACTTTGTAATCCATAGCTTCTGAGATTCATACAGAAAATTTGGAAACCTGCCATCCTACCATCCTGAGTGGACACTTTGAGGGCCGATTCTTCGTTCGTGATTCCCCACAAACTGTCTTTTTATTTGAAAGTTGTTAAAAAAAAATACTCTTTTATTTTCGCAATGAACATCGTGAAATCTATTCACATTTATTTCTATGACTTCCAGAAAAATTAGAAAATCACAAATAGGTAAAATTTTATCTTGCAAAAAAAAAAAAAAAAAAATGGATATTGATGTGGATATTGATGTGGTCACCGATGAACAGGTCAAAGTACAGATTCGATTAGTGCCGATAATATAATCAGTAACTTTGTGGGTGGCAGTGTACATTGTTGTTTTCTGACCAGTTGTATGTATCAACCTCCCCGTTTTGTTGCAATGTTTGTGTGTGTTTACTTAGATGCATAACTTTATAGGAATGTACTGGGAGATTTAAAAAGAACGCACCGAAACTGTTCCGTTATAGTCTTTAAAAAAAATTAAATAAAATTAAATTAAATCTATACCTAGCTGGACACTGACAGAAGTGTTGTAAAAAAAAAAAAAAAAAAAAAAGTTTCCCGTTCAGACCTTGACGTCTATAGGGCAGATGATGCAACGGTCATCTGTTTCTGCTCACGGTTAACGGGAGTGACATATGGCCACCACAACGACCAACCGCCTTAGCTTTTACCGAACTAATGCCCGGCATACATTAGAGCTGGGTGGACTCTGGGGCACCCTAACATTTAAATTAAATTTAAAAAATCCAAGTTTTTATCAGGATTTGAACACGGGACCTTGGTTTGGAATCTTAGAGCTCAATGTCACCACAACATGTGTCATTGACAACATCAAGCCGATATGAAAATTCCTCCCAAACACGCATGAGGGTGTTCCCGTCCAGTGTGTTGACTGCATCTGTGATTGAATCTTTCTATGACATTTACTGGCAACAGTGGAACAAAATGTTGTCTTTAACATACCACCCTGCATGGTTCGAATCCTGTTGAAGACTGGGATTTTTAATTTCGGGATCTTTGGGCGCCTCTGAGTCCACCCAGCTCTAAATGGTACCTGACACTAGTTGGGGAAAAGTAAAGGCGTTTGGTCTTTGTGCTGGCTAAATGATACCCTCGTTAACCGTGGGCCACAAAAACAGATGAACTTTACATCATCTTCCCTATAGATCACAAGGTCTGAAAGGGGTACTTACACCCCCTCTCCCTCGGCGATAATCTGCACTGTGACAATGACATCTGTTTTCGCTAACCATTACAGAAAAAACGCATTCTGCTGAGGATTCGCCATTTTTTTAAGGGGGAATAAACAAGGGATTGACAAGACACATTATAATTGACAAGTTGAAATTAACATCCAGTTAAACAGTTTAACAAGGAGAAATCCTGGATACTAAATTATAACGGCACACCTACCTGGGTGGTGTACTAGATATTACGAGTGTATACATGGTTGAATGCTTTGTAGTATGTTATTAGAAGCGCAAAAGCCCTGACATACCACTCACCTATCAGTAAGTTATCCACTATCGTGGACGCTAACAATACAAATATCACCTTTTACATAGTACAACCAAACCGTGTTCACGTTTTCAGCGTTTAAATATCCACAAAACGATTATATTTTTATTTGCAATTCTGACCCAATACGTTTTTGGAAGCCAACATATAAAAAAAGTAAAGATTAAACTTCCTTCTGTATTTAATCACTACTTCAATTCGTCTGTGTGTAAATTTCAATCGAAATAAATGTTCATTGATTTCACGTGTTCATCTCTGGAATACAAGAGTATTTTTTTAAACAACAACACGTCATAGCAGAATGGAGAAAGACGGTCAACGGATCTTGTGTGGTGCTCCAACGGTCCAACAGACTAAGGGATAGGTGACGGTGAAGGAGTGTGAGATTGGAACTTTTTTAGTTTAAGTTGTTTTTTTTCTTTGGCTTGTGCACAGTCTTATAAAGAGCGCCAACACTGGCCCTGACAAAAGGGAAACAAATTAAACGGCTTCTGTGCGAGACAAGGCAAATTAAGGCTGGAGTTATCTTTCCCCTGGAGTGATATATGGTATCACTAGCCAAGCAATCAATTAGAGGTATTTACGATGACAGATATTGACTGATGGAAAGAAAAAGTAGTGATATTGGGAGAAGGTATGAGTGAGAGAGAGAGAGAGAGAGAGAGAGAGAAAAGGGGGGGAAGATAAAGAGACAGAAAGACATAGTTCTAAGGATTACTTATCTCTGAATGGATACTATTTGTAAAGATTAGAGAAATGTATCAACACCGTATTTCTCGCTGTAAGGTTAGTTAGATTTCATGGCAGGTCTGACCAATTAAAATGTTATTTACATGTACAATGTATTTCGTTTGGTAGCCCATGTAATGTGTAACTACTAATGTATAAGAGAACCGTCTGCTCATTTGTCAAGCCCGACTCACAGATTTATCTTTGGATCTGTTCATGTTAAAATTAATAACTTTGAAATTACATTTCAGTAGTATATTGTGTAGTAATGGCTCTCAATTATCAAAGTGCTGAACTATTATAAAAATTTAAACTCAATCGGAGAAATCATGTTCTTGAACATGTCTTAAAAATGTGAGGGTAAAGTGATTCGCTTCTGAAACAAGAGTTCTCGAGTTCAAACCACATAACTTATAGGATAAATATAGGGGAGAAGGCGCGGTGGCTTTTGAACCGGAGGTCCCAGGTTCGAATCCTAGTGAAGGAATTTTTAATTTCGGAATCTTTGGGCCCTTCTGAGTCCACCCAGCTCAAATGGGTACCTGACATTAAGGGGTGAAGCCCTGGCCACATGGCACCTTCGTAACTTCGTTAACCGTAGGCCACAGAAACAGATGACCTTTCCATCATCTGCCCTATAAGTCTGAAAAGGGAACTTGACTATTTTTTACTTTTTTAGATAGAAAGATAGATTGATAAATTGATTGACTGATTGATTGACTGATAGACAGATAAATAGATTGATTGATTGATTGATTAAATGATTGACTGATAGATAGATAGATAGATAGATAGATAGATAGATAGATAGATAGATAGATAGATAGATAGATAGATAGATAGATAGATGGATGGATGGATGGATGGATGGATGGATGGATGGATGGATGGATGGATGGATGGATAGATAGATAGATAGATAGATAGATAGATAGATAGATAGATAGATAGATAGATAGATAGATAGATAGATAGATAGATAGATAGATAGATAGAAATGATATGAGATAAAAAGCTACAAGTAAACATTAGATTTCACATACAAGAGAACTATACACTTAACAAATACATCTGTAATTTAAATAAAAAATGTATTTGTAAGAAATAGTGGGGAAAAAATGTGCTTGACTTCTTCGTTCTTGGATGGTATTGCCAAGATTTTGATCTAGTTTCTTTCAAGTTTGGACAGTGCCCTCTAGGGATGAAATGCTAATAGCTTGGCTAAGCTTTTTATACGGACCACACCTTCAGACACTTCGTAGGTGGATCAAGCTGTTTGACTTAATCCAGAATCCACTAGTGTTTCCTTAGCGACACTGTTGTTTGCAGAACGTTTTCAAACACAAACAGATATAGAATGCTGGAAGTTATCGAACACTGTAAAGAATAAAGGAACTTATTGAGCAGTTTAGAGATATAGAATGATGTAATTTATCGAACAATGTAAATATATAGAATGATGGAAGTTATTGAACAGTGTAGATATATAGAATGATGGAAGTTATCGAACAGTGTAGAGATATAGAATGATGGAAGTTATCGAACAGTGTAAAGATATAGAATGATGGAAGTTATCCGGCAGTGTAGAGATATAGAATGATGGAAGTTATCGAACAGTGTAGAGATATAGAATGATGGAAGTTATCGAACAGTGTAGAGATATAGAATGATGGAAGTTATCGAACGGTGCATAAATATAAAATGATAGTAATTAAGGGATATGTGAATGACTGGCGATATCCACCTAGCAAGTGAGACTTAAGCTCGAATCCCGACACGAGCTGAATAATGTTTGTATAGCATAGAATGCAGCATGGAAATCTTCACCCAAATACCCCTTTCCTCCGGGGTACTCAAAAAATAGGACCAGAGCTTACTGTGATTGCAAGAGTATAAAATATGCACTATACAAAAGATTTGTTTACACATCATTTGTTTCTGAAATAAAAACAATTACAATATGTATTTTCCATTACACGAGATTTTTGTATTAAATAGTTTATTTGATTACTGAGCATGACGACAAGAGGCTTGCAGCAAACGAAGGCCTACAATGACAAATAGATATAAAAGATTCACCAGTAGTATTGCAATATTCACCAGTAGTGCTACATGATTCACCAGTAGTGTTACATGATTCACCAGTAGTACTACATGATTCACCAGTATTACTACATGATTCACCAGTAGTACTACATGATTCACCAGTAGTACTACATGATTCACCAATAGTACTACATGATTCACCAATAGTACTACATGATTCACCAGTAGTACTACATGATTCAGCAGTAGTACTACATGATTCACCAGTAGTACTACATTATTCACCAGTAGTACTACATAATTCACCAGTAGTACTACATGATTCACCAGTAGTACTACATGATTCACCAGTAGTACTGCATGATTCACCAGTAGTACTACATGATTCACCAGTAGTACTACATTATTCACCAGTAGTACTACATGATTCAGCAGTAGTACTACATTATTCACCAGTAGTACTACATGATTCAGCAGTAGTACTACATGATTCACCAGTAGTACTACATGATTCACCAGTAGTACTACATGATTCACCAGTAGTACTACACGATTCACCAGTAGTACTACATGATTCACCAGTAGTACTACATGATTCACCAGTAGTACTACATTATTCACCAGTAGTACTACATGATTCAGCAGTAGTACTACATTATTCACCAGTAGTACTACATGATTCACCAGTAGTACTACATGATTCACCAGTAGTACTGCATGATTCACCAGTAGTACTACATGATTCACCAGTAGTACTGCATGATTTACCAGTAGTACTGCATGATTCACCAGTAGTACTACATGATTCAGCAGTAGTACTACATTATTCACCAGTAGTACTACATTATTCACCAGTAGTACTACATTATTCACCAGTAGTACTACATGATTCAGCAGTAGTACTACATGATTCAGCAGTAGTACTACATGATTCAGCAGTAGTACTACATGATTCACCAGTAGTACTACATGATTCACCAGTAGTACTACATGATTTACCAGTAGTACTACATGATTCACCAGTAGTACTACATGATTCACCAGTAGTACTACATGATTCACCAGTAGTAGTAATTCATCATTCACGTTTTTCGATTCACATTACATGAAAAAAAAAACACGAGTTACGTTGCACTATTCATGAATCATGTTTCAGGATTCAAGTCATGCTTATAATTAACGTGTATTGCTTCATGATTCAAGATTCATGTTTAGATTATTTATGAGTCCGTGTCCCGATTAAGAGTCAAGCTTAACGATTACGAGTCGTGCTTCACGATTCACCATGTGAACCAATTTACTCGACACATCACTTCAGAGATGAAGACATTGTTTACCAAGCAGCTGAAGGGCAAAGAAACAAACACAACACAGACAATTTATCTTTCTGGACTTCAGCATTCCAAAGAAAATAAAATGACTTTAGAAGAAAAGGAACTCCCAGACTGCTCCCTCCAACTTACAGTCATTGAAGATGCTTCTAGTGAGGTGTGCCCACCAGTGGCTTAGCTAGTAATTTGCCATCATTAGGGCACCGGGGTGGGGGGGCTTGACTTTTTTAAGGGCCCCTGCATTTTGTGTAATATTTAATATTTAACTTAAAACAATATTTCAAACACTCATTTGGGTCCCCCCCCTCAAGTGGACGTCCGTGAGGATTTTCAAATTCTCCCCCCCCCTCACCCCTACACTAATAACGCCACTGGTGCCCACACAAAAAAAAAAACAATATATAGATAGATGAAATTTTAGGTCCAAACAAAATGGAATTTTAGTTTGCAGTTGTCCACCTCAGCATGACTAATACAACAAAACGAAATCGGTGATACAAAAAAAAGTTTCCCTTTCAGACGTTGTGGTCTATAGGGCAGTTGATTTCTATTTCTGTGGCCAACGATTAACGAGGGTGTCATGTGGCCAGCACAACGACCAACCGCCTTTACTTTCCCTAACTAATGTCAGGTAGCCATTAGAGCTGGGTGGACTCAGAGGCGCCCATAGATCCCGAAAAATAAAAATCCCAGTCTTCACCAGGATTCAGGTCAAGTGCTTTACCGCTCAGCCACCGCGCTAATACTAACAACATAATTATGAATGCCGATTACCATCAAACTAATACAAGTGATAAGAATAATGTCATAATACAAGCAGGTCGCAATTGTGTTATCTAAAGTATTATGTAAGCAATGCAATAATATAAAAGGGATCCGGCCAAAAAGCATGAACGAGCCCTTCAAGTATTTCAATAAAGAACCGTAAAGCAGAAAAATAATCAGAGAGTGTAAACACGGTTTTAAAAATATAAATATAGGCTACATTAAATTTATCACCACTGCATTTTAATCTTATCTTAGTAATCAATCACCAATGCTTAGGCAGAGGTGTATCAATTTTGACTTCTACAAAAGACAGACTGTCATTAACATACGTGTGAACCAATGCAAAACAAAACTTTCATTTTTTTGGACACAAAAGTTCCATTGCTTTTATGCAGGTGGTGTTAAGCAGTATGTGTGTATATGCCTGTGTATGTCTGTGTATTGGCTGATGTAATTTTTAGTAGAATTGACCACATGAGACGATTATAAACGAGAAGAATCGGATGAGACGGAATCACGAGTAAAAATGGTGACAAACGTAGATGTAATTGTCCTAACATATATCATTTACAAATCTTTTAATATCTTTATATTAGACTTTATATACTTCTACACTGAAGAGTGCAATATTCTAGTAAGTGGAGCCCCATGGGAAGGCTGTTATGGAGGCCCCTACTCTCTCAATATAAATTCAATTAATAGTATTAATAAATAAAAAGCATGTCATATTTATGAGAGAGAAAAAGAAAATAAGTCAATTGAATCTCGTTTACATTGTTGTCTTATATTCATTATGCAGATTTGGTTAAAAATGATATATTTTTTTAAACATAAAGCCCCCTTTGAGAGTGAGGCCCCGTGTGGCTGCACAGTTTTGCACTGTGGTACATCTGGCACTGACACAAGGATTGAACGCCTGTAAAGTGTAGATAGAAGTAAAAGAAACACTTTATTTGTTTGTAAAAGAAGTTGTAGAGCTTTATTCAATTTTTGTGTGAAAGTGAAATAACACTTCTACATGGTATTTTCAGACATGAAAGCTAATCCTTAAATGGACCTCATTCACCAATCGTAAATAAACACATTTAGCCACGTCATAATATTGATAAAACAATGAAAAATGCGTATCACGTGATAGCCTTTATGGATTACATAATTTGTATAGAAGATATAGAAAATTTCATGGCTAAATGTTGTTTGTTTACGATTGGTGAATGAGTTCCATAGCCAGATTCTTGATATATCCGCTGTATTGAATAGGAAAAGTGCTCATAAGCTATGTTTGTTGGTTTTTTATTGCTATGGTTACGTGTATGTATATATTAGCAGCACAGAGTTCATTTTGTTTTCTAAGCGGCTCCGATGTAACTTTTATTTTGTTGGCAAGGTTGAAGGTTAATGTGACGTCCTTGACATTGTATGGTATATTGCGACAATCTCCACTATTGGATTAGATGACTGGGGATACAGCACACCAAAACCTTATTAATTAGCCGCATCCTATTGTATTTCCTTCTTATTGTTGTTTGTTTGTTGTTTTACTTATTTCGGATGTTCCTTCAGAGTTGAAGATAATTACTTCCTAGTCCAAACCTCCCGCAGGACGACGGGGGATGGGAGCGGGCAGGGTTTGAACCCGGGACCATCGATAAGTCCGAACGACAGTCCAGCGCGCAAACCGCACGACCAGGCAGCCAGTAGTCGGTTTTATAACATCTTGATTGCAAATAAATTTATATTCAAATTAAAACTACCATAAATATAACTTTCAAATAAATGAATGTCAACTTTGTTTTGATTTTGTTCTCAACAAGCCACAAACGACACAACGACGGTACAAATAAGAACACTTGAGTAAACGAAATGAATGCTCTATATCTAGATCAAGAACTGGAAAAGATGTCCGGGTTATCTCCCATGACATTTGAAGAGTACTTCGAAGTGTGAAGATCGGCTAGGAGTTATTCAAATAGGTATAATTGCGGGTACGATCGACACAGCAAATGTCATTGTCATCTACTGCAAGCTGACACATGGAGAGTAGAAAAGTAATAATTATAAATAGATATACTTTATAACACATGTTAGATACTGAGTGGGAGTATTTCTGCCATCCTCTTTCTCTGTCTCTCGATTGATGCATTGATAGATATAATGATATCAACATCCGCCTTGATGGGGAGGTAGTTTTCTATAGAGATGAAGGTTGCATCTTTCAATTATGATAGGGATTTAAACTTAAATTTTCGAGTTAATGAGTTTCTTCATTATACACTGCACTTGATATTTGAATGAAAATGTGAACACTGTATTATAGCTGTTTTCAGCTGGACACATTTCAGTCTCTTAAATATATATTTTTTAAAGTCTACCCAGTGCCTGACAATTGCTCCAGAGCCCTCGAGTCTTTCTCATATGTAAGCCTATTAGTACCAATGAAGTGTCACAAACGAACACACAATCTAATTTTTCTCTTGATAGTAATGGATACGATAGTGCTAATAGGGGGCACTGATAGATCTTGTCTTCTAATTTCTGTAATTAGTTTCAGGTTTTCAAAATGTGCATATGATGAAAGGAACAGGCTTTAAGTTAACTAAATTACGTTCAAGAAGAATGTGAGGTTTAAAAAAAAAAATAACACAAATGTAGATGTTTATGTTTGTTTGTTTGTTTTTTCAAAAAAAAAAAAAAGCCCGACGAATTTGTGTCCCCTGTTACTCCATTTAAAAACAAACTGAATAGTTAACTGACAGATCTATAGACAGATCTATTGACAGATGTATAGACAGATGTATAGATAGATGTATAGATAAATTCATTGGTAGATAGATAAATGCATACATCCATATATCTCAGTTCCATTTGAAACTTTACACAATTTTTATTCCTTGTCTCTGATAACACATGAATAAATTAACAACAACACTTATTTAATTATTATTTAAACAATAAATCGAAATTAATTACTTTTGTTTTACAGTGTAAAAGTACTAAATTCTAAATTCTAATGTAGAAAATTAGGTAGTTTAACATTGTCACACTTACAATGGTCTAATAAACCTTCATATTTTATAAGTACCTGAACAGCTCAAAGGCAAAATCATTGGCCTTCCATCATGGAGACTCTATTTGGAATACAGACTCGACAAACTTTCTGGTGTTTTTTTTAAATGCATTTGAAAAGGAAGCACGGAAACCTACTCCTACCCACCCCTTTCATCAATGGTCAACAAAAGTGATTTGAGTCCACTGAGTCCACTGAGCAGACTAAAGGCATGGAAGTTGCGTTGAACAAACACAGTGAATAAAAAATATTTCCAATCGCACCAATTTGTCATTGTTTATCAATATCTATTTTAAATTAATTACATACATGATTCAAAATAATTGATATCATTTTACTCAATATAAGCTTCCTGGCTGTTGTTGTTTTTTTTAAAGTACTGCAGAGAAACACAATTTCTAAATACCATCAGTCATTTATCTAAACTCCTTCAGAAGTACATTTAGAGACACCCACAGACGTCCAAATTTCTACAGATGTACACAGACACCCACAGCCGTCCAAATTTCTACAGATGTACACAGACACTCACAGCCTTCCAAATTTCTACAGATGTACACAAACACCCACAGCCTTCCAAATTTCTACAGATGTACACAGACACTCACAGCCTTCCAAATTTCTACAGATGTACACAAACACTCACAGCCTTCCAAATTTCTACAGATGTACACAAACACCCACAGCCTTCCAAATTTCTACAGATGTACACAAACACCCACAGCCGTCCAAATTTCTACAGATGTACATAAACACCCACGTCCAAATTTCTACAGATGTACACAGACACTCACAGCCTTCCAAATTTCTACAGATGTACACAGACATTCACAGCCATCCAAATTTCTACAGATGTACACAGACACTCACAGCCGTCCAAGACGCTTAAGAACATTCACTTCGCTGCTCACGTCCTTGTGTAAATTGTTTCCCTTTTCTTTCTTGAGCTACCACGCCTCTGACCACCATTCCCTACCATAATACCAAAATCCTATTATCAAGTAAGTAAGGACAAAAAAGACCACTCCACATGGTACTGTTCACCGAGTGCCTTTCAAACAGAGGCGAAAGGTCAGTCTTATTGGTCACGAAAATTACAACCCTTGTCCAGCTAAAGTGACAGTCGATCTCTGGTCTATAGGTTTAAAATTCTGTCACGGAAGTCGTTAGATCTATATATGGGCTGAGGCGTTAATGACTATGAGGTGGGGGGGGGGGCGTGACAACGTTGGAATAGAAGAGAGTTGTTTTTTATTTTCTAGACTTGTTTTGAAATACACTTTTATCTATTTTGTAACAATAGAGGCTTGAAATGTGGTTATTATCGAAACATTCTGTTTCGGAACACTTTTCACATCCCGAGTATTTAGAGGAACATTTCGCACATTCTGATTATTTAGCGGAACACTTCGCACATTCTGAGTATTTAGCGGAACACTGTACTTATTTTTTAGAGAAATTAATTCACGTGTTGGCCAAACTAGTTAATAATTCGAGCAGTTCGTGGAACAAATATTTAGGCCTAGCGGAACACTAAGGTTACGCGGAACACAGTCTGGGTAACACTGCCTTAATCTATGATCTAGACTTAGGGCAAAGAAGGCCAACGTAACGCGCATGCGCAAAAAGTGGCGCTTTGCACTATTACAAGTGGCACACAAAACCCCAGAAACAATACAAGAAAAAAACTTGGTTGATTGTTATCAATAATAATAACCTATTTCTAGGGAAAAAAAACACAATAGGAATTTAACCCCACTAGGTTATAAAACTAATCAACCCAAAGGTTCAGTAGACCGTTTTATATTATTTTTTAGCATCAGACTAATCCATAATTATTTGTAGGCTGAAGTTACATTGTTTGGCGACAAATGTTCAGGATTTCGATCAAACATAAGGATGTTTTTACAAAGGTTATACAACCTCCGTCTGTCTGGTATTTCTCCCAAACCCATTCTCAGATCTAGTTAAAACTTTGCATAATTATTCGTTGGCATAGACAAGACATGCATCAACTTGAGAGTATAACTCATTTGTTAATTAATTACTGATAATTTATTATTTTTGAACGATAAGTAATAGTAGTATACGCATTGTTCGAAGCCAATTTATTTTAAGAGGACTTTTATGGTTATTGTAACTGTATTAAAGATTAAGACTGCTTACATGTATTTATATATCCCTCACTGAATGTAGATACATAGTTATATACAGATTGATCTTATCGAATTCAGTTATAAATTAAAATGTGATTACCTTCGCCCTTTTGTTCATTATATATGTATTCAGCACACAAGTGAAGTCACAAAATACTTCGAGTGATCTCCCGTGAAAGTTCCCATCCATGGCTTCCGCCTACACAGTTTGAAATGGATACATGTCAACATCTAAAGTCCATTGCACCTAAACTTGTAAGGCATATCATTTGCTTCGGGGCAATAAGATATTATTTAAATAAAAGAATATTATCTATCATAAAAATATATTTATAATATACATATTAGAAGCGTGGGATTAGATAAACACACTTTCCTCTAGTTTTCCTTAATTCTTGTCTAAGTCAATATAAATATATTATCCTCTGAGATCTCTTTTTAAAATAAAAGAATCAACTCATCTTATCCGCAGCTCTGTAAGTGGTTCTCACGCAAAGGAGATCCACAAATTTTTTTTTTCTCCAAGCAAGAAAAACCACAGTTTAGAGACAAAAATAAAACCCAGCTTACAGGAGAGCAATGCAAAGATAAGCAACCCCCCCAAAAAAAGTGTGTGTGTGTTGACAAATTCAGCGGCTTAAAAGGATCAAACGGAATTGTCTGTAGGACTTGTTTGTCTTCCTTCGTCTGATTTCCAGTGTATTCTAAGCTTCGAGAAGAATCGGGACAGATTAAAGCAACAACTAAGATAAAGGATTATATCTTCATGCTATTTCTTCAAGAGGCCCGATGGAAATACTGGCCCCTAACCCTAGCCCAAAATTAAAAGACGAAATCCTGTAATGCTCTGGGCAGTTCTTCCTTGGTCTTGTATCTTTTTTTTCTAAATTATTTTATTAATTGTATCATTTTAATTACGTTGTAAAGAGATTACTGTTCTCTTTGTTTATTCCACAGATTGGTTGGAATAGATTTTTTGAGTACATTCTCTTTAAGCAACTGTAGATTAATTGATTATTTGGTCGTTGGTTTGTAGTTCCAAACATGTATGTTAATCAATTACTTAAATTCTGCAAAGTCATTGGTTTTCCAGGCTGACTCAGGCAACCCATTCCATGCTCTAATGGCACTTGCTAAGAAGAAGCACTTGTACAAGATGTATGTAGAAACACGAATGAATGAATTTAAAAAAGATATACATACCTCTAAAAAATACACGTCTTTCTGTCACTCGACT
The DNA here is from genome assembly GCF_947242115.1 of Biomphalaria glabrata. Classification (NCBI taxonomy): domain Eukaryota; kingdom Metazoa; phylum Mollusca; class Gastropoda; family Planorbidae; genus Biomphalaria; species Biomphalaria glabrata. The sequence continues at coordinate 8,711,353 of NC_074726.1, read as the reverse complement.
CTCCCTTGTTCTCCCTTCTTCAACATACTCACCCCTATCTATTCACTTTTCTACGATAGACTTTCTCGTGATTTCATTAGAGTCTATTCAGCCTACGCAACCAAACTATCCGCTCACCTTTATTTATGGTTACGTTAGAAACACTCACACAAAGTCCATATCGGCAATTTCACTGGATAGATAGCTGCTTAGAAATCCATTTTTTTTTAAAGTAAAAATTAGAATCTTACATTCCTGTAGTTCAAGCCTACTTTTAAGGCATTTTATTTCTATTTATCGATTTTCTAATTAACAGTGCACATTACTTCACACTAATTAAAGGGAGAGGGCGAGAGAAAGAGAGAGAGACAAATAGAAGGAGAGAAAGCGAGAGAGAGAGAGAGAAAAGACTTTTTTTTTTAATCCCAGCTTTTACACACTAGCAATATAATAAAACAAATTTCTGTTCATTTCATGTAAACGTTGCGGCCATTCCTCCTTGCGCCCAATCTGGTTAACACAGCTTTCGAAACAACTCTTTACAGCCATTGAATTACTGTGTTTACACAAATATTCTTTATGAGACGTCTCTTCACTCAACAGAGATATTAGCGTCACTTGTTAGCAAGCTTAGGACGTTCCTCCAGACATGAAGATTATGACGTCCTAGCCTAAACCTCCTGCGGGACTTCAGGGAAGGGTTTGAACTCGCCACCATCGTGGCAACAGTCTGAAGCGCATACCAGACGACCAGGTAGCCGTATATATATTATTATTATTATTATAGATTTTAAAAGCGCTTTTGGTCCAATCTCATTTGTGGACAGGTGGGGGGGGGGGGGGTATCAGTGCTGCCTTCAGGCGCTCAATAAACACAACTCTGCCCGAGTCGGGTGTCGAACCTCGATCCCTTTTCTAGGTAGCCAAGCCAAGCCAAGTTCAAGCGCACTTGGCCTCTCGACCACTGTGTGTGTGTGACATAGTTGTTATATACATATATAAAAATGTGAGTACAAATCACGTTCGTAGAGTATGCAATGTTAAAAAAAGATCCACTTTTGATATGTTGTGAATTCCTGATACTAGACACATTCAGGTCTATCAATGATTTTAAATTACGGGGAATTATTTTAAATCGAACACACAAAAAAAACGCATCTGTATTCAGTAAGATTTTTAAAAATAATAATTTAATTATCAGTGTAAACAACAACAACAAGACTAGACTATTATACACATCCAAAAAAAAAAGTTTTTCCCCAAAGGTCCTTAAGTCCAGGTCTCTAACCACTTCGACACTCGCCTAAGGGCAGTAATTCCACTCCATAACAAAAAGAAACCAATCAGAAATTTAAAAACAAAAAAAAATGAGATACCTCAAAACCTAATCTACTGTATGAACTATTTAAACGAAACAAATAATAATAATAAGGCTTTGTCCTACATTTCGAAAAATTTAGAATGAATGCAACATGTTTTATGGTTACAAGTAGTAGTACTCACATTAAAAAATAAACAATGAAGTCTTTTATATGTGCTTCTGTTAGAGTAACTATGTTCTCGAATAAAATATAATTTATTGTATATTTACTAAGTTCATATACATTTATTACTTATATTTTTATTTATTTTTATATACATTATTTTTTATATAATCCAAATCTAAAAAAAAAAATCAAAAGACTGGCATAGCAAAAATAAAAAAAACATTAAGAAAGAAAGAAATATAGTTCTCATTCATTTAAATAGCAGATTAGCAGAAGTCATATGGAGTAAATAAGACTATTTCTTAAGTCGGACAGTTGGGGTGGGGGAGGGCTGATGCTTGAATTTATACGACCTGGTCCAAGTTATAAGTAAGAAAAAAAAAAGGAAGATGTCCATGTTAAAATAAACAATATATAAGCCTGGGATCAAATCAACGGGCGTAGCCGATAGATAATGTTAGTTCTTGACAACTCAAAACAAAAAGCGTAGTACCCTTTTCAGACCTTGCGATCTATGAGAGCAGATGATGTAAAGGTCATCTGTTTGGGTTCCTGGCCTACGCTTAATGAGGGTGGCCTTGTGGATCTTATTATATCATCATTTTTTAAAATTAATCCATTTATCTTATTACAAGCAAGATAAAAAGAGTCGTCATCTTTTGATGAAGAAATCGCCATTTTTACAATGCCTCAATTCAACTCGCACCTTCATGGAATCTGGATGAAACCTGGACAAAGATCTCGAAATTTGACAGTCGATGTATATTTTTGGGAAAAAAATTACTAGCGCCTTGGCAACACTAGAAACAGGGCCGCTCCTAACAATTTCGGGGCCCTATGCGAAACGAATTGCTCGGGGCCCAAAAAGATTGTGGTTTGATTTCAGCTGTTCAAATCTTGGCTGCAAGGAATGAATTGAAGTGTCCACATTTCTTTTGAAGCAATTTATCTTGTAGTCATTTTCAGCAGTGACGTTTTCAACAGATTTATCATAATGCTTTTTTCTTTGACGTTTGGCTGGAAAGATTGCAACAACTTCCATGGTTTTAGCCAATTATCTTGCTGTAACAAGAGTCTGAACAAACCCACCAACTCTCAGTTTCCTTAGGCATGTAATCAAGTTGTTGGAATGTTCTGATCATGTCTGCCACCACCAGATTTTAATTATGACATGCAGTTTGAGTAAAAAAATGCTCTGGAGATTTCTGGTTCAATTTAATAATTTACACCTAGAATTAGCGCGGGGCCTATCTAAGTGCGGGGCCCACTTCGGTCGCATAGATTGCAGTGCCCTAATGCCGGCCCTGACTGGGAAAATTATAAATTAACCCTTTTTATGTGTCAAAGTGTAAAAAGAAATTAATTTAAATTTGGCTAGACAACTAGAAATAATTAAATATGTGTATAAATATTTGTACGGACTATACGTCTTCGAGTATTTTCTTAAGTAGGCAATATTCACCTAGAGTTTAATAAATTAATGTCTAGGAACTTTTCGCGCCTCTTCTTCTATGTGTAGATCTAAAGGCTTATCATTAGAACATTATAAAGAGTGGCAGATTTATGCATTTTTGCTTAACCAAATTTTTTACCGGAAAAGAGGGGAGAGCATGGGCGGAGTAAATGTATTTTTTTTATTAATTAGAACATTAATTAATCAATTAATAGAAAAATAATCGCTATATAAGATGTATAAAGGATGTATTATCTTATTTTAAAATGTATTTTTTGTTTTTGTTTTTCTTGTTTAAATAATCAAAGGATAAAAAAAAAACTCTAAAAATATTTTGTTTAATCGTACTTTTCACTTTGTTGTGGAGATGTCTTCATGACAAGAAAGGAAGTAAGACAAGATACAAAGTAAGGATGTCTGCATGATGTGAGGATGTTTGGATGACAAAAAGAAAGTAAGGATGTCACAATAATGCGGAGATGTTGTTATGACAAGAAAGGAAGAAAGGATGTCACTATGCTAATTAAATGAAATAGCATTATAAATAACAGAAGACTATTTGTATTAAACGAACATATCTAATATGTTAAGTAAAATGTAAGGAATATGTATGTATGCGTGTCCCGCATAGAAATCAAAACTGTTTGACCAATCTTGATAAGACTTAGCATCAATGTTCTTTAGATCATGGCGGAGACCGTAGTGTATGTTTAATGTCCCACCTACAAACGGAAGGCCCTCAAAAAAAAACAAAAAACAACCCAAATTTATCTATAGTAGAGAACGAAACTTTGTACCAAATCGGGTAAACCCGTTTTCACAGTATTTAATATTGACACCTAAACTAAGGCTTGCAGGTCATATCGAGACCAATCGTCACAGGCCTGTCCGACGTGAAAACGAGCTATTGGTCTAAACTGCGAACAGGTTGTGACGTAGCAGGTCAGGGTTGAGGCCTTCTATAATGAATGGTCTCGGTCCTATCCGGCTAGTTGTAGAAAGTGGACAATATAATAAGGATCAACGAGCGCTGAGCCAAGATGGTCATGAGGACGATTGAACCTCGTTGATGCACTTTGCAAAACCCTTAATCCCCGGTTTGTCATTGAGATGCATTTTTCCTCATTTCTTCACACATTTCGGGGACTAACAGTAAACCTTTTGTTATCTAAGCAAAAAAATGTAAAAGTTTCCCTTTCAGACCTTGTAGTCCATAGGGCAGATGATGTAAAGGTCATCCGTTTCTGTGGCCTACGGTGTGTCATGTGGCTAGCACAACGACCTACCGCCCAACTAATGTCCCTAACCCGTTAAAGCTGAGCTGGGCGCCCGAAAATCTCGAAATAAAAAATCCCAGTCTTCACCAGGATTCGAACCCCGGACCCCGGTTCCGCTCACCCACCGCGCCTCCTTTTGTAATCTGAGACTGATCGAACTTGTGTGTTCAATTCATAGATGCCGTCTGGCACTTTTATATATGCAGTTGGTTATAACAAGAGAGGGGGTAAATTAAGGACAACGGACATTATCATACTTCGTTGAAAAAATTATATTTGTGTTGATTATAATAATGGCTCCGATATGATTGATCTTTTTATGTTCTTTGGGAATGATTAGGCCAATACTGAGAGAACTATGTCTTTACAGAAATTTCCAGAATTCTAAACTGATTTGAAGTCGGCAAGCCAGCGTATGGACGACCATGGTGCTCAGGCTCAGAGGTATGGAATTTTTTTGTTTTTTTTTTGGGTCAAACATTCATTTCTAAAAACATTTGTCTTTATCAACAGCATATCAACAACATATCAACAGCATACCAACAACATATTTTCTTTACCCAAACAACATTTCATTCGGTAGTTGTTGTTGTTGTTGTTGTTTTCATTGCCTTTTAAACATTTTGCATATATGTTATATTAATTAAAACTTTTATTTGTGTTTTTTTTTATTGTTTGTTGTTGTTTGTAAGATTATAATGACTTACAAATTTTATCCATTCTGAAGAATAATATTTATTAAACAGATGACAGATCTCCCAGAATGAGTAATTGCATGATCAAGGATTAGAGACATATACGTGTCATTCAAAGAGACATATTTAATAAGTTTTACCAAGCTAACAAGATAATCCTGATACAATAGCTTTGGCCAAGAAATTCACAAGTTTCAAAATCTGTAATGAAAGCAACAAGAAATCTGCAACTTACCTTGACAACGTGTTGGCAAAATCCAGATAAACAATTGTTTTTTCTTCAGTTTGATTCTTTGTTTTTTTTCCAATTCAATTTGATAATAATGACAATTATCTAATAATGTGTCAATGAAATAATTGTTTTGAACGATTGTCCTAAGCTAATGATTTTTTGTTTGTTATATTTGAATATGAATAAATATTTTGTTACGTTTTGTTTTGTTTTGTTTTTTTCCCTGTGGTGTCTAATTTTGGCTACACTTAGTTGCTGCTCTTAAAAAAATCTGGCCAAATATTCTTGTAGCTCGTGCCACCGTGTAACTCCGCTATTAATATGTACCAAACGCCAACGCATTGCTGTTTGCTGAAGTGAGGGTTACACGATTCTCTCTCTCTCTCCCTACCTTTTATTTCCCCCCCCTCCCCCCCCCATACCAATATATCACTCCCCCACTCCCCGTTTCTTACTTCTACCCTTTTGTTTTAACTCTCTTCCTCACTCACTGTTTTCCTCTCCCCCCCCCCGCCATCTCCCTCCCACTCTTTCTCTCTCTCTCCATCTTTCTTTCCCCCCCCCCCACCTTGCAACGAGAACTTGTAGGATTTAGGTTCTGTAACTAACTTTTTTTTTTCCTCTTTTAATTTTGTCATATTTTTTTTTTTTTTATATTTATCCCATTTTTTTCTATCCATCGGATCCCCTCCAACCAAACGCATGAATGCGCATGCCTGGTTTTCTGAAACGGTTGCGTGACGTCATGGTGCGGGGTGATCAATGCGGGGCGCCCCCCCCCCCCCCCCCCCGGGGAGACGGGAGAGCGCGCATTCGCATGGCTGGTGTTTTCTTTCTCCACCCCTCCCCACCTCCTGTTTCAGCCCCCATGTTTTTCATTGGTCGCTTGCTTTGGGTGAGTCGCCTTCCTTAGCTTGATACACCGTTGTCTCAGTATAGTGGACTCTTGTGTCACCACAGCTATCAACTGTCAAAAAGTAAGCTTTTCAAAACACACAAATTCAAATTTGCCAGCCGGCTACGCTAGGGGGTCTAATTAAATATGGTTATTCCTATTTTGTTTAGCGTTTATGTGTCTTGCTAGCCAGCATTGTTCTGCGCCATTCATGAATTCTATTATGTGCCATATATGAATTCTGTCATTGCACCCCCAACTTTGTTTAGCTTTTGTTTATGCATGGCACACTGACCAACAATGTAGTATGCCAATCATGTGTCATGTGCCACCTCTGACTTCTGACATCTGCCATTCATGAATTCTCACATGTTTTCTACATTTCAAAACATCATTGTTTTAAATCTATTTATAGCTTAAATGCACAGCCATGCGAAAAAAAAGTTTACATATGTTTGAATATTATTTTTCTGCTGAAAATATTTTTTTCCTTGTTTCAAAGTAATATCTGTTATAATGGTTCTTGATCTAGATCTATACACTCAAAAAGAAGATGTTTGCTTAGTATTCAATATTCAATGCTCACCCGTGCCTTGGCGTATTGATACATTTCTGTGGAAGTTTACGTCTCACTTGAGACGATGTTTTCCTCTTGTAACTTCTCTAGGAAATTACAAGGCTACCTTCGAGACACATGCGCGGTAACAATTAGTTCATTAAAATCAAAAGAGGCTACAGATTTTTCCTAATTCCGTGTTGACAATCTGCGATCCAGAATCCCTCTACGATTAAAATGGCGAATGTTTATGACAATATGTTTTGCATTAACAGTAAATTTAAATTCATGTTCAGACGGCCTAGTCCTAGGCGATGGTGAAATCCGGTTTTCAGTAACCATTTGTCCACAACTACTGTCAGGTACCTATTAAGGATAGGAGCACTCAATGACCTCCCTTTAAAACCCCATAATTAAAAATCCTAGTCTTAGACAAGATTTGAACCTGGGACACCTCGGTTCGGAAGTCAAGCCCTTAACCACTCGGCCACCAAATTCCCCATATTAACAATAAAGAACAAATAAGACTCTAGGACTTTGATGTCCAAAGTACAATCCTTGGGTCACTTCCAGCCCTTGTCTAGTTCCCACTGGACCTTCTTTTTTTTTTTACTTTTTTTTTTTACTTTTTTTTTTGGCAATAATGCTGCCCCGGGCACATGTGTCGGAATTAACTCGGAAATATATTTGGCCCCAAAACCGGAAAAGGTTGAGAATCATTGCTCTGCAAGATGAGCCATCATGATTTTACGATTGAACAAAAAAAAATAGTGTTTTATGTAGGGTGGTGCCTGAAACTGCCTTCTGAATGCCTCTCTATGCTCCATACTCTTGAAGCGCCATCGCAATACCTTTAGAGTCCATGATAAAGATACACTTACAATTATACTTTACATTCTATTGATTAAAATGCTAAGTGTATTTCAGATATTACGATTCAGTTCCAGACCACCTTTTCCAGTCTTGGGACACATCCAAGCCTTATCCAGCTACTGATGTTCTCAGCTCCGAGAAACCAGACACCATCAACCTTTCTCGGCTCAATATTAAAGTTGACAGACGACTCTGTCTGAACAGGCCACAAACCTCTAGATCTAAAAATTAAACAGCTAGACGCAATATGATCCCATTAGTAAATAACTAGACCGGCGTGTATAAGATATTATGGCCATAGTTATAAACTTGATCGGTAGTCTTTGCAATTAAGTGTGGAGTTTTAGATATCAACGCAAGAAAAGCACACACTCACACACGCACAGACATAACTTTTTTAAAAAAAAATATTTAATTAGATCTATACAAATCCTCATTTCACAACCAAGATTTTTATCTTGCACCTACCCAGAGATTTGGTTCGTCACTGACCTTTATAATCCTTTCTTTTCTCTGTACTTTGCAGGCGTCTTTTCATTTGTTTTTCTTTAGTTTTGCTTTCCTCTTTTCGTTGCTTTTCTCTCATGTAGCCTACTTTGCCTCTTTTCATTTATTCTGTTTAATGTACTTTGCTTGCCTCTTGATTTGTTCTTTACATAGTGTATGCATTCTATTAACAACTACAAAGCTCGTATTTATTTCCAAGATTGAAAGTAAAATTGTGGTAGAAAATAAAAACATTTTTTTATTATTTTTTTTTGTGCACATTAGTAAAGTTGGTGACTAGTTTTGCTTCAGTTTTTATTGGAGGGGTTTTGAGGATCGGAAGAGGGAGAGAATCAACTTCACAACTTCGAAAACCTTCTTGACTACGATCTTGGAATTTGTCGACGCTGGTTTCGCTTTAGTCACCAAATCGGGGTGGGGGCTGAACCTTCCGTGGCTACGTACATGATCACAACATTTGGGAATATTCTTTCATTTTGCATTTGAGCAAGAAATTTAGATGTTTTATGTGTTTTTACTGTAGATATATCAGTGGATCTTATTTGGGTTGTTGTTGGTTTTTTTAACAGCGCTGTATACATCTAGGGAACAGGATGTACTCTCTAGACTAGATTAGTTTTCATTATAGTTATTATTATGACTGTCAGGCCGGATCTAAGACAGAATCACGGACTGTTCCTTCGGAATTGAAAATTATTACACCCTAGCCTAAACCTCTCGCAGGACTGCGGGGGATGTTCTTTGGTAGGATTAGAACTTTCGAGACGGCAGTTCTGGACGCACACTTTACCGCCAGGCAGCCAAATAGTAAGTCCAGATCGAGTTGCCTTCTTATAATTTAGCACGTGAATGGCCGTCTCCCACACAAGCCCAGGGCGATGACATCTCTTCAGAAGCATGAAGCACTGACCCTTATAGATAATATGTATATTGATCAGTATGAATCGTCCCTGTTTACATTGCTAAGCTAAATACATAATATTTACACGCTTTAAAGACATGACTAATGTCAAGTCAATTACGTAAGTAGAATAGTACAAGTAAAGAAAGTTTCCATTTCAGACTTTGCCATCTATAGGATGTAAAGTCATCTTTTATGTGGCCAATGAATGACGAGGGTGTCATGTGGCCAGTACAATGACCAGCCGCTTTTACTTATCACAACTAACGTCAGGTACTCATTAGAGCTGGTTGGAGAAAGAGGCACCCTAAAGATCCCTAATTCTACTTAGAATACATTTACAATAAATCCCATAAAAATAGTATAAGTGAACATATTATTGCTATTATTAAAATAAGATTGTTATAAAATGACTTGAGAGCATCAAGGCTGTTTACAAAATTGATTCTGGTTTCTTTAGAAGGGTCGATTATTAATAGAATAGTTTAGTAACAGTGTTTCCCAAACCTCTCCCTTAATAGAACACTTCGCATTTTCTGAGTATTTAGCGCTCGTTGAACACTAGGCAGGCGCGGACTGGCTATATGGGCATTCAGGCAAATGCCCGGTGGGCCGGTATCCAAATGGGCCGGTAGGACCACAGTAAGTATCTTCTTTTTTTGAAACCACGTCTGTATTTTGTAAGATAAGGGCCGCATGGATGCCACTATTAAATTGTTAAATTTTTCATAGTATTCCTTTTTCAGGGGAAGGGGCCTCTGAGCGAAGTATTTTCTTAAAAATCTTTTACAGACTCTACTAAGACTCTACTAATTTAATCTAACACATTTTCCGAAATAATGTAATAGCCTATATCGGTAGAGCTTCATCCTTTTAGGGCCTATACACCTTACAATTAAAAAGCAACATAAAGCCTTTATTCCTTATACATCTATTGATACATTATCAAATTTAATATAATGATTTTGAGGACAGGTAGACCTAGAACTGGATGTCCATCATATAATATACAATTTATGGGCCGGATGGTTTAGAAACGCCAGGGCCGGTTTTGATACCTAGTCCACCCCTGAAACAAGGGTTCCGCGAACACAGTTTACGAAAAACTGGTTTAGTATAATACCCGTAATCAATACCAAAACCAGAAAAACTTAGAAAATACTTAAGAAAAAAAAAAAAAAGCTCATCTAAGGGGAAGAACTCCATATATACACCCATCTGTCCTAATACAGTAAGTTAATTTTCCATTTTGATATCAAACAAAAGTGATTAATTACCACTATTTTATTAACATTTTTTCTTTCTTTTTTTTTTTTGGGCTTCCGAACCGGGGACCGGGGTTCGAATCCTGGTGAAGACTGGAATTTTTAATATCGGGATCTTCGGGCGCCTCTGAGTCCAACCAGCTCTAATGGTTAAAGGACGTTAGTTAGGGAAAAGTAAAGGCAGTTGGTCGTTGTGCTGGCCACATGACGCCCTCGTTAACCTCGTAAGCCACAAAAAAAGATGAGCTTTACATCATCTGACCACTAGGTCCGAAAGGGGAACTTAACAACAACTTTCGTTAGGAGTAATGAATAATTGTGCAAAACCCAACTTGATCCGAGAATGGGGATAGATATGTTGAAAAAAAACTTGTTAATAAGAAAAACATTAAAAAATTTACTTTCAAAACAAAAGACTCCTTTATACAACTCTAATGAATGTTAGAATTAGAAATGAGTAACAGAATGAGTTGATCTCCGTTGTTACAATGGGTAAACATGAAACAAAGTACCAGGGATGTTATTTGTAACTATTTCTAGAGGTGGAGGAAGAGAATAAAACTTGAGTAAAACTTAAAGATATCTCTTTATTTCTTTACCTCACTTTCTGTATTTCTCTCTCTCTCTCTCTCTCTCTCTCTCTCAATCTCCCATTACCTTTTTTTAAAAAATCTTTTTTGCTTGTGTCTCTTTACAGTGCCTTCCTTCTCTAGCTCTATTCTCCCCTCTCTCTCTCTCTCTCTCTCTCTCTCACCTTTCTCTCCCTCTCTCACACTTTCTCTCACTCTCTGCCTCTCTTTCTCTCGCGTACTTTTCTCCTTTCTCTTTCCCTCTCCACTCTCTCTCCACTTTCTCTCTCTCTCTCTCCTCACTTACTTTCCTCCTCCTCTCTCTCTCCCACTTTTTCTTCCTCTCTCTCTCCCACTTTCTCTTCCTCTCTCTCTCTCCCACTTTCTCTCTTTCTCTAATCACTTACTTTCTTCCCCCCCCTCTCTCTCCCACTTTCTCTTCCCCTCATCTCTCTCTCCCCCACTTTCTCTTCCCCCCTCTCTCTCTCCCACTTTCTCTTCCTCTCTCTCTCTCTCTCTCCCACTTTCTCTTCCTCTCTCTTTCCCACTTTCTCTTCCCCTCTCTCTGTCTCACTTTCTCTCTCTCTCTCTCACTTACTTTCCTCCTCCTCTCTCCCTCTCTCCCACTTTCTTTTCCTCTCTCTCTCTCTCTCTCTCTCCACTTTCTCTCTTTCTCTCCTCACTTACTTTCTTCCTCTCTCTTCCACTTTCTCTCCCTTTCACTCTCTCTCTCCCACTTTTTCTTCCTCTCTCTCTCTCCCACTTTCTCTCCCTTTCACTCTCTCTCTCTCTCTCACGTACTTTCCTCCTCTTTCTCTCTCTCTCTCTCTCACTCTTTCGATCTCGTACTCTGTTTAATTTTTCCGACTTACGACCTTTCTGTCTGTCATTATGTCACACATTCAGGTAGACTCTCAGATGTATACACAATCAGATAGACTCTCAGATATATACACAATCAGATAGACTCTCAGATATATACACAATCAGATAGACTCTCAGATATATACACAATCAGATAGACTCTCAGATATATACAAATTTCATTGGGGAAAAGAAATGTGCCATTATGTTGCTGTTTTTTCTGTGTAATCTATTCGTTTCATTAGTTTTAGTAGGGTTGTTTTTTTTTTGTATTTTTTTTAGGATTTTTTTCAATGTGTAATGAAAAAAATCATAATTACTTTAGTTCTGTCCTGGAGTCTCTCTCTCTCTCTCTCTCTCTCTCTCTCTCTCTCTCTAATTCTCTCTGTTTTTATGTTCATTTATTTAATTGCGGCTTTCTATTTAGATTGTGCGTAGGTCAATTGAAATGTGTAAATGAAGAAGCAAAAAGGAAAAGACAATGTTGAAAGACTTACATAAAAATGACATTTATACTTTAGGTTAAAATTAAAAGAAAAGTCATTTCTCTTTATCTTCCTAATTGAATAAGCTTTAAGAAAAACAATGTTTAGATTAGAAGCGAGACTATCACATGACAACTGTATAGGGTCGAATTGCGTTTCAGTTATAAAGGTCTAAGTTAAGATTTGAAATGACATTTAATCTGGGTTAATATTTCCTTTGACAATCGAGCTTCTTTTTATGCAAGTCAGTGACATCTACTTATTATGTTGATAACTAGGCCAGCCTTATAGGATAGGTGATTTGATTAATAAACAATTTTATTTTAATATTTTTACTACATAGTAGTCAGTATTATGTACTTAGTTGAACGCGATTTTAAATGTTATCATAATATCATATATAGTGCTTGTGACTCTTTTGGAAGGCCACTAGCTCCTACAGACCGTGTGAATAGGTGGCGGATATGGAATGGTCCGTGAATATCTTATAAACAGCTGCTGACCAACGTGTTGGCATTCCAGGCGAATATGGAATGTGGTATGAATCATATAAACGATCGCCCCCCTCCCCCTACATGACATCGAATGGCATTACATGACATCACATGGCTTTAGATGACATCACATGGCGTTACATGACATCACATGGCATTACATGACATCAAATGGCATTACATGACATCACATGGCGTTACATGACATCACATGGCGTTACATGACACGGCGCCTTCGACATTGAGGACACGGAGGTCACGCATGACATCACATGGCATTTGTTATGACATGATTAGGATTTAGTATTTGTTTCGGGAATAAGGGGAAAGTTTTACTTAGTGACAAGTGACGTGACAGATCTTTAAAAAACAAGAACTCTCTAAGTGACGCTATAAACAAGACGCTACGTGTAGAACATTAGGAATAACAAAATAATAGATATACGGCTTTACTAAAAGACATTGGACGGATCCCTTCTTAAGCATTAAAGTATTTATGATTGTTTGATACTAGCGTCGACTACTTATATTGATTGTTTGATACTAGCGTCGACTACTTATATTGATTGTTTGATACTAGCGTCGACTACTTATATTGATTGTTTGATACTAGCGTCGACTACTTATATTGATTGTTTGATACTAGCGTCGACTACTTATATTGATTGTTTGATACTAACGTCGACTACTTATATTGATTGTTTGATACTAGCGTCGACTACTTATATTGATTGTTTGATACTATCGTCGACTACTTATATTGATTGTTCGATACTAGCGTCGACTACTTATATTGATTGTTTTGGCATTTCTCCGGTGTTTCTGGTTTAGTTGAAGGTTAGCTTCGACATTGCGGAAGAGCCATAACACATTACATGACATCACATGGCATTACATAACATCACATGAAATTACATGACATCAAATGGCGTTACATGACATCACAGGGCGTTACATGGCATCACTGCTTCCAGTGTACTGATCTCTTATCACAGGCACTTGAAGTTCATTTGTAATCATTACGCATGAGTTTAATTTTCTTTCCGACTTAACAAAACAAAAAAAAAAAGAAGACAATAAAACGTTCTTCCCTCCACCCCCCACCAAGACTACATCCCACTACCCTAACCACATTCCATAAGTCCGTCGCTGGATCGCATTTTTTGTTTTTTGTTTCTCTATTGGATTGACCTAGTGTAATTGAAAGTCGTGTTATACGACTCTTCTTGTGTGTGTGTCCCCCCCCCCCAATGTTTTTTAATTGTATTTTTTCCCCCTTAGATTGTTAAAGTGTTTGGACAATTTGTACTGTGTAGTTAGAGTTTAATGAAAATCAAACAGCTTCTACTCCCCCCCTCCCACCCCACGCCCGTCTCCAGAACCCCCACCTTTCAGCGCCCTCTTCTCGTGCGCCGTGTCTATATTCTGTAGGAAGTCTTGTCGTGGCACTAGTCATTGAGAAACAAAATATTTATTTTCAATCCCTTGACAGCTAAAGAGTAGGGGACCCAGTTCCAAGGGAGTTAAAACATAAGTTTCAACTTAATATAAAAAAAGGCGGGGGGGGGGGCGAGAATAATTTTAAAAAACTTCGGAAACCAGTGAGGCCTTCAAAGAAAATCTAGTGTTACATTGTCATAACCAGCCAGGGCAGGATTTAAGGAGGGTATGGGAAGTTACAGCCCCGTGGTCTCCACAAGAAAGGGGCCTCAACAAGCAGTCTTTTTTTTTTTTTTTGGTGAGCTGAAACTGAGGTGCCCCATGGGAATGCTTTAAAGACCACATCAGACTTAGACGCCTACTTGTCTTAGATGACATAGAAGAGAGCACCTGGCTGAATGCGGCTTCCGAACGAGACAGATGGAGGTCTCCTTACAAAGGTCGCGGTATACACATTTGAGTCCAAAAGAAAATCTGCTGCCACGGACAGACGTAGATGGCGAAAAGATGTGGCAAATATGTAGGTCACAGATGGGGCGCATCACGGGAAATACTGCATTCCTAATTAATCTTCGGACTCGAAGTCAAGTGTTATTATATATATATATAAATAAATAAATAAATAAATATATATATATATATATATATATATATATATATATACAGAGAGAGAGAAAGAGAGAGAGAGAGAGCGCGCGAGAGAGAGAGAAAGGAAGAGAGAGAAAGAGAGAGAGAGAGGGGGGGAAGAGAGAGGGAGGGAGAGAAAAAACAACAAAAAAGAGTGTGACGATTTTTTAATGAATAAGATTGATAAATGATAAAATGATAAAATGAAATAAAAGAGGCAAAAAGAACCAGAGTAAAAAAGAAATCGTGAGTCGAAGAGTAAATGAGAGAGAGAGAGAAAGAGAAAGAAGAAAAATAAACGAGAGAGAAAGAAGAAAAAATAAAGAGAGTGATAGAGATGCAATGAAGATAAATTCGAAAAAGAAATATATAAAACTAAAGAAAAAAAGATATTGTTTGCTTGAATAGTCTCTTTGGTAATCCCTGACTGACTCAATTTCCCTTGGACCTATTCCCAGACGAGTCATTGAGGGATCTGACTATTTGAGCGTTCTGTCTGACAGATACAAAATTCAAAGATTGTATTTCCCCTTTAATTTAACAACAGTAGGCATGCTCTCTTTTTTCACCAACTATAAGTTAAGAATGTAAGAACAATAATTTTTTGTTATCTATTTAGCGTCTTATATTTAGAGAAGTCACCACCCGTTAAGAATGTAGTGACAAATAGTTGATAAGAGTGGTTCTTGCTTGTTTGCTACATGAGGCACAAACAACCAATCTCGGATCAGGTTGAAACTTTACACAATTTTTCATTGTACCTAACCCAGCATGAATCAATAATTAGTCATTTATTAACTGGAAAGTAATTATTTTGCTTGATACCAAAAAGGGAAACTAGTTCTTCAGTATTAAGAGATATGGCTAAATATGTGGGGTTTCGTCCCCTTACATAATTGTACACGTCATTTCTACCACACCAGTCCTCTGACCAAGTTGAAGCTTTGTACAATTATTTATTGTACCTAACAAAAACATGTATGAATTATAAAAAATACCCAATGAGTAATTGGTTATTATTTATTTTGTATAATTTCAAAAATCATACATTATTGAAAGATACAATTGTAAATGTGGAGTTCTTCCTCTTGGATAAGCCCTTTTTAAAAGTATTTTTATACTTCGCGTGCGTTTTTTTTCTTTTTCATTACGTCTTTCTCTGCTATTGCGAGGTTGGGGTATCTCTTGAAGAATTTCGCTTTTGTAAGACAAAACCAAAGAATTATTGTAACGATTTAAAGTAAGACGCATAAGGTTGGGTTTAATTGCGTATGTCATTAACGACGCGACAATACATTTAAATTTTGGAACGGAAATAGGCTGAGAACGAATAAAGGACGAATGCACATGTTGACGTCGACTGTGCCCTTATTTTCAGTGGCGTAGCTAGGGTGGGGGGAAAGGGGGAAATTTGAAAAACTCCCCGGGCCCCTACTTGAGGGAGGTTCCCAAACGAGTGTTTTTTTTTTTACATTAAGTATTAAATATAACGCAAAATGCAGGGCCACCCAAAGAGGTAAAGCCCCCAAAACCCTATCATAACGCGCATCATTTCCAAGGTACTTTCAATATTTTAGAGTTTACTGATTTTCAACTGAATACAAATTTTTTAATTTTGCCGAAATCTTGCCATAGTCCTTTAGTAAAACCACTAAATTCAGAGACCCTTCAGTATAGAACACTAAAAAGAAATTTAGCCATACTACATAAAACACTGAACCGTAAACTACGATTTCTAATGTAGAATGTAATAGAATTCTCAGAAAGAAACAAAGATAAAGACACATTTTTTTATTCCAAATAATAGGACAGATTTTTTCCTATTGCAATTAGATCATGAAAAGGGTTGCCTGAATCAGCCAGGAAAACCAATGATTCGGCAGAGTATCATTCATGACTAGCTTGATACACGCGTAGGACGTAATTATCTTCCTTTTTGAAGTAACGTCTATGACTTATAAGATGAGAAGATAAGAGTCAATGTATGTCCTTTGACGTCAATCTATTCCTTTGCAACTTCTCATGTGTCTAGGTAGCAAAACCCTTGATACACATCTAACGTCACAGGGTGTGCATGTGTGATCATCATCTGCAATCCAGGGCCCATCCTTTGTGATCCTTTTGATGTTTTTTTCCAGCTGGTGGTGTCAATCTTAAAGAGCTTCATGTCGCGTTGACATGTAGAGAGGTAGACTCCACACAAAAATTAAGGTCTAATATTATGAAATACAAGCGTTACTTCAATGAAGATGATTACGTCCTACGCGTCATGCATGATAACCAGTGAATTAAATTTTGCAAAGTCATTGGTTTTCCTGACTGACTCAGGCAACTCATTCCATGCTATAATATCACTAGGAATAATTTTATTTCCTGCCCTTTATTCTTGTCTTATTTGTATCTTATCTTATAAAATACAGACGTTACTTCAAAAAAGAAGATGATTACGTCCTACGCTCAAGCATCTAGTCATGTATGTTAACCAAGGACCTAAATTCTGCCAAGTCATTGGTTTTCCTGCTAGCTCAGGCAACCCATTCTCTAACAGCACTAGGGAAAAAGGAGCATCTGGAAACCACTATACCTATATCTCAGATATAGGATTTCTGATATGAACACTGCAAGTTAAACATTAAAAAAAAATAAAAACAATCTCACTTAAAAACACTTGCTCCAAAAACTACGTGAAAACATAACCGTTGCGACTACTGTAGTAATGGTTGGTTACCGATTCCCAGTCCTGCCTCCATGCCTTGGCTGGCTTAGGGGGAAAGTCCCAAATGGTGGAAGAGGCATTTACCTTTTTAATTTTACCTATCCCTTAGTCTGTTGGACCGTTGGGGCACCAGGCAAGACTTGTCGACCGTCTTTCTCCATTAGGCATTAGGCGTCGCAGATAACATCCGACAACTTCTTGGAGCTGTCATCTTCATGCAGTGGGTGATTTGAGTGATTTTACTAAAGGTATTATTCTTGTCAAATGTGAATATTTATATCACTGGTCTATTTTGTGTCTTTTCCAGTTTCTTAATGTTTTCTTGAGTTGTGGGGTCCCAAACAGATGATGCATATTCTATTATTGGCCTAACCAAGGTTCAATAACATTTTAATTTTATCTGTTTATTTATTTATAGGAATTTCTTTTAATAAATCCCAATGCTGTGTTTGTGTTTGATTTGTTTATAGTTTTATACAATATGGGGATTCCATGACAATTTTTCATTTATTATAACACCTTTTTGCGTTCTTAGTCTGTGTTACTGGTTTACCATGAATAAGATAAGTGGAATTTATTTGTTTTATTTATATGGTACTCTGAATAAAAATGATTTTTCTGGGTGGAAAGACATGCACCAATTTGATTTCTGTAGTTCATCTAATTCTCTTTGTATAATTTCTGTACCTTGTGTTGTTGTTGTTTTTTTTTTGTTCTATATAGTATGCAATCGTCTGCAAATAATCTGACTTTTGTTTCTGAACTAATGCAATTTAGTAAATCATTTATGTAAATTAAAATAGTAGTGGACCTATCACTGTTAACAAGGCTAGATTTACAAATTTGGCAATCTCTCTGAGACTGACACTTTGCAATGGTTTTTGTTTTTTAAAAAAAAATGAAAACGAATGAATAATAAAGCTTGTCTTCGAGACCGAAGATTAATAAATAAGAAATTGGAAGTTTCCCTTTCAGACCTTGCGATCTATAGAGCAGATAATGTTAAGCTCATCTGTTTTTCTGCCAACGGTTAACGAGCAGGGTGTGGTGTGGCCAGCACAACGACCAACCGCCTTTACTTTCCCCAAGTAAAGTCAGGTACACTTTAAAGTTGGATGGACTCGGGGGGCGCCCTAAAAATCCCGAATTAAAAATCCCAGTCTTAACCGAGATTCAGACCCAGGGACCCCAGGTTCGGAAGCCAAGTGCTTGACCACTCAGTCACCGCACCTCCCTTTTACCTTTATAATTGTGTCCAATCAGACCTGATAGAGTGGGGCACATTGAAATAGCTTTAACATCCTTGATACTTATTTATTATCTAGCTAGTACACAGTTAGTGTTAACAGTCATGTTTATTCTTTATTCATATTTTTTTATGATTTTCTCTAGTCTTTAAACTTTACCATATTTAGTAACTCCGTAATTTTTATATTTTTTAAAAAATCTTTTCAAGCTCTTTTAGCCCTAAATTGCAAGAAAAATGCTTTCTATTCAAGAAAATGTCTTTGATGTTGGAATTTACTCAATGGGCAATTCGCTTCATTCAAGGAAATGACTTTAAGCCCATCCTATTCCATAAATGTTTTTGATTACAATACCGGGGTAACGAACTACTGACCGCCAGAGCTCCTCCCCCTCTTTTTTTTTTTTACCCACATCTCCGTAAAAAAACGAAACTGTGGCCCAACATTTTATTGCTTCGTCTTCCGTCTACCAAGTATTAATAATATTTCGGGGTTTTACGGGCCCGGTATATCTTGGTGGGCTAGTTTATTTCGACGTGGAAAGATGACTAATTGATAAGTATGCTCTCAGACAGAGTAGCGGCCCTTTGATTCCCCCCACCCCCACCCCCCTCTATCCAAACGATAAGGGAGAGAATGGAAGTAGATAGGACTTCATCTTAGATTTGGAGGAGATAACTCTTGTGTGCAAAAAGAAAAAAATAAAGATAAATCTATAAATAAATACAACTGAAACTAGAGACCTAATTAACTGATGGCGTCTGCTTCGGTTTATGTTGATGGTGGATCTTAATAGAAATACACAAACAAGTGTTTTTTTTTTCTTTTTATTTATTTTAGTTTTGTTTAGTTTTTTTCTTGTTGGGAGTGTTCAATGTTTAGCCTAAAGAAATGAAAAACAATGAAAGCCCATGGATACATATGGACATTATCTACTATTAAATAGCGCCTTAAGGGTTAATGTTTATGTGGAATATCTACTACAATATAGCGCCCTAAGGGTTAATTGTTATCACGAAACACTTTGTGTGGAATATCTACTACAATATAGCGCCCTAAGGGTTAATTGTTATCACGAAACACTTTGTGTGGAATATCTACTACAATATAGCGCCCTAAGGGTTAATGGTTATTCCGAAACACTTTGTGTGGAATATCTACTACAATATAGCGCCCTAAGGGTTAATGTTTATGTGGGATATCTACTACAATATAGCTCCTCAAGGGTTAATGGTTATCACGAAACACATTGTGTGGAATATCTACTACAGTATAGCGCCCTAAGGGTTAATGTTTATGTGGGATATCTACTACAGTATAGCTCCTTAAGGGTTAATGGTTATCACGAAACACATTGTGTGGAATATCTACTACAGTATAGCGCCTTAAGGGTTAATGTTTATGTGGAATATCTACTACAGTATAGCGCCTTAAGGGTTAATGTTTATGTGGAATATCTACTATAGTATAGCACCTTAAGGGTTAATGTTTATGTGGAATATCTACTACAGTATAGCGCCTTAAGGGTTAATGTTTATGTGGAATATCTACTACAGTATAGCGCCTTAAGGGTTAATGGTTATCACGAAACACATTGTTTGGATTGACATGAGATTGGACAATTACTAATGGCCTGGCCTTACTTCCGCCAACAAAAGTAAAAGCTTTCATTTGAGCTGGTCCAACTCGTGTTCTGTAGTGTGTTATGCAGCTATGGGGAGAATAGGGCGGATTGTTTTGGTTGCGTAGGCTGAAGAGTGTCTGATGTAACCGCCAGTGACGAGACGTCACGAGACAGATAAGACGTGTATTTTCAGGAAGTTCTATTTGTTTACATTATCATTTTAGTTGAGTTTCTACATACATCTACTTTCAAGTTCAATCTACGTAAATTTATAAATAGAAGTTATATTCTGTTTTGTTCTAAATAAGCTTTTTTGTGTGTATTTCAATGTCCTTTATAAAAAATATAATACTTCTACATTAGGTTACTTTTTATAGCTACTCTGACCGAGTATTAACACTCAGGAACATCTTAACATTTCAAATGGAATTTAACTCGAGACAGTATCGTTTGGAAGCCAAGTGTTTTACCACGAAACGTTTAGTCACAACCTACAATCTTCACAATTTGTGTTTTTTTGCATATTTTAGACATTATAGTCACAGTCTCGGTTGACATTGCCTGTCATATGTTCACCTCGGGCCAGGAAGGTGAAAGACACGTGAAACCTCTGATATAGAAACAGGAAGTAAGAATGACTACATTGACTTTTAGTCAGTAGCAATTTTTAGTCATTTTAGACAGAAGTAGCTTTAAGGTCATTTGAGTGAAGTTGGAATAGCGTCATCTCTGGAACTTGAGACAGTTTTTGTATTTCTAATAGTTGTTTTCTGTACGTAGAGCTGGATACTTATTATTAACGTTTATTGTTACCCGCTGTGATGCGGACGTTATTTGTATTCTAGAGGACTTAGCATGTTTGATATATTTGGTACCGCTATTATGCGGTTGTAATTATATTTCAAATTGGATCATCTCTATGTAACTACCAAGAAGTTGCATTATATTATTATTGAATAAACTCCATATTTGACTGCTAAAGATATAATAACATTAATTTTTACTATTCATGTTTGTTACGTGATAAGTGTAGCTCCAGGATGCGCGAGCCCAACATTCTTCAACATTACACACATTGATAACAAACACCTCGTTTACATTTTGGTGGCCAGCACAAGCGTAATATTTACATCTGTCACTCAACTCATCAGTTACAATTATACATTACTATTTTCATGCAATTGAAAAAGGTTAAACCAAGGTTTCATTTTTTTCTTAGTCTTTTCAACGATGTTTTAAAAAAATGATAGACCTAAGATAAATTTGTTGTTTTCACTTTCTGTGTTTTTGGGTCTCTAGGAACACATGCTTAAAAAGTTAAATGTACCCCTTTCATACCTTGCGATCTATGGGAGGGGGGGGGGGAGATGATGTAAAGCGTATGTCAGGTGCCCATCAGAGAAGGCATACTTGAAATTCCTATGTTCAAAAAGCTAAAACTATCAAGAACTAAGAATAAGTATAAGATATCTGAATCTCAGTTTTGTCATACAGAATCTGTCTAAAAACGCATGTTTTAAGTTACTTCAGCTTCCAAATATCATCCGATATCATCCTGACGTCTCGACATGTTCTGTTATTGTGTTATGTGTATGTACGTGCCTGTCTGAGTGAGTTTTTTGTGAGTTTTTTAGAAACACGAAGGCTGTCAGTCAAACAAACATTCTCTTTTTTTTTCTCTCTCTCTTTCTCTCTCTCTCTCTCTCTCTCTCTTAAACCGTGGAATAGCCGGCCATAGCCTTTATTTTTACATTTACTTACCGCAGCCACTCTAGGACAAGTATAACAATGCCATAATGAGATCAAGAATAAGTGATAAAGGATGTTCTCTAGAGAGACAGAATAAAAGCGAGAGGAGAGAGATGGATAGAGAGAGAGAGACAGAGAAAGAGAGGAGAGAGAGATGGATAGAGAGAGAGATGGATAGAGAAAGGAGAGAGAGATGGATAGAGAGAGAAATAGAGAGAAATGGATAGAGTGAGAAAAAGAGAGGATAGAGAGATGGTTAAAGAAAGAATGTAGAGGGAGAGAAAGAGAGAGGAGATAGAGATGGATAGAGAGAGATGGATAGAGAAAGAGCGAGGATAGAGAGATGGTTAGAAAAAGAAAGAGATATGTAGACATAGAGAGAGAAAGAGAGAAGAGATAGAGATGGATTGAAACTCAAATTGACGATTAAAAAAAAAAAAGGTGGGTAAGACTGACTGAACGAAAGTTGACACAAAGAAATAGATTCTCGTCACAGAGAGGCGAAGGCTGATATTAGGGTGGGAGGGAATAGCTGGTCATGAGGCGGTGGATGTCTTGGAGAGGGGAGGCATTTCGGGGGGGGGGGGGGGTCGGGCGCCACCAATAATTCTGGTTATTTTATCTACATCAAACTTGAGACATCGCTGGTCGAAGCAAATTGGATTCTGTAGACTTTGTCTGGTCATTGCGTCTCTCTGCGTCCCTTAGCTCTCTCACACACACACACACATAGAGTGAGAGACACACACACACACATAGAGACACACACATAGACACACACACACATGCCTGAGAAAATCCCCCGCCCCTCCCCGACACAGACGTAGATTGGAAGTCTATCACACCTCTAAGCATCCCAACCCTTGGATCCATGCCCCCCCCCAACCACCACTTACCCTATCTCATACCCTTAAAAGTATCGACTGTGCAGTGACGATCTATAAATAACACACACTTAGACATTGGGGCTTCAAGTGGAGATATATGTTTCTTAAAGACGCGATTAGTCGATATACTCTTAGCCAACGACTTTACACCATTCCCATAAGGAATGAATAACTTTAAGCAAATCTTACATGATCAGGACGCCATCTCTGTAAGAACTACGCCCAGTGCTGGGGCGGGATATGTAACGCTATAATGTACGAACTAACCAAACTGGAAAAATTGTCTTAAATTGACTCTTAAAGCAGTCACTTTAAACACTGGTAATAAACAGTCCAAATTCGCAAGATTACAACGGGTTCATGTTGAAATACTAGCGTTCAATCTGTATGTCTAAACATCTTAAATTGGCTTTTATTAGAGTTTGAGGATTTCAGCTTGGTTCTGTTTTGCTTTATCTAATTTTTGTTTTACATTCGTTACCGACAAAAGGGAGGATCAAAGCGCCCTTATTGTACTATATTCTTGTAACTTTGCTCTGCGTATCACTATATTTACTCAAGAAATGCGCACCATTCACAAAGGTGCCATAAAGTGAAAGAAAGCAACTTTGTTTTCGTCCAGCTATAAGGCCTAGAAAAAGGCTCCTTCTGTCTCGAAAGAAAGAATGCGCCCAGATGAGATACTGATTACTGGTGACTTGTTAATTTTTTTATTGAATCGGGTCAGAATCTGATGTAACTAAACAATACGAATTTGGGGCAGCAAACTTCGTGACATTTCATGCATGTAAATGCATCCGTGTTAGGGGCAGCTGTCCAAATTTGTTTCAGTGCCTCCATAGTGCATTCATTGATGTCTATAGTCTTGAGATCACACTTGCAGGCATCGCCGTAGATTAGTCCTGAAGTTTGACTCTCTTGGCAAACTTAGCAATAGGGGCTCAGATAGGCCCCACAAGCCACATGAAAAGGCTCAAAGATGTATAACTTAGCCTAGAGTTTCTTGTCGACAGAAGTGGTAGTCATCAAATTCCATGTAGACCCATATAGATCATACCTCCCTCCCAGTGACACTACAGCACATGGGCGGCCCAGGTCTGTTTCAACACATTCCCATTCAGATCTATCCTTGGCTTTTTGTCTCCAAGCCCGGACTCTAAGCTGTTGTAGATCTGCCTCTACATCATCATGCCATCTGCCTTTGGAGCGCCTTCGTTTTGGTTTTTGGCCGGTATACAATATTTGCTCTTCTGTGCTCTGACATTCTGCAGAAGGGAAACTGCACAGCGAAATCTGTTCACTGTATACCTCAATGTGCTAAATAGCTCTCAGGTTAGAGGTATCCCTGTCAATGTATATCTTGCTACAAATTTTGTGTATCTGTGTCTTGACGATCAGCCATCTTAGTACTTCTCTTTTCGTTTCGGATCAATTTACCCTGTAAGAAACAAAAGTATATTTTTTTAAATTTACAGACACGAAGAGAACACGTTTTTATTGTCAATGATTTCGCAGTTTTTTAGATTTTGTATCGCTTTTTTAGTTGTCGTTTTTAATATAAAGATTTTTTCGTGATAAACTAGACTCTTTAATTTAGTTTCTTTATGAAACATTATATGCAACAAATTATTTTTAGAAAAAGTCCCATGCGATTGTTTTATCAGGAAAGGAAGATGATAATTCTGATAAGCTCGCACACAAAAGATATTTTGAAAATTAAAGTTGAAAGTAAAGGAAATACATTTCTTTTTTTTACAAATCTTAAGTTACTTAAGTCGTGATAGAAAATTATTTAATTTTTTTTTGACTTTACTATTAGTTTACTAAGTCGTGCTAATCTAATGGCTTTAGGAAAATAATACGGGCTGCCAATGTCTATATTCATATCACACTCTAATTATACATATAAATATAATAAATATATTGTATCAATCATATACATATCATCACATTAATCGAAAGCGACCATTACAATATCTGTTTACACGTCAACTTACCAATAACTTGAACAAGATGAATGTTATTTAGTTTTGATAACTTTATATCAACTCCCGTCTGTTTGTCTGAGTGGAAGCTTGTTCACACTATTTCTCTCACTTCTTATTCTCGGACCAAGTCCAAACTTTGCATCATTTTTCTTCGTCGATGACAACAAATACATTAATTAATTAATACGTTAATTCCTTAGACGTAATTGAGTCATTTTTGTTTTATTAAGACTAATTACAGACACAGCCAGGTCTTCTAAGCCAAGTATTGTTAAGCCTTCTGTGGAAAGGTAGGTCGTTCCCTAAAATTTTTAAGCTATTAACAGACTAAGAGCTTTCTATTTTTATAAGTAATTGGACAGCTCAGTGGCCAACACGCCTGCCTTTCGTTGTAGAGGCTCAAGTCCAAATTCAAACATGAAGATTTAAAAAAAAATATTATGAAAAGACAATAGTTACCGTCGCCTAGATACCTCCACCCCCAGCCCACCTAAGTGGTCAACAAAAGTGATTGCACACTGAGCATACCATAAGTATGAGACTTACATTTGGTACAGTTGATAAATCTACACAATTTAAAATCAAAGCTTACAATGAGTATAGTTGTATCTTATAAGTCTGGATCAGTCATGTATGTTGTTAAGGCTTCCGCGCGGTGTTGATGCTTGGCAATATGTCTAGTGTAGATCTGACTGGAAGTAACGCTGAACTCAACTACTTCAGTAACACCGGCGAAAGGCCGAAACAATCAAACATGTAGTCGATGCTGATATGTTGTTCTATAAAGATATTTAATACTCAAGAAGGGAATCGTCTGCTGTCAGCTATGTCCGTAAATCCGTATATCTATTGTACTCAAGTCTACTACTCTACAACAAGCGTCTTCTTTTAGCGTCGCTTAGAGCGTTCTTATTTTTTAAAGATCTGTCACGTCACTTGTCGCTAATTAAAACTTTCCCCTTATTCCCGAAACAAATAACTAAATCCTAATCATGTCATAACAATGTCAATCTGTAATAGATCTAGACTACCAATAATAAGTCTATGCGTTTTACAAATATTTTTACCACTTGTATTTGTTTGACGCTTTTAGCTTTCTCTATATGTTATGATCCAACCACTTAACTGGACCAGGAGGGTATATTTTGTATATGTTACTTGTTAATTATTTCCCTTTTGTTATAAATGTATTAATTTCTTAAGAGCAACTTTACCACGAGAAACAGATCATAATTATACAAAGTAAATACACAAGCAAAAAAGAATATAAGGCTATTAAAATTTTTGCTATTTAATTTTTTTTTTTTAATTGCTACCCTGCCTCATAGTGGCGCTTAGGTGGAACCGGTCGTAGGAGGAAACGATTGGGCCAAAGGGTAGCAAACAAGACTCCCGTGGGGGTGCCTAAGGGGTGTGTGAGAACATCTTCATTGCACTGTGCGGAGTTGCAAAAAAGCTCCCACAACCTTGTCACAATCCAGGCGCCGTTCCTCAAGGGGCTGTTACATACATGGCGTGTCCTTCACATTAAGCCTGATATAAAAAAGGAAAATGGCGGGGGTTCCCGGTGTACGCAGCATCTGGCCGCGAGTCTGACCCCTCACCAGACACAACAGTGTTCACGTTTGTTTCCTCCCACATCCAATCTGGGATCAAGATGAAATTTTACACAATTATCTCGTGTACCTGACAACATAAGAATCAATAAAATAAATTAACCAATTAGTTAAATAACTATTGGTAATTAATTATTCTGTCTATTAGCTCGAACAAAAGAAATAAATTGTACTTGACTGAAGTGGTGGTATAAGCTGAATTAGTCCCCTTTATGTAAGATAAGTTTGAAACAAACAATAATAACTATACAAACTTCTATTGTCATAAGCACCTCACAAGCAGAGTGGTTAGTCGGCTTGAGCCATGAGCTCGAATTGTGGTAGTTCCCCTCCCCCTTTTTTTAAAAATAAATTCTTTTACAAACCAAATACATTAAATTTACCCAGATATCCCTTTCTTTTTTTTCCTCCACTCCCCCCCCCCCCACACACACACATTTTCCCAACAGGTCCTGGTAAGTGAATTAAGAAAGCTAAACAAAAAAAAATGGTAAGAATAGTTCTAATCTCACAGATGTATTATTGTTGCTCTAGGTCTATTACAAATGTAAAACATGAATTGATGCAATCACACTTAATATAAACTTGTCTTTCTCTTTTGTTTTTCAATTTTTTTTTTTCAATTTTTCTTTTTTTTTTTCATTTCAGCTTTCACAGACAAAGATGTCAGCACCAAAACAATAATTCAAACACTTAAAATCAATATAGCTTACAGACGCATACCTGACTATTACCATCTTACATCTGTAGTACCCAAAGTTTTGCTTATACATATTACACTCTCGGGCCTTTGGCCTTTTTTTTTTTTTTGGTGATCTTGCGTCTCTGATGTAACAAATACCAGCCAGTGCCTAAATCGTGTATTAAGAATTTTTTCTATATTCAATAATTATAGAATAAAATAACCTGTTTGTAAAGCGACCAAACGAAATTTGTTGCGCTAGAATTGAGTTAGTATTTTCTAGAGCTGACAGTTTTGGTTCAACATTTCTTACCAGAGTACTAAATGCAAATAAAGTTCTGGACCAACAAGCCAAACGTTTCCCTAACCCTTGGGCTAAATGTCCAATTTCTACCACCAGACCACCGTCCCTGCGTTGGCTCAGTTAGCAAGGGGAGATAAAGAGTGGCGCGCATCCCCCTCCCAGCCACCCCCCGTCCACCTTTCTCTGGCTTTCTCTCACAAACACACACACACATATACCTACTATCGCTCATACAAACACACACACACACACTCACACATTCATACAACCACACCCGCACAGACGCCCAGACACACACACACATACTTCTAAATAAATACTCCCCCCCCCATCTCCTCTCTAAGATGTTCCCCTTCTATCCTTCATCTCGTATAGAAAGAATGACGAACTTTTTTTTTTTTTTTTGGGGGGGGGGGGAGGGAGGGGGGCGCGAGGAGTTGAGAAAGGGGGGGGGTAAAGTGGTGAGGCAATTTCTCTAGCTCTAGAACGACAGAGGGAGAGAGCTGCCCCCAAGTTGTACCCCTGTCTAATAGAGTGTCAATACCAAGCAATGTTACTGGACACATCGGTAAATAAATGACCCCCCAATATTTCGACTTTCTGATCCTTCTCCTATCTTCGTCCAAGTTTCAGCCTCAGAGACTACGTAGATTACTAACACCATCAAACACGAGGACAGACTGACGTGCGCTTAATCTTTTCAAATTCTGATAAATCTCACTAATTAGTGAATAGAAAAAAATAATAATAAAAGGGAGATTATTTTTTTTTTCACTTCTTTTTTTTTTTTTTTTAAAGACGTATAGGCCTATATTTCAATTACTATTTGATTTAAGCACGCTAATTACGTTTAAACTAATTCTGTGCACGCTATTTATTAGATAAATTATTGTTATAACGCTTGAATATTAAAAGGTGGAATACGTAAAATATGTTAAATGTTAATGTCACTGAAATGGCCAGGAGTTACCATTCTTTTTATGACCTTAACTTTGCAACAACTTTCATTGCTATACACTCCAAAGTGTTACGAATTCATTGAGGGTCAAACAGACAGACCGTTACACAACATAGTACTCAGTAGAACATGTAATGATACGCCTCTTATCGGCCTGCATACTTCCACCATGCTGGATGCACCCATGTCTCCAAGTAACAATTTAAATTGTGTTGCAAACATTTTCATTAAGCTTTCATCTGACGACACAGTAGATGCGATCGCAATATTTTGTTTGTTCATTTTTAGACAATTGGTATGGATTGCGTTGCATCGTCGTGGCAAATGAGGCTCTGATGAAAGCTAACAAGGCGCATAACTCTTTTGTCCGCTCTTTCTCGTGGTTCTTGGTTTTTACGCTCCTTATTACCAAGCTAATATTCACTCGCTCCGTCTGTCTGTCTGGTACACATTTTGTACACGTTATTTCTCCCACTTCCCATTCTCTGATCAAACTGAAACTTTCACACTTCTTCATTGTCGCTAACAAAATGTGCATCAACTAGTCGACCCGCGGCGTAGCATACGCCGCTATTTTGCAAGGCCGGCACTAGGCCACTGCAACCTATTCGACTGCAGTGGGCCGCGCACTTTTATAGGCAAATCCTAGGTGTATTTTATTAAATTAAACAATTTTATAACTTATAAGAGATTTTTCAGGGTCTCCTGAAAAAGTCCTGGAAATCTGAAATTATTAAAACCTTTTGAAAACTCATAAAAATCTCCTAAAATATAGACAAAATTGTCATTTTGGGCTGTCATTCAATATTAAAAAAAAAACAATCCTACGCGCGATTTAAAAAAAACGGCATTATACAATACCCGTAATTGTGGAATCTAATGAAAGAATGCCTACAATTCTCGAAGATAGATTGAAACATTTGTTAATTCTTGCTATTTAGCGGGATCTATGTAGGAAACAGAATTATTATCATCTACAGTCTGACTTTGCTACACGTAAGGCTCTTAAAGTAATTTGTACGTAGTAAAGAATGAATAAAGGGCAAATACGAATTTATTTTCTAATACAAACTGTAAATTTATATTTATATAACACATCGACTGGTTTTTATTAAAGTGTCAGATGTGTAATAATTAAATATCCTTCTCTGCATTTTTAATTGTTGTCACGTATGTCTACTAATGAGTACTATAACTAGAATAGCACAACCACATTGAAAGTCATTAATTAAGTCACTATTAAGCAGACAAACATATTTATTAAACATGAAATAACAATATACTGACAAGTCTAGCCATAAAGAATCACATGTACTTACTTGAAAATTTCTAAGGAATACATCAAGCGCACATAATATTAGCATTTAGTAAGCCTAATGCCTTTTAAACAAAATTTTAACACGCGTCCATTCACTTCTATGACCAAGGTGACTACTGATATCTAACCATGTGGTCAGCTCTCAGAACGAGTTTTTCCCCATAATTCCAAGCAAGCCCTCCTTTTTCACGTGAAACATGTTAACCGTGAATTTGAAGTGAATCTTGTATACCTAATGTCACAGGGAGTCTCAAACAATACTGTGACACAAACTCTTTTCACTTACTATCCGTATCCCTACCCAAACTGGGCTCTGCGCAATCCGTTTCGCATAGGGCCCGCAATGGTGAAGTCCGGCCCTGCTATTTAGTTACGGGTGAATACAGAAAAGATTACTTGTTCTCTCCCCCTCCCTTTTTTTTTTTTGCCGCAATAGTTACATGTAGTAACTCTAGTCCGACTTGCAGAAATAAAGAGTTATCTTTCCATGACTTTTGGTGGTGTCAGGCATTGGGCCATGAAAAGAAGTGTATATATAGGTAGATAATTTAAAAAAAAACTAACCTATTAATTAGTTAGTGGTGATTAATTAATTTTGTTTGATATGGAAAATAGGAGAAAAATCTTATAGGATTGAGATATATGACTGCTAATCTGGCTTTTTCCCTTATGTAAGCATTTTGTTTAAAGTATTTGTTATTTTTTGCTTGTTTTAGAATTGTACTAATATTCATTGTATGGCTCCGACAGGATGGACAGAAAAAAAATCCCTAGTAGTCTCTTTAACTGTGGAATTTTCTGAGACAAGTCAGCAGTACTGCCCTCTGACAGGCAAGGAGAGTACTTTTAGGTATGTTTAGGGCATGATTATTATTATTATCATACGAAAAACAAAACGAGTAATCATTCTCTGGCACTGCCAGGTCGAGCTTCCTTAATGAGTAAAAAGAAATTCATTGTAGTCCCTTTAACAGTGTTTGCTAAGAAATTGGCTGGGGATGTGGCAGGTCTGCAGCACTATCGCCCTCTGACAGGCAACGAGAATGTTCCCAGGAATTAATGTTAGGGCCTTGAAGGTATCTGTGAGGTCAGTAGTTATTATCCCCTCGGTTGATATAACAATATTGTTGTTTTAGATAACCTCCATAAATGCCTAATCTCCAAGCCAAAGTTCACTGTCTGTACGGCGATGTTAATAATGGTAGCGGCTTTTTCTTTTTTTTATTAACAGCACAGCAGGGCGATTTAAATCTACCGTTATTATTATTATTATTATTTTTATTATGTTAGAAAATAACGAGTATTCATTCTCTGGCGCTGCCAGGGTCGAGTTTCGCTAAAGAGAAACAAATTTCACCATAGTCCCTTTAACAGTTTCCACTGAGGAATTTTCTGGTTATTATTATTATTATTATTATTATTATTATTATTATTGTTATTATTATTATGATTATTATTATTATTATTACGCATTTACAATTTTAACTTCATAACTTCCTGAAAGAAGGGTCTGTAAGCTCAATTCAGCTTGGTGGCTTTTATTATTAGTGGGTCAAATGTTGGACGAAAAGGTCAAAGTGATGTCAAAGATGGGTGGAGTTGGAAAGGTTGGGGGGGGGGGGGCTGACTAATTTGAGATGAGTGGACATTCCAGCTGAACCCCCTAGGGAACTAAATTATCAGTAAAAATAGACCTGATAGTGTATTAAAAATTCGGCAAAGCTGGTGGTGGACATCTTTTGACCCCCCCCCCCCTCCTCCCCCGAGCCTCTAGACAGTCAAGACGCCAACTTTGATAGAAAAGTATGAATGGAGATAAAATGGTTGAGGCGTCTAGGGTGTTAGGGAAACGTTGTGGTAGCCGGGGCGGGAGGAGAACGCGACGTTGAGGGAGTGTGCCGTGGTAGAAAGGTCAACAGTTGTCCGCTAGGGTCAAATAGTCTGATTCGAAAGGAGAAAGATAAAATATTAACCAGAAGTAAATATGTGAGAATAGAACATGGACGGTGGTGTTGCCTGATGCATTTATAGCTGGACTACATGGCGTTGTTTGGTGCATTTATAGCTGGACTACAGGGCGTTGTCTGGTGCATTTATAGCTGGACTACAGGGCGTTGTCTGGTGCATTTATAGCTGGACTACAGGGCGTTGTCTGGTGCATTTATAGCTGGACTACAGGGCGTTATCTGGTGCATTTATAGCTGGACTACAGGGCGTTGTCTGGTGCATTTATAGCTGGACTACAGGGCGTTGTCTGGTGCATTTATAGCTGGACTACAGGGCGTTGTCTGGTGCATTTATAGCTGGACTACAGGGCGTTGTCTGGTGCATTTATAGCTGGACTACAGGGCGTTGTCTGGTGCATTTATAGCTGGACTACAGGGCGTTGTCTGGTGCATTTATAGCTGGACTACAGGGCGTTGTCTGGTGCATTTATAGCTGGACTACATGGCGTTGCCTGGTGCATTTATAGCTGGACTACAGGTCGTTGTCTGGTGCATTGATAGCTGGACTACAGGGCGTTGTCTGGTGCATTAATAGCTGGACTACAGGGCGTTATCTGATGCATTTATAGCTGGACTACAGGTCGTTGTCTAGTGCATTTATAGCTGGACTACAGGGCATTGTCTGGTGCATTTATAGCTGGACTACAGGGCGTTGTCTGGTGCATTTATAGCTGGACTACAGGGCGTTGTCTGGTGCATTTATAGCTGGACTACAGGGCGTTGTCTGGTGCATTTATAGCTGGACTACAGGGCATTGTCTGGTGCATTTATAGCTGGACTACAGGGCATTGTCTGGTGCATTTATAGCTGGACTACAGGGCGTTATCTTATGCATTTTTATCTGGGCTAAAAGGTGTTGTCTGGTCCAAAAGTCATATTGACGCTTGCGGACTGAAAACGCAACACTGGTAACTGTACATACACGCATTTCTTCATGGTAACTTTAAACTTCTGGTCGGTGACAAGTGTGTCAGAAATGTATATTTGTCCAAGGCCTAAAAGGGTTGAAGACCACTGGTCTACAGCCACACTGGTCTACAGCCACCTACTGTTGGTTGGACAGCATGAAATGAACAGATCCAAAATATTGTACCGATTGATTCGTGGAAAGTGTGTTACTAGACTAGTATTGTTTTTACAAAGCTTATATAAACTCCCTGTCTATCTGGTAAAAACGTATGTACACGCGTTATTTCTCCCACACCCATTTTCGGATCAAGCTAAAAATTCGCACAATTATTAACTGACATAGATAAGACATAAATCAATAAAAAAAAACAATCAGACGATTAATTACTGGTAATTAATTATCTTGTCTAATAGCAACAAAAGTTAACTTATACCTAAGTATTAACAGATATGGCTAGATTTGTTGGGTTTAGTCCCCGCTTAAATAATTGTTAACGCTATTTGTCCCTCACGCATTCTTCGATTAAGTTGATACTTTCATTGGCCTCCTTCAGTCATAGAACGACTATGGTTCATCTCGAACACTTCCTCTTGTGTCTGTGGAGCCCTAGTTTGGAGAGACACTCCTGTCCACAAATATCGCTGGTTAAGGTGGCTTTTGCTTCGGTGGTAGAGGAGCTGGCCATTTTTCGCATTGTCCGTTTTTCTTCCTGGGCTGAGGCCCATGTTCTTTCGCTATCCATAGTTTTCTTGGTCACTGTCTCTCTTCATCTGGTGCAGTCTAGAGCTATGTCTTCCCAATGGTCAGTATTGATGTTCACTGATTTGAGGTCCCGTTTTATTACATCTATGTAACGGAGGTGGGGGCGACCAGTTTTTCTTGAGCCAGTCGCGAGTTGTCCGTAGAGTTGATACTTTAACCAATTATTTATTGTACCTACGAAAACATGAATCAAAAACAAAAATACTCAATTAGTCCATTAATTATTGGTAATTAATTATTTTGTTTGATATCCAATAAGGAAATAACCTATACATTATTAGTACAGGTAGTTTTAAGGACAGAGTTCTTCCCCTTTACTTCTTTCATACCGCATAGTTTATATTGGTCTGTTCTAAAATTCTGCAAGAGTACTGAAACAAAAGATCTATTGCTTTCCGCTCTAGGAAGTTTACCGGTACTACATCCGGGTTGCGCGAAATTTAAGGAGAATGGTATATTAATAATTTATCAAAGTTTTTTTTACCGCCTCTTTTTCTCTTCGACATAGAATATAACTATAATATGTGGACCTATGTGGACCTATGCATGTTTGTTAGTTGGAACTCCAGAGGGGTAAGCGAAAGCGTCTGGCAAGGGAACTTCCGATATCAAGTAATGGCTAATGGGTGGGGGGGGGGGTAAAGATTTATTACTGTTTGTTACAATCGGGGGGTTTGGGGGGGGGGGAGGCCTGAAGATTTCTTACGTAACAATGGAATGGATCCTATGGATGATACTTTTAACTCCTGTTTATCTTTGAACTCTTGTGTTTGTTACTATTTCACAGTTTTTGTTACATTATTACAGCACCATGCGCCTCTGCCGGTGATTACGGCTGTGTTATAAAAATATAAATTAAACTATATGAAATATATAAGTGTAACTTAGTAGTAGTAAGAGTATAAGGGTCCCTTGAGTTTCACGGGAGGGCTATACAGGTTTAAAAACAAAATTTGGGGAAAAACAATTCCACGCGCTTTTTCTCAAATACCACGTGTCTTCCAGCGACCACCCGATGTATATGTACATTGTACAGTATTGTGTGTGTGTGGGGGGGGGAAGACTGAATAGGTCATAAAAGAGCCAATAGAAGGCAATAATTTTCCTACCAGTTCTATAGATACCATGATGAAAAATGCAATTCGGGAAAACGATAATTAATAAATAAGTTTCATTTATAATTCGGAGGGGGGGGGGGTTGGATTTTGTTACGATTTGTTACAAGGGGTGGGGGCAGAGGGGTTACAAACGTTTTTGTGTTATGTAATCACCAGACATTCTCAGAGTGAATTATTTGGGGGGTGGGGGTGGCGAGAGATATGCTTGTAGACAACATGTTCGGTTAATTCACAGGCACGCAGGTCTGACGAAGACAAAGTTTAGTTTCCCGTCCCTGAAATACAGATAAACTTCCAGATCCCTGAAATAAAAATAAACTTCCCGATCCCTGAAATAAAGATAAACTTATCGATCCCTGAAATAAAGATAAACTTATCGATCCCTGAAATAAAGATAAACTTTCCGGTCCCTGTAATAAAGATAAACTTTCCGATCCCTGAAATAAAGATAAACTTCCCGATCCCTGAAATAAAGATAAACTTCTCGATCCCTGAAATAAAGATAAACTTATCGATCCCTGAAATAAAGATAAACTTTCCGGTCCCTGTAATAAAGATAAACTTTCCGATCCCTGAAATAAAGATAAACTTCCCGATCCCTGAAATAAAGATAAACTTATCGATCCCTGAAATAAAGATAAACTTTCCGGTCACTGTAATAAAGATAAAATTTCCGATCCCTGAAATAAAGATAAACTTCCCGATCCATGAAATGAAGATAAACTTCCCGGTCCCTGAAATAAAGATAAACTTTCCGGTCCCTGTAGTGAAGATAAACTTTCCGATCCCTGAAATAAAGATGAACTTCCCGGTCCCTGAAATAAAGATGAACTTTCCGATTCCACATTCTCTCAGCCCCATTTATCTCCTCATCTTTGTTCATGGTTACATCAGAACCTCTATGGCCAATACAAACACGCCCACGCGCTCCATGACACCAATGTAATTTGCTACTAATTAAAAAATATAAAGAGTGCTAAATATCAGATTTTGTTTCTTGATTGCTGGAACGCAGCGACTTAAAAAGAAAAATGGTGTCCTGGTTACCAACTCGTCTCCTTGTGAGTAAAATTTAATTTCAAAATAAACAAATAAGTAAATTTTTTTTGTGGTAGAGGGTGGCGGCGGGTATCTCGAGGCTGGAAGCCATGGTGTTTTCATTTGTATCTGTAATATACATATCTGGATCAAGTTGCAACGAACGCATTTATAAAACAACATGTCAATCAAGGCAAACAGGCAGATAGAATCTCAGACCACAAGTTCGAAACGATACCATGCTCATAAATGTATCGATTCCAATTCACGTGTAATGTATCCCACGTGTGGTATTTAAATATTTATTTTGAAAAAAATAATTACGCTGTCATTATACATTGCTGTTAATTAAATGTATTTTGACTTCTTCTCTAATGTTCTGTCTCAACCTTTTCCTATCTATTGATCTATCTATCTATCTATCTATCTATCTATCTATCTATCTATCTATCTATCTATCTATCTATCTATCTATCTATCTATCTATCTATCTATCTATTTATCTATCTATCTATCTATCTATCTATTTATCTATCTATCTATCTATCTATCTATCTATCTATCTATCTATCTATCTATCTATCTATCTATTTATCTATCTATTTATCTATCTATCTATCTATCTATCTATAAATAGTTTTTCTGAGTCAATCTGTCTATCGCTCTTTCTCTCTCTCTCCCGCTTTCTCTCTCTCTCTCTCGCTCTTTCTCTCTCGCTCTCTCTCTCTCGCCCTCTCTCTCTCTCGCTCTCTCTCTCTCTCTCGCTTTCTCTCTCTCTCTCGCTCTTTCTCTCTCGCTCTCTCTCTCTCTCTCGCTCTCTCTCTCTCTCGCTCTCTCTCTCGCTCTCTCTCTCTGTTTCTCTCTTTCTCTCTCTTTTTCCATCTTACCATCTCTCTTTCGTTATCTCTCCAACTCTCTTTCTCCATCTCTCCATCTCTCTTTCGTTCTCTCTCCAACTCTCTTTCTCCATCTCTCCATCTCTCTTTCGTTCTCTCTCCAACTCTCTTTCTCCATCTCTCCATCTCTCTTTCGTTCTCTCTCCAACTCTCTTTCTCCATCTCTCTATCTCTCTTTCGTTCTCTCTCCAACTTTTTTTCTCCATCTATCCATCTCTCTTTCGTTCTCTCCAACTTTCTTTCTCCATCTCTCCATCTCTCTCCCACGTTCTCTCTCCAACTCTCTTTCTCCCTCTCTCCATCTCTCTCCCACGTTCTCAATTTCTCTCACATTTTACCCCCGTTTTACTCTCTCTCTAAGTCTCATCCTGTCTCTCCATCTCTGACCTTGTTAAATCTCTCCCTTTTCGTTTCTCTAGCTTTTTCACTTTCTCTCTATCTCTTTCTCACTTTCTCTCTCTCTCTTTCCACATGCCATTGCCACTGTTTCTTTTTTTTTTTCCACAACAGCAATGTATGTTTTAACAAGTCTGTTCTTTAATGCCTTCACCAATTTACAATACGAGATACACCACTAGCACTTCTAGTGTGTTCATCTATTTAAGCAGAATTTCAAACAAAACATATCAATCAATTTTTTTCCAGCTTTTTTCCCAGTGAAGTTCTTTTGGCTATTAATCGACACTAACACTGTAACGATACAGAATTTAGATTTCATTAAATTATAATTCGGTCTTATTCTCCTTCGCACAGAAATACACACACTCATACACAGAGACTCCCAGACACAGACAAAATTATAATAATATATAATAATCTATATTTTTGCCACCTCAGTAATTACACACTACTTCCGACAATCCCTATAATAACATCACCGAAGGGGGACAACTGAAGTAATCATTTAGCCATTGACAGGGGGAGACTACTCTCAGGTATTCTGCTTCAAACGTTCTCACATCGAGGCGCAAAGTATAAAGATCTAAATAGGTCATGCTCAGAAAAATTAGTTTCTGAGGCGGGAAACTTCTGTTGTTGTTTTTTTTTCCCCCCGAACTTTCGCAATGTGTTGCGACACTGGTACTTAATTGGTATATTCCCAAGGGATCCATATCTAGATTGAGATAAAAGAAAATACTGGAATGATTCCGAAATGCATCAACACCTAGGCGCAACCTGAAGGAAAGAATTATTAGCACCTACAAAAATATATACATTTCGGCCTATTGATCAGGTGACAGGAGTACAAAGCTTATATTAACTTTGCCTGTCTGTCTGTCTGTCTGGTACAAATATTGAACACGTTCTTTGTACTACTTAACATTTTTGGATCAAGTTGAAACTTTGCACAATTATTCATTTTTCATAACAGATCAAATAAATTTACCAGCATCTCATTTCCTTTTTCTATTTTTAAAAAAATATTATTAGCGTTTAAAATATAATTCACAATAAAATTAAAAGAGTACTGATTGAGATTTTTAGAAGGTGAAGAAAATATGGCAAAACATACATGGGCCCCGATGAGGGCTCAAACCACGGACCCAAACCCGGCGCCATCGCCTAGTAGATACCAGATGCCAGTGTAACTTCCACTTTAAGTATCCATCTATAAAAAAAAAATAGCTTTTAAGTCAGAATTGTTATCTGGTCTCCACATCACTATCCGTTGTCACGTTTTTACGCGCAATTTCCAGAGCCCGCCCACATTCCTGTCCGTAGTAATCGTCCTCACAATCAATTCTATATTTAGGGTCAACAAATATTGGTGACCGAGGCTTCTTTCAAGACGGGTCGGAGTCCGTGGTTAGAGCCCTCATCGGGCCTTATCTATGCTTAGCCATATTCTCTTCACTTTGGTACCTGGGCGCTGCTATCTACATGTTACATGTCATCGTTTCAGAGCTAAAAGCTTCAAACTCCATTCATGTGATTTGTTATTTGTGTAGGTTTCTGAATGTCTTTAAGCTCCGTTAATCCAGAAGCTGTTCCGTTTCTGTTTCTTTGGCCTACGGTTAAAGTGCAATTAGTCATGTGGCCAGCACAACGACTAACCGCCTTTACTTTCCCCAAACTAATGTCAAGTACCCGTTAGAGCTGGGTGGACTCAATGCTCCCAAAGATCCCGAAATTATATATTTTATTTGAGAAAAGAGTCCTTGTAATCACAACAAATTTCCGTAAGGATCAATAAAGCAGACTTAGTCTTAGTCTTAGTCTTAAAAATCGAACAGATTCGAACCCTGGACCCCGGTTCGGGCGCCAAGCGCTTTGCCATTGCGCCTCCTACTATGTATGTAACAAACTAGTATTTTACTTTTTTTTTTCATCACCAAATTTCCATGATAACTGCTTTAGTGGCATCATTTTTCTAAATAATATTTTACTCCCAAACTAGTGAAGTTACAAGTTTAAATTATTTATTCTTTGACAGCCTAGTCACACAAATCCACTTTCTGCTCGCCCTATGTCAGGGCAACCCCTACCGCCAGGTCATTGAGCGTAACCTGAGCTTTGTCACAACGTATTTCTTTAAAACTCTCTGTTCTTAAAAAGCCAGGTTCCGAAAATTTCATTGCTAACCATTTATTTTAAACACCACATAATTTAAACTACAGATTTCATATACGCTTGTCTCTGGTGAATGTAATTGAAGATATATACCCTTAGGCAGTATATTTCAATTACTGGTTTTTAATTGTAAGGTATATCCAAGGAATAAAAGAGAAAGAAGAGAGAAATTGTACAGACATTAGATCACCGGATATGATTGTTTTGGGGCCAAGGGGAGGAAATCATAGCGCAGTGTTAACATTTCCATTGTTGCAAATCTATTGAAGCAATTAGTGTTTGTTTAAATAAACACAGAAATTGTGTTTTTGTTTTCCTAAGTTACTAACCCTAACCCTAAGTTACATTTACGCATTCCGTGCCAGCCCTACTAACACTACGCTGTCAACAGTACTACTGTTGCCTGGTCGTTGGTCTGTGGCTTTGAATAACCAGTGTGACTAAACCGATGTAGGCGTATTCGCGTATTACATTTTTTTTAAACAAACTTGGACAGACTTCTTATTAATTAAAAATTAAATATAATTTATATATGAGATATAGATCTAGAAGTAACAAAATGAAATGGTATCTTTAAAAAATTAAAGTCGCTACATCAATACACTGTCTATTCCGTCTTACATCGCTTGAGTAAAAGTATTTCTTTCCCTTTTGACTTATATTAACATGAATTATGACATACAATCTAGAGGTGTCATCAGAAACTCTCCAGCCAAATAGCTTGTTGCCACGTCACTCGCTGTGACCTCTATTACCAGTGTTGAGGCCCCATTATAACGGTTGGTCCCGGTTTGAGACTCACTGTGATGACAACGACCCCATTAGTTGCACACCTGTATGTACAAGTGCTTGGGTGAAACGGTGCTGCACCATGCGTATACGTTCATGATTGGATTACACTACAAGGGGACAGCAACAGGGAACGGTTTGGGAGAACGTTGAAATATGAATGCTAATTATAATTTGTTTTACAAAACTTGTATAAACTCAATCTGTCTGTCTGTTTGTCTGTCTGTGTGTCTGATCAAAAGTGAGTACACGTTATTTCTTTAGGAAAACGAATACTTCAGTATTCACAAATATGCTGAACTTGTTGGGTTTAGTCCCCTTAGAAAATTGTAACGCTATTTCTCCCTCGCGCATTCTCCGATCAAGTTGATACTTTAAACAATTATTTATTGTAGCCAGCAAAACATAAATCAATAAACAAAAATACTCCATCAGTCACTTAGTTATTGGTAATTATTGGTAATTAATTATTTATTGATATCGAATAAGGGAAATAACTTGTACATTATTGGTAGATATAGTTTTAAGGACGGAGTTCTTCTCCTTTAGGTAAGATTTGATGTTGTTTTTTTTAAAGAATTTAAAAATATTTTGTTTTTTTTATAAACGAATTTCTTTTTACAAAGTATTGTCGAGATTGAATCTGACTACCTTGACTACTTTATAGTTACTTTGCTAGTTTCGATGTCGAAGTTCGACCTTATAATACAGGAGGATTAAAAAAAAGAAGGCGCCAAAAACGAATTGTTGATTTCAGCTGTTATTCGATCTTTCATGTCATTGATATTTACTAGCACTGACGGAACAAAAACGTTTTTATTTAACAAACCCCCCCCCCACACACACACACACACACACCCACAGGAAAAAGTCGTACACAGTGAGGTGGGGAAACCTGGAAGGACATGCGCAGAGAGCAAGATCAAAACGTCTTCTGCTGAGGAGTCGCCATTTTGAGGGTAATTAAACAATTAATTTTCCTACAAAGACAAACTGAAATTGACACCCGGTTAACAAGGTAAGCTCCTGTATCACGTGTCCACTAATTCCGTCCATTACACTGCTTTCGAATTGAATACATGCGTGATGATATTTGCGCATTCTTTTTTTAATCACTTTCTATTATTAATAATCAAACTACTATTAATATTCAAACCGTTATTATATTCTCCCAACTGCCACTTCCCAAACACACACACACACACACTATCTGCCTTCTGTGGCATTTTACGTCTCGAGAGACGATCTTTTCCCTTTGCTACTTCTTGTGTGAATAAAGAGGCCAATCTTTGATACACAGCTGCGATAGCAGGTTGGGCATATGCGATCTCCAGGCGCCGTTGCATTTTGACACTTCTTTCTGCTTCTATTGTGTATGACATCTGCAATCCGTGACCCCTTCCTTTATGCTCTCTCTCCATGTGGATCTATCCAGTGCTACTTTTTCCCAGCTGCTAGTGTCGATTTTGAAGAGCTTCATGTCGCGTTTGCATACATCCGTATAACGTAAGAGTGGGCGACCAGCAGCTCTCCTGCCTTCTATTAGATCGCCATACAGAATGTCCTGTGGAAATCGACCTATTGGCATTCTACGAACGTGGCCAAGCCAGCCAAGGCGTCTGCTGCTGATAACAGAGCGGATGTCCTGGCACCCTGCTCTTCGTAGCACTTCCTCATTGGTTATTTTATCTTGCCACCTTATTTTAAAGATCCGCCTTAGGCATCGGAGGTGGAAGACATTCAGTTTTTTTTTTCCTGCCATGAGTAGGTTGACCATGTTTCACTTCCGTATAGCAAAGTGCTCCTCACACAGGTCCGGTAGACTAAGGCTTTAGTACTGCTAGCCAGCAATATGTTGTCCCACTCTCTTTTCTGCAACCGTGTCATGGTGGCCATTTCTTTGGCTATCCTGTTGTTAATGTCTTTATCCAGTAGAGTGTTGTTGGATATGATGGAGCCAAGGTAACAAAAGTGATCAACAATTTCTAGTGATTGGCCATTATTTCTTACTTGAGGTACACACACACAAAACAAGAAAAACGCATACCCCATCATACCCACACACACTAATACTACCACCGAAAACACTCCTCACCCCATCACATAAATATACACGCACTACAGCCACCCACCCTCTCCTTTCTCGAATATCCATTCGGAAG
Source organism: Biomphalaria glabrata (assembly GCF_947242115.1). NCBI lineage: Eukaryota > Metazoa > Mollusca > Gastropoda > Planorbidae > Biomphalaria > Biomphalaria glabrata. The sequence continues at coordinate 8,669,413 of NC_074726.1, read as the reverse complement.
TCAAGACTTTTGCAGCTATTGACGAAATAATCTTCACAAACCTTTATATCAACTCACTCTGTCTGTGTGTCTGTCTGGCGAAAAGTTTACGTTCGTTATTTCTCCCACACACCCATTATCGGATCAAGTGGAATCTTTGCACCACAGTTTATTGGCATAGACAAGACATGAATCAATAAAAAGAAAATAACCAATAAGCCAATAAATTACTGGTAATTAATTACCGGTATTGTGTTTGATACCAAGAAGAGAAATTGATTCACCAGTATTCTCAGCTATGGCTAAATATGTAGGGTTTGGTCCCCTAAGATAATTGTACACTTAATATCTCCCACACCCATTCTCGGATCACGTTGTGCACTTTAAACAATTAATTATTCACCTAACAGAACATACATTTAATTTAAAAATTTAACCAGTTAGTCAATTACTTATTGGCAATTAATTATTTTGTTTGATATCGAATAAGAGAAGTAACTTTTGCATTATGAAGAGATATAGCTATAGGTGCGTAGTTCTTCCTCTTAGATAAGCTTTGCTTTTTTTTTTTCAAATTTTTTGTTGTATTTTGCTTGTTAAATATAACATTAATTGTAAACCCTTGAGTTCTTGTTACCTCTTTACCGCCCCCCCCCCCCCAAGCCTAGGGACAAGTAATTATTGTTAACTCTTGCTCTCCTAATTGACGATGCCAACGTTAATTTGACCCCTAATAAACTATATTGATTTTTTGGATTTATAAGCTTTAATTAGTGTTGTCTTAAGAAGAGCATGCATTCCCTTATAATTAAATACCAAATAGTAACAGTTTCTGATAACGAGCAACAAAGTGATTGAAGTTTGACACTAACAGGAGGGTGAAATACAAGTGAGCAAAACGATTAGTACTATCGAAAAATGAAAAATATTTACGGAGAGAAAGAGTTAAGGCATAACAAAAATATTTTTTGGTCGTGGTAAACTCCTCCTCCAGAGGTCCTCTTTTACGATTTTGTCTTTGAGCGTATCTTTTTTTCCGCGCGTGTGTGTGTGTGTGTGTAATGTGTGTGTGTGTGTATGTGTGTGTAATGTGTGTGTGTGTGTGTGTGCGCGCGCGCTGGGACACGTAGGCGAGACTCTCGCTGTACTTTAGATAGTATTGAAACGTTAGCACAACCACTAAAAGTCATCAGTCTGAAAGAGGACCAGACTGCAGAGGAAAAACACAAGGGAAATACGAAGTGAATTCAGCCTTTTTAAAAAAAAAATGGTTTTGCCTACAAGCCTTACATGTTTACCTACATCTGTACTCTGTAACACTATCATTGAGGATACAAGCGTGGGACTTATCCCCAGGTTCAATGTGACACAGGTACATAGACCGAAAAAAAAAAAATTAAAAATTCTGCAATTCCATGGCGATGATATGGTTATAATATGGTATGGTATATGATATGGTTATAATAATAAATTTAATGTATAGAGCGGTGTCAACAAGCAAACTATACGCTCAAGGCGCATTACAAACACAAACACGAGAGCTAAAATGACAAACTCATCTAGAAACGTTCTGTTTTGTTTGAATACATTATCATCATCTGTCCAGTGACTTTTGTCGTAAGGGGGTGCTGTGACAGTTCCCTCCACTTTTCCCGGTCGGCGAACATTTTACACTTCAGCGACAATTTATACTAGCATTACCCACCGGCTACGCCCGTTGATTTGTCCCCAAGCTATATAATGTTTTATTTGTGTTTTTTTTTTTTTTTGGGGGGGGGGGGGGTTGCCATGGACCTCCTTCCTTATTGTCCTTACTTACATCAGCTAATGGTCACCATGTCACGTTGCAGAAAGGAGTGTGGAGCAATACCTTTCTGACTAACAATACCGAAGCCTTAGTCTATCGGACCTGTTTGATGAGTACTTTGCTATACGGAAGTGAAACATGGTCAACCTACTCATGGTAGGAAAAAAAAAAAGCTGAAATGTCTTCCACCTCCGATGCCTAAGGTGTCAAATAAAATGTCTGTTTGCTTTACATGTTTCGGATTTTCCTTCAAAGTTGAAGATAATTTACTTCCTAGTCCGAACATCCCGAAGGACGACGGTTTTGATTTCTATGCGGGACATACATACATATGTACATTACGCATAAAACGCATAGAATTTAGCCCTTCTTATGTAAAGGGAGAGTGATCCTTAAAGGATTACGGGCACGACATGGCCTAAATTGTGCCGATGTGCCTAAACTCAAAACTAAAACTCATAAAACTAAAGTACTTAAGACACGGAAGTATAATCTTGTACTTTTCAATTTGTCGGCTTCATAAAAACATATTTGCTCTAAATGTCGAATAAAAAATCGTTATTCGATATCAAACAAAACTAATTAATTACCACTATTTAATTAAATAGTTGGTTAATGTTTTCGTATATTCGTGTAATATTAGGAACAATGAATAATTGTGAAAATTTTAAACTTCATCAGACAATGGGAAGTGTGAGACATAACGTATTCAAAATTCGTACCAAAGAGAATTGATGTAAGCTTTTAAAAAGCGCATGCTCCTATCACTGGCGGATCCAGGTAAAAGAAATAATTGTGTAAAATTTCAGTTTAATCCGAGATTTGGTGTCGGTGAAAAAACGTGTACAAACTCTTTACCAGACAGACAATATGTAACTTTAAAAAAAAAAGACCATAAAATAAAAGAATGTTACAGTAGCACCTCCTGAAAAAGCTATAAAGATCCTCGCATAGGTGTGACGATGTATCTGGGCGAAGACCCTCAAGAACCTTGTCTTAAAACAAAAAGTTTATTCTGGTGGCCATGAATAAGAGATTGGATCTTCATCTTCAGTAACCACTCTGTGGGAAGAACCCACCTTGGCTACATGAACTTTTCACCACATTTATGACGGGGTCTTGCCGCCCTAAGATTGTTTCCCATATTCGCCCCCCCCCCCTTCCCAGGGATATCTTTTAGGACATTTCTAAAGACAGCGGTGCAGAGTTTTGGGGAACCAAGAAAAATCCATCGCCCCAAAAAGAAGAAAAAGGACTGAACAGAGAACGTGAGATGTTACAAAATATAGAGGTCAGAGCTAGGTCTACAATGTGCAGACGAAATACTAGTAAGCCAATAAAATAATCATGTCTTCGTTTTTGTATTGTTATTTCCAATCAGTAAGAAAAAAATGTAGCAAAAGTGGATCTGTTGTCTCAAAGTATAGACAAGACACACTAGCAAAACTGGAACAATTTATTGTAAGTTTAATAAATTGGAAAGTAATTCGCTTTCTCTTTCTTTCGCATACCTTTCTCACCCTCTTTTTTTCTCCTTCCTTCTCATTTTCTCAATTTTTCTCTCTTCTCTTTATTATCTTTATTTATTTCTTCCTCTCTTTTTCTATATTTCTTTCTCTCTTTTATCCTCTATCTTTCCTCGTCTTTTTCTCTTTCTCTTCCTCTCTTCCCCACCTCTCACTTTCTCTGCCTCTCTCTCTTTCTCTACCTCTCTGTTTCTCTACCTCTCTCTTTCTCTACCTCTTTTCTCTACTTCTCTCTTTCTCTACCTCTCTCTTTCTCTACCTCTCTTCTCTACTTCTCTCTTTCTCTACCTCTCTCTTTCTCTACCTCTCTTCTCTACTTCTCTCTTTCTCTACCTCTCTCTTTCTCTACTCTCTTTCTCTACCTCTCTTCTCTACTTCTCTCTTTCTCTACCTCTTTCTTCTCTACCTCTCTCTTTCTCTACCTCTCTCTTTCTCTACCTCTCTCTTTCTCCACTTCTCTCTTTCTCCACCTCTTTCTTTCTCTATCTCTCTCTTTCTCCACCTTTCTCTTTCTCTACCTCTCTCTTTCTCTACCTCTCTTCTTTAACTCTCTCTTTCTTTACCTCTCTCTTTCTCTACCTCTATCTCTTTCTCTACCTCTCTCTTCTCTACCTCTCTTTCTCTACTTCTCTCTCTCTCTCTTTCTCTACTTCTCTCTCTCTCTCTCTTTCTCTACTTCTCTCTCTCTCTCTTTATCACTTGCACACACATTTCTCTCTCTTTCTTTCCTCTCTCCTCATTTCTCTCTCTCTCTCTCTCTCTTTCTCTGAAGAAACATGGCTAGAAAAAAAAGAGGTGAGTAAACACTGGTACACAATGAGAGAAATGGATTTGAACACCACCAGCATACAACAGCGTCCAACAAAAATAACCCTACAAGTATAATCCCTTTTGTAATCTTCTTAGTGCAGTGTCTTCCCTTGCCAAGTCTCTTGAATATTTCATGCCCCTGTTTCACCCACACAACACCCAGTCACGTCCGGTCTCAGATTTGAACAGGGTGAAGGACAACACGATGGACGCCCCCATGTGTATACTTGTGCAAGTAGTCTATCTTCATCCAAAAGAGATGGAACATTATCCGTCTGGCTCCTTGGGCGCTCCTTGTATGTCAGTTTGTCATGCAAAGAAACTTTAACTTTATGAGAGTAAAAATGTGTCAGTTACTGGACGTCACGTTTTAACTCTGGGAATGATTGTTTTAAAATGTTAGGACTGAATAGTATCAAGAGAATTAGAGTCGTAGAGAGAAGAGCCTTACTGTTCTAGACTCTAGACCAATAGTGGGATAAATCCATGATACTGAAACATACATTTAGACAGTTTGACCCCAAATTCGGCCAGCGGGCCATATTCGGACACGCAAAAATGTTTCTTACGGTTCTTTCGAAGCCATTTGATTGGTCAGTTCTTAACGTTGATGTGGCGCGTGACGCATGTGTGACAAATGTGTGTTGTCGTCATGCTCCTATCCTGTAGGCAGCTCTGCGAACGTTAGTGTATCACCTTTTGTCAATCAAGACTGGTTCGTGTTGTTCTTTTCTCTTGTTTCATAGGTCATACTCTTTTGCCGTACCACTATCCCACAACAGAAGAACAACTGAAAGTTGAGGAAAACGAAGGTGTTGAAAAGAAAGCTATTTATAGTAACAATACTTCCTATTAATATATCAACCGAAGGGATAATGACAACTGATCCCTTCCCCCCCCCCCCCCCGCAAACACATTGGAAGCCTAAGAATTCCTAAAAGGATCCTTATTACCTGTCAAATGCCAGTACTGCTGCATTCTTGGCACATCATCAGAACATGTCCAAGTGGCTACTGTTAAGTGGACTACAATGAATTTTGTTTTCCTCTATGAATTTCGGCCCTCCCAGTGCCTGACAATGAAAATTAATTCATTTCCGTAATAATTATAATAATTATAATTATTAATATTTTAGAAATGAACTAATATTCATTCTGTGGCAATGCCAGGGTCGAAATTCAGAGGAAAACAAAATTCATTGTAGTCCTTTTAACATTATTGTTATTATTATTATTATTATTTATTAATTAATTAATTTTCATCATCTAAAACTATAGAACAGACTCTTACCATTTCATATTCTGGGAGTTTATTCATTGATAGTTGGAGAAGAACTGCAAAATGATTATCAAAAATGTCAACTTTTCTCAAATATTGCTTAAGGTTGATAGTTGTTAGGGCCTCAACCACTCTCAGTCTCATGTACATCTGGTTGTTTTGTAAGCATTACAAGTTCTTTAGACGTACCACTGGTGTATCAGTGGCTCTCAAAGTTGGCTGTGCATTTTCTTTAGCTTTGATTCTGAAATCAATAAACTCCACACCATTCATGCTAGAACGTGCTCTGGTTCAAATCTCTTCTCTGGGCATATGGGAGGGGAGGATCTGGGAGAAGCTAATTCTTTTCGAGCTAAATCTTCAATTTAAAATTCTCTCGCCTCCTTTGAAATTCGAAAATGCCTACAGTACTTATAATTAGTGTTGTTCTTTTAGCAAAGATAAATTATACATAGTAATTCAATTGTCAAATATTTCAAAGATAAAGACTTATAATGAAACTAACTTTTTCTTTTTACAGCCAGTAGGCTAGAGTTTCTTTTCTCTGGGCTACAAAATATAAATACAAAACAAAAATATGTGTCCACATTTTACTATGAAAGTCGTTATAACTTTCTTATTCTATTTTGCAATACACAGAAATATAAATATAAACAGTCCTTGTGTTATTTCAGTGTTTAAGTCGGATGTATCATATAAAATAAGATAAGATAAAGATAAGAGTCTGTTAGGACAGCAGATGTTGTGAATTTTTGAAATCTCAATATCACTCCAGCCGAAAAATGAACTAGATCCACTGCTAGTTATAGCTTAACATGTAAGTGTAACCGAGGCCGCTCGGTATAACCCACATAACCACATAATAAAATATAATTAAATATAAGCATGTTAAGACTAAGACTAAGACTGATTTATTGATCCTTATAGAAATTGGCTGTGATTACAAGGACTCCTTTCTCATATCAAAACATCGTTAACTCAACCTCATTCAATCAGTAGCTCCCATACCTCATACTACACTACCGCTACGCATGGTAACTCTCGGGGAAAACCATGTCTTTAAAATTATAATGCTTTTGAGTTGAAGGGATTACTGTAATGCACCCGGTAGGTCAAAGGTACAATACCCTTGTTTTGACGTTCTTCAAAAATATTGAGCATGATTACCTCCCTTGAAAATTACCTTATTTTTAAATTTATTTATGTATGCAGTGTGACCCCGAACAAAAATAAATTTAACAATTCTTCTTTTCTGTACACAGGATGCACCAAGAATCGCAGCACCAGATACATCGGCCTTCACTTTAATCAAATGGCTGTCTGGTCGTGCGGTTTGCACGCTGGACTGTCGTTCAGATTTATCTATGGTCCAGGGTTCAAACCCTGCCCGCTCCCATCCCCCGTCGTCCTGCCGGAGGTTTGGACTAGAAAGTAATTATCTTCAACTTTGAAGGAACATCCGAAACATGTAAAACATTTGACAAACAAACAAACAAACAAACAAACAAATTAAAGTATATTACTTCTACTGTGAACGTAATGTTTGTTTAGATAACGCAATGCCTTCCATTTCGAAGATAAAGGAGAGATAAAAATCTTCCCCAGGATTCGAACACGTGACTTCCAGTTCCAAGTGCTTTACCCCTTAGCCACAGAATCTCCATATATTCACTTATATATATTTTTAAAATAATAATTATTAACCTGATTCATACATTCAAACTTAATAACATGTTACATGTAATGGAGAGAAACTAAACAATATTTATTCTTCTTACAAAATTAGATAAATTGGCAACACGAACAAAATAATTCTTGACCTACTTTAGGTAGTGAGCTAGCTAGAAATGACTTGACTGACTTGGACAACACTTTCCCCTAGCAAAAAAAATTAATATCTCGATTGCCGTTTGTCATACCAACTAGCACTCGGTCTAGCTAGATGTAGAACTAGTTTGTGATTCTAGAATTAGATTATCACTTTAAAAATACTTTGCGCAGGATGGAGGCAATGCTGTAACTAGCCCATAAAAAAATGCTGAGATGGACAATAGTAGTCAAAATGAATCTTATAGTTTGTTTTTGTTTGTGGGTGAGAGAGTATGTGTCTGTAAGGAAAAGTGTGTGAGAGAGAGAGTGTGTGAGAGTGTGTTTGTGTTACAAACTGTGGACAAGTTGGTGTGTTTTTGTAGTGTGTGGGTGTTTGCATGAACAAACATGTGAGAGACGGTGTTGGAGAGAGGAACATTGTATGTGGTGGGTTGTTTTAAGTGTACAGCGTACACGTGAAAGAGTGTCCATTGTATTCACTTTCATATTCACCACCCTTCTGTGTATAAATTCGGCCCACTGGAAAGTTCTGCAGGATCCGCCTTTGCTTAGCTTGCCACATGTGATATGTTTAATACTCTCTAAAAAAAAACAACATTTTGGACGAACTTTTTAAAAAAATGTGCCCATAAAAAAATCCACTTCCTTTTCCTGCTTAGTTGTTTGTTATCACGAACTTAATGGGAAGATTTGTACACTAGTATCCTACTATCTATAACAGTAAAGAAAAGAGATGTAGTGTTGTTTTTTTAAAGTTAGGCTATAGATCTATCTAGATCTGAATTATTGTCGAATAGTTTCGTTCTATTATATAGATCTAACCGTAATCTATCGAATCTAACCTTTTTTTTTTCGTTTCTATTAAATTCGTGCCACGAAGCTAACATCGCAATAGTATACTTAGTACTAGATCTATAATACTATCTAGATTAGATGTAGACCTAGTCAAGAGATATTATAGACTAGTCTAGAAGTAGAACAAGCATTGCCCTACTTGACTTGATGCATGCTTTAACACTAGACGTTTTAATTCAGTTCTACTCAGAAAGACACAAAGATAAAGGCACATTCCTCGTCCCATATGCTAGGACAAATTTGTACTAGTGCTCCTTCTTCCCTGGTGCTATTAGAACATGGAATGGGTTGCCTGAGCCATACAGGAAAACCAACGACTTGGCAAAATTTAAGTCATTGGTTAATATGCATGACTAAATGCATGACGCGTTGAACGTTATTATCTTTTTTAAAGTAACGTCTGTATTACATAAGATAAGATACTGTAACAATATCGAGTTAAACCAATCACAAAGCATTACTTTGAAATAAAATAAAGAATACCGGTAGATATGGCGCTGTGAAGCCCCGTCGAATGTGAAAACTACACGACACGGGAAACACTCGTCCGGCTTTTTTTGGCGGTACTCCGAGAAACGTACAATGTACAAGGGATCTAACACTTTTGTCTTTTGTCCATGATGCGGATACACAGAGTAACAGTTATCTTTTGGCTATAGGTTAGTAGGTATATTAGTGCCTGGGCCACGGGGAAGGGCTTGCTCTTTACGGGAGAAGAAGAAAAAAAAAGCTGAGGCTACGTCGTGATTTTTATTTGTTTCTGATCTTCCACCCGCACAAGAAATGGCTAAGAGTCGCGGCTTAGGTTCGATAGAGAACGGGTAAGCAATTGTCACAACAAAGTTTGTTATATATGTCAGTTGAAGACAGAATAGAATCAACGAAACGGCTGACCTTTCAACACATATGTTACAACTGTTGATAAGCATCTGGCTAGTCATGCAGGTAACGTTAGGTAAGAAATTGTTGACCTGGACCTAAACTTAGGCCCTGTGGAGCTAAACCTAAAGTCAGATTTTTTTTGTCCGTTCAGAAAGTGCAGCCGACCACTGCTTTACCATTTTAATATAACAAAAAAGGAAAAATAAAGGAGGGGGGTCCTCAATAGACTTACAAATGCGAAATTAAAACTTGTAAAAATAAGTCTCGTAAAATAGAAAAAAAACGTAAAATGTACAAGTACTCTTCTATGTCAAGGGCCTCCACAATTATGCTCCCTAGGGCCTTCACGTGCTTTAATTAAGCCTAGCCTAGACCGCTTCTAGACGTATTTTTAATAGTTTTTACATCTCAACCAACGACACCCTTCACTTTGCAGGTAAAATATACGTTTATAAGATAAGATAATATTAGCATGATAGCATTTATTGTGAACACAAGTACATCTTTGTTACTATAGGATCCAATAGACATTAGAAAGAAGCGCTTCTCAAACTGTGGATCTCGTCCTCCACGAGAAGTGCAACATGCTTACAATGGGGCGTGAAGGTGTATGTTTGTTTGTTTGTTTGTTTGAATGACACATAAAAAATTGTAATAATGAAACTATATTTGGGTATTTATCACATATAAACCACGATTAATTACCAATGTTTAAAAATTAAATTGAGGCTATGCTCAAGAGACAGCATTTCATGTACTTCTGAGTAGAACCCTTTGTACTGTTTTCAATATAGGTCTCTTCAAAAGATCGAATTTCACCGTTCTTTTTTTGTAGAAGACACACCAAGACGTTTTCGACAATGCGATAGAGTCTACCTGTCTTTCTTACATCACAACAGTCAAAGAAATGTAACAGGCTTTAGTTTTGTAGTTGTAGGATGGCTGTCTGGATTCGAGAAATCCTTCAGGAAATGTATGAATGTTTTGTAGAGGTGTATTACTTGCAAGTTCGATATAACAGACAAACACTATCGTATCAGCAAATGAAGAACTAAGTTCAGAGCTGTTGAATAGCTTCAACAATGTTTAATACGTAAAGGGCACAGTTGGACCTCTGTTAGTAATCGATGCTAATACCTCGCCAACACACTGATATTAACAACAACAAGCTGAACCCCACGATCCGTGACGTCAATAGGTGACGCATTCACGAAGTCCGTCAACTGTAGCGCGTCCATCGCTTTGCTAAGTGCCTAACAGGAATGTCTTCTGGTTCCTGGGGCTAGGATCTATGTCTAATAAAACTCATTTGGACCACACTCGTTCTGTAATCATAACTGGAGATGTATCTGGATATGCATGACTGGTCAATTCACATTTTAATAGTAGTATTCAGCTAATCAATTAAGTTTCGCTTTGTTTTAAAAAAATCATAGGTTTGACATCAGAAACGACTAATAAAGAATGCATAATTAACATAGATGACTTGCCACATTGGCCAAATGTCTTGGTAAGCACTCGTTGTTGTTGTAGTTTTTATTTTTGTTGTTGTCTTTGCAAATGGGCTAGAGACTGAGTTATCTATAGTTTCTATTTTTATTTTAAACATTAACTTGCTAAACAGTTATGGAATGCCCGGATACAGCTTAACTTGCGAGATTTAAATTCACAAAAAGAGAATTGCACTGTCTGTTGTTGTTTTTCTGACCGTTGAAGTCCATTGAGATAAATAAGAAAAGATCTGTGTTGTAGTATCATTTACCGAAACAGGCTTTCTGGTACGCACTCAAATCTTTCAAACATCCCCCTCCCCAAAAAAAAAATAATTAAAAAAACACATCTCCATAGTCAGGGAAATAGTAGGCCTGCATAAGCAGGATCTCACCGCCCCCCTCCCCCTTTTCCAGCAATCTTTAGAATATATATTTATTTCAGTAATATTGGGGGAGGGGCTCAATGTCTCTCTCATCTGTGACAGTAAACTCTCAGCTGCTCAACTGATAACTTGCCTTATTCTAATCAGGTTTCACCGTCGTTAGGGACAAAACAAAAAAAGAAACTATTCTGTAGAATTGTGTAGAACGAGAGGAAAGATATGAAAAGAATGTACGAACGAAAAAAAAAAAAGAAAAAGTGAAAGACATGGAAAGAGAGGGTTAGAGAGAGAGAGACGGAGAGAAAGAGAAATAACGTTCAGAAAAGACAAATTGCATGAGAGAGAGAGAAACAGAGAGAGACAGAGAGACAGGGACAGAGAGACAGAAAGAGAGACAGAGAGAGAGAGAGACATAGAGAGAGAAAGAGACAGAGAGAGAGAAAGAGACACAGAGAGAGACAGCGAGAGAGAGAGAGAAAGAGACAGAGCGAGAGACAAAGAGATAGAAAGAGACAGAGAAAGAGATAGAGATAGAGAGAGAAAAGAGAGAGAAACAGAGACAGACATAGAGAGACATAGAGAGAGAGACAGAGACAGAGAGAGAGAGACGGGGAGAAAGAGACAGAGAGAGAGAGAGACAGAGAGAGACAGAGAGAGAGAGAGAGACATAGTCCTGCTACACAATTTTAAACTGTTCTTTTCTTCCTCTCTCCCCCTAAGAAACACTGTGGATTACTTCAAAGTATTCACCACCACAACGATACAATTCTACTCTCCATTGCTGTTGAATCTTACGGTAAGGGCTACATTTGTCAACCCTAGTTACAAAGCTTACATCAACTCTGTCTGTCTGGTAAAAGGGTGTACAATTTATTTCTCACACACCCAATTTCAAGTTAAAATTTCGCACAATTATTTATTATACCTGACAAAACAAACAAAAAAATTAATCAATTAACTATTTACAATTATTCTAATTGGTTTCGAACAAGGGAATGAAATTGTACTTGACAGATGTGGTATTATAAGTTTAATTCGTCCCCTTTTAACTGTGTGTAGAGAATTAGGTTGTCGTTTTAAAGTTTCATACTAACAATAAAAACCTTTCATTTTCACAAGCACTTCCCTGGCACAGTGGTTAGTGTATTGGCTTGAGGAGGCTTGAACCCTGTAGTTGGAATTCAAGTCGTACAACTTTTTATAATACATTTAAAATGCGATCACGGTGACATTCGCAAAGATAACCCTTTCCTTCGACCCCCCCCCCCCCCTTTTTTTCCTTTTCCCAACTGGTCCAGGCAAGTGATAGGATCTTAGCGTATTGAGAAAGCTAAAAGTATGAAATTGCGCTAAACAAAAACAATTGGTAAAAATATTTCTAATCGCATATATTCATTATTGTTAGTCTAGAATAGATAGGCCAATATTATAAATTTAGTTACATGACTTATCCAAGCTAATTGATACAATTACACTTAACATAAGCTCTATTTTTTTAAAGTATTTTTTTATATTTTTGTTCATCCTGTAGTAGAATGGCCCGCATTACAGCTCTCTCCCACCCAACACAATATGTACTTCATGCAAGTTGTTTTACTCTCTTGAATAAGAAATTAAAATAATAATAAAACAGTAAAGGTGATAATTAATCCAATTGGTCTCATATTTACTTGGCCATCGAATAAAACGAAAGTAATTTGACAGAGACTTGTGTGACGCATGCCTCAATGCCGAGCTTTGTGACTTCTGCTTCAAGTGAGCTCATGTCTCGTTTTAGATCTAGGAATTAGTGATTTGTTTCGGAAATAGGGGACGTTTTGACAATGACGTGACTAGTAAAAACAAGGATCGGGTTTTAGGGGGGATAGCGGAATATCAGCCGATGTAAACAGAGTATTCTAAGGATGCCTTACAGATAGGAAGCTTGTTATGAACGTAGAGAGCTGACATTCGACTCTTCCCTTCGTTACATCTTGTTCGACATTCAGTATCAGCGTCGAGTAGAATGTATTGTTAGTTCGGCCTTTTCGCTGGTGTTATTGGATTTCGCTGAGTATTACCTCCCTTTATCTACATTAGACACCGCGGAAGCACCGAACAGCATCCTGTGTTTGAAGTGTGGTTACGTCTCGTTTCAGATCTAGACACCCTGTGTTTGAAGTGTGGTTACGTCTCGTTTCAGATCTAGGCACCCTGTGTTTAAAGTGTGGTTATGTCTCGTTTGAGATCTAGGCACCCTGTGTTTAAAGTGTGGTTACGTCTCGTTTGAGATCTAGGCACGCTGCGTTTGAAGAGTGGTTATGTCTCGTTTGAGATCTAGGCACCCTGTGTTTAAAGTGTGGTTACGTCTCGTTTGAGATCTAGGCACGCTGCGTTTGAAGAGTGGTTATGTCTCGTTTGAGATCTAGGCACCCTGTGTTTAAAGTGTGATTATGTCTCCTTTGAGATCTAGGCACCCTGTGTTTGAAATTTGGTTATGTCTCGTTTCAGAACTAGGCACCCTGTGTTTGAAGTGCGGTGACGACCGCATGCACGGCAGCTTCAACCTTAGCGCCGATTTCGAATCTGCACTTAATCTCGTTGCTGAGTCCATGAAGGTTAAAATGGTGGGCCCAGATCGAGAGTGTGTCAGAGGCTGGCTGAGGTTCCCGTGGCCCACGAAGGAACTTAAAATTCTCCTATGCACAAAAAGAGGTGGATCTTTAAAAAACAAAAATCCTAGTTTTACACTGTCAATTAAAATTCATAACAAAAGCTTTCGATGACCGTAGAATGCGAACAGGAATTTTATATTGGATATCACAAAATTGCTAGTAATATAATGCTAGAATATATGAAATATGAATATATGAAAGAAAACTAGTGACATAGAAGAGTTTCAGTAGAGTTTACGTTTCTGATTAACTTCCATGTTAAGACTTGAATACACCAAGGACGAAATATTGTCTGTTTTGAAGGAGCGTCTGTAACTTAAAAAGATAAGAAAAATGTTCTGGTCCTACAATTTCATTTCATGTTGGAATAAAAATGCATTGTGTAGGCCACACTTTCATAACCGGTTTTATCAGTAAAAGTAGAACTCAAATAATCCTCGGAGTATGCGTAAAATAAAGCAAAGCTATTATATCTATCTAAGCCGGCCTTACTAATAGGGAAACTAATCAGCCGCTTAGGGCCTCCGACTGGTGGGGCCTCGCAAGGACTAAAAAAAAAACTTTTTTTAAAAATTGCGAACCTTGGATCAACTCTCAAACGAAGCAGAACTCGTCTACTAGCCTAGCTTTTAGTCTCTACTATAATTCAAGATTCCATCTGGAACGATACGGGAATAGCGTTATATGAATTTATTTTATATGTTGATTCAGAACATACATTGCGTAATTTTGTTTTTCGGCCTTTTTATTTATTTTTATTTATTTCATTAGGTGCCCCCTAATTCACTTTGCCTAGGGCCACCAATTACCTAAGGCCGGCACTGTATCTATAACGCCCCAGACGGCATAATAAGTTGAGAACTTAACTTTTACAATCGCCTGCTTTCAGATCCGGTTCAATTCTTCGGAAAGAAAGGTCAATACTTGTGTCACTGTCTTCATGGGGGCTGCACGTGTCCGTCACGTGGGGGTGTCTGGTGCTCGATAAATTGGTTTGGACAAAACTGTCAATATAGTAAGTGATACTCTTTGATGCCGACGTAGTGAGCTTTAAGACATTTGAAATAAGAGAGAGAGAGAGAGAGAGTGCAAGAGAGACAGAATAAGAGACGTTAACGAAAAATAGTTTTTAATTTAGGCGCTTAAGAGAATGTAGTTAAACTATATAGACGGATATATGTATATACATTAACCAGAGAGAGGCAAGGAGAGGTGGAGAGAGAGGTGTGGGGGGGTACGTTCTAATTCAACGTAACAGATACTAGAATTCATAGGCAAAAAGCATTTTGAGGGAGCCTTTTTATTGGAAATGAAAAAAAAAACTAAAAAATAAGCTCATATTACGCGTAATTGTATCAATTAGTTTGGATCAGTCAGTAATTAAATGTGTAATATATCTAGACTGACAATAAAAAGCAAAAGCAGAATAAAAAATGAATAATTGGGAACGATCTTAATTCTCATGCTTCTCAAGCCAGCACGGTTACCACTCTGCTTGTGGAGAGCTTATGAACATGGAAGATTGTATAGTTGTCTATTGTTTCTATAGTCTCGACCTATTTTTCAGGCTTGTGTTCACTAAGGCTCAGACGACGACCTATAAATGAACTAATTCAGCTTATAACACCACTTCCGTTGGTTGCAATCTTTTTACCTTGTTCGAGATATGAAACATAATAATTAATTACCAATACTGATACAAGCTTTGTAAAAAAAATATTTTGAGAGAGCGTTATATTGGAAATGCCAAAGGGACGTTGTCCCGGAGAGAGAGAAAAAGTAAGATAAACCATTTAGTATTGAGAGATATGGCAGTTACTGTGCGATGCTTTCTCTTATGTGACCTTCTTTTTTTTTTAAATATAAAGTATCGTTATAAGCTTAAGCTAATGGACCTCTTTCACCAATCGTAAACAAAAGACATTCTCTTTCTCTTCTATACAAATTATGTAATACACACAGGCTATCACGCGACAGTTTTTTTTTCGTTGTTTTATCAATATTATCACGTGGCTAAATGTTGTTTGTTTACGATTGGTGAATGTGGTCCGTTGCTATGTAATTTTTTTGGTGCTTAATTTTTTATTGATTTGAATGACGAGTACTTCCTTGACCTCCTCAGGAGACATGTCTGCAATGAGCCTGTCTACTCACGAAGAACTCAGCGACAATGACGACAGCACGTGCGTCAGCCTCGAGCCTCCTAGCTTGTCTTACACGTTCCTGAATCCTATTCTGTTCACGTGGTTGAGAATTGTTCACTTTGAAGAACTGGACTCTCAGGGTAGGTTCCAGAATTGGTGGATTGGATTCGTTTCACTTTATAGATGAATAATGCATCATGGGAATTCATTACACCTTTTTTTCACGTCCAATAACATGGCCCACATTTTGGCTCTCCACTTGGCATGCTTTTTAGCTCTCTCTATCTCTCTTATTCTCTCTCTCTCTCTCTCTCTGTCTCTGTCTGTCTGTCTGTCTGTCTGTCTGTCTTACTCTCTTATTTACGATATTATTTTGATAAATTTATTTATAAAACTGATTAACTTAACTGCTTGGATTATTGATCGATTGATTTATATTTCGGAATTATTTCCCCTATTACTTTACACTCCTCCCTTAGATTTAAACCCGCTTAGCTTGGAACTGATGTATGACGATCAGATATTGCCGTGCAACAGGCGCAGGGTACTCAAGGTGGACAACTGGACAGAGGACATACTTTGTACTGGTCAGCGAGTCACAGACATTTTACTCACGTGGCCCTCGCCCAGACATGTTTGCACCGTATACATCAACGGTGGTAAGTGACTCTTTGGGATAAGTTTGGATTACAGGTGACTCTTTGGGATAACTTAGGATTACAAGTGACTCTTTGGGATAAGTTAGGATTACAGGTGACTCTTTGGGATAAGTTAGGATTGCAAGTGACTCTTTGGGATAAGTTAGGATTACAGGTGACTCTTTGGGATAAGTTAGGATTGCAAATGACTCTTTGGGATAAGTTAGGATTGCAAGTGACTCTTTTGGGATAAGTTAGGATTGCAAGTGACTCTTTGGGATAAGTTAGGATTGCAAGGATAAGGGGGTTATGTGTCGTAAGGGTAGGGGTGGGATTGGACTTGGAAAAGTTCTCTAGGTTTTGAGGTTTATCCCCTTCCGTCTTTCGAATGTTCCCGCACACCCCATTTGACAGAAGTGGCTTTTTAATCAAATTTTATGTTTAATTTAATTGGTTACCAGTGGACTTCTTTCTTGCTTGCTTAACGTTAGGTTGAAATCAAAGCAAAGCGGACTAGGTAATGCTGCTCAGTTAAATGTTAGTTACCCAGTACATGCTTGAGGACGACTCTCGTCAAAGTTGTTCACTTATCGACTGTTCACAAACCAGTGTTTGACGTGTTCACAAACCAGTGTTTGATGTGTTAACAAACCAGTGTTTGACGTGCCACTGTTGGAGCCTCAGCTGTAGAGGCGAAATGCCGTGTGTTTAGTCGAAGGGTATAATTCCGTGTGTCTGCTTGAGGATGGTAACCCCTCGTCTCTCCTAGGATATTAAACCGTGTGTCTGTTCAAAGGTGTTTACTAGTGTGTCTGTTGAAAGGTGTTTACTAGTCTGTCTGTTGAAAGGTGTTTACTAGTGTGTCTGTTGAAAGGTGTTTACTAGTGTGTCTGTTGAAAGGTGTTAACTAGTGTGTCTGTTGAAAGGTGTTAACTAGTCTGTCTGTTGAAAGGTGTTTACTAGTGTGTCTGTTGAAAGGTGTTAACTAGTGTGTCTGTTGAAAGGTGTTAACTAGTGTGTCTGTTGAAAGGTGTTAACTAGTGTGTCTGTTGAAAGGTGTTAACTAGTGTGTCTGTTGAAAAGTGTTTACTAGTGTGTCTGTTGAAAGGTGTTTACTAGTGTGTCTGATGTGTCTCCTTGTGCATGTTGGCGTATTTTAATTCCGTTAGTTTTTTTTTAACTGTGTAATTCCGTGAGCCTGTTGGCGTAGTGTAATCCCATGTGTCCATTAGAATGCTGCAACCCCGTGTGTCCGTTAGATTGGTTTTAAACCGTGTGTTCGTTGGATGGTAAGATCAGGTGCTTCCGTTAAATGGTCAAATCCCGTGTATCCGTTGGAGTGAGTTATCTCGTGCGTCATTTGCTGGTGTGTAATCAGAAAACGTACCTAAACCGTAAACGTCACCATAAAAATACGAGACGCTAAACTAAAGAAACAGAAAGAAATGTTATATTTGACACTCCCAAAGTCTCGATAAAGTTTTGAAAATCGATTCCATTCTATGTAATCGTAGTTTTTGTTTTACTTATTGTTCAATTTTTCTTCTGAATCGACCAACATCTACCCTATTTCTTCGCCTGACGTAACACCTTGGGAATTTTTAAGAGCTTCATTTAAAAAAAAAATCATAATTTATAGGTAAAAAAAAAATATTTTCCCCCATTTTTTCTTCAGCACTCGTGTGTGCGTGTGTTTTAATGTATAGAAACTATATATCGTAATTCTTGTTAAATAGCTTCTCATTTTGTTTTAATCTTTCAGATCGTAATGTGGCCTTGAAGCAATCAGTCGTCTTTAACGACAACACTGAAACGGAAGTGGTGGTGGATGGTATTTCTGATGTTTTGACTTCCTGTGTCCATAGCAGCTTCACAAACCCTATGTGGACATTGACCTTTGACCAATCAAAACTTGTGCACGAAGTTCTCGTTACTTTGTCAAAAGGTAAAAAAAAAATATTTAAAGTTCTTGGAAAACACAATCTAAAAAGTTCTGAGAAAACACAAAGTCTGAAAAGTTCCCAAACTCAACAAGCCTTATTCTGTCCTGTTTCTCTTTATGTTGACTACTATCGCAACAAAGGGTTTGTTAAAGGAATTCGAAGAATTAGTACTAAGGGCTCTTACTTAGACATTGTTTATTCCAAATGCCTCGATCTGGTGCAGTTTACAAAGGGATCGTACCAAGAGATTGTTCCAATAGCAAGTGCAGAACTGTCGTTAGGGTTAGCTATAGTTAAACTGATCCCGGGTTCGAATCTTGGCAAAGACTAGAAATCTAAATTTCCGGATCTTTAGTGCGCCTCTGAGTCCACCCAGACATTAGTAGGGCAAAAGTAAAGGTGGTTGGTCATTTTGCTGGCCACATGACACCCTCGTTAACCGTGGGCCACAGAAACAGATGACCTTCCTCTGACATCCTCAGCCCTATAGAGCTCAAGGTCTGAAAAGGGAACTTTACTTTCTTTTTTTTTTTTAGCTTTGTTAATTAATTTTCGAATATAGATCTATGGGGGGGGGGGTTGAAATACTTAACGATAAGTCAGTGGACGTCATTGGGTTTGTGTTATGGAATGTGTGTGTGCCTATGTGTGTGTGTGTTTATAGTGACGGTGGCAAGAGGTTAGCTATGTAGTGTGAATGATGCAAGATACGCGGCTTTGTCGTCTGTGGTCACAGGCAGGACAGACGACTCCAGAACGTTAGACTGAAAAGACTTGTTATTGTTGTGAGGTAGATTTAGATTAAAATACAATTTTATATTATTACTAAAGTCTAACACTTTGATTTCATTTTATCTCAAGTAAAATTTATCTATATAGCAATACAATTTCTATTTAATATTGTTTACAAAGAAGTTATTTAAAGTTATACAAGTTAATGTATAATACGTCTAGTTGTCTACCAGCAGTTTGGTGCTACGAGTCAACCACCGTAAACAACAGTCTGAAAATGTTTCTAATTTTTGTTATGAAAATGTTATGAATGATGCTATGAATAATTAATGAAAATGTCGTTCAAGATTTTCTTTCTTAAAAAAATGTTATTTAAAACGTTATAAGTGACGCTATTGAACCAGTCCATTAAAGGTATCATTACACATGTTATGAAAGATGTTATGGACTCTTGTCATTTAATTTCATTTCAATTGTTATACTTTTAAGATCTTATGAGATATTTTTTTAGATATTTTTTACAAGATGCTATTGAATATGTTCTAAAGATGTTTATTTTAATAAAAAGATATCTACAATGCTATTTTTAAAAAATACTGCAAATATTAAAACCTTAACTCCAGAGAATACTGAGGTAAACACGTTTTTCGCGAAGCTTATCGGAGTGGACAACAAAGTATTAAGTCAAGAAACTCTAAAAAAGACAGAGGAATCGCCACATGTTTTCAGCATGCTCTACACAAGGCCTTTTGAAGTCAAAACGATCATAATACTCACTACGGGCATATCGTCGCCCTTGACCTTGTGTGAGCTGGAGATTTTTGGTGGTAAGTATTTTCTTATTTGAACACTCCATTATATAAGCTGGCATTCTCTTCATGGGTGGCGGGCGGAAGGATAAGGTTGGACTGATATTTGGAAAACGGCTCTGAAGATGTGCGCAGAAATTTTTACAGTTTTATGTGCATCTTTGGAACAAAATAAACAGCTAACTAAATGTAAAATGTTTTCCATATTTCGGATGTTCCTTCAGAGTTGAAGATAATTTACTCCCTAGTCCAAACCTCCCTCAGGACTACGGGCTTATAACAACACCGTAGACCAGCGCGCATTACGGGTTGGGAAACAAAACACACAGGTAGCGTACAATGAAGAACAGAATCCCTTATAGTTAACAAGATAAAAAGGTTTAATGTAATAAAAGAGAAAAAAAGGGCTGGGGGAGGATAACAATGGTTTGGGAGTATAATCAGAAATCCTAAAGTAATCTATCATTGAGTATGGATAGACGAAATAATCAAATCATCCTATTGACTGCTGATAGTATAAATCTGAGTGCCCTCTTGTTTATAAACTTAGTTCTTATAACCCTGCGTTCGGTTGTAGTCCATTCAGAAGCTTATGATGGCTTATCCCTCTACCTTGGTGCTGTAGACTGTTCAAGTCCTTTATTGTGAGTATCAGCGTTGGGAGTTCTCTTAATGTGGCCAACGAGTTGAGAATGTTTTCTCAGCGGCGGATATCCTGGCAACCTTCTCTTCGCATCACTCCCATCATTGGTTATTTTATCTTGCCACCTTATTTAAATCCGCCTTCGGAGGGGAAAGGTATTAAGGCTTTTTTATCCCTGGCAAGAGTAGGCTGAGCATGTTTCACTAACGTGTAGCAGAGTGCTCATCAAACAGGCTTGGTAGACTAAGGCTTTGGCGTTGGTAGTCAGCAAAGGTATTGCCCAACTTTCTTGTATGCAGCCGTGACATATTTAGTTTTCGCCCTGTTGTTGTTGTCTTCATCGAGCAGTAAGTCGTTGGAGATGATGGAGCCAAGATAGCAGACATGGTCAACCATGAATAGTACTTGTGTAATGAAGAGCAAGCATAAAGCAAGGGTCCTGGGTTGCTAATGGCGGGAACACCAGAAATAGAAAGAAGGGTGCTACAGCGTCTGGTGGTTAAAGATGCGCGGGTACGTTGCCCTGCCTCATCGTGGCGCCCGCGTGGAAACGGCCATTTGAGGAATTGGCTAGGCTAAATGGGTAGCAACACAGGACTCCCGTGGGGATGCCCACGGGTAGACGAGAGTCCACTCATTGCACGGGCGGGGTTGTAACAAAGTCCCCACAAACATGTCACCAATCCATGCGCTGTTACTCAAAGGGACCGTTACATAAATGGCGGATCCCGCACAGTTAGCTTGGTACATTGAAGGAAAATGGCAGAAGTCCCCGGTGCATTCTCGGCCTTCGGCCGTGTCTCTAGTCCACGTGTCGGGGGCCGAACGCATCGGTCAACAGCAATGCCTTACATAGGCATTGTCTAGGGTCTCTCCCAAACAGAACTGTGTGTTCACACACAGGTTTTTTTTTTTTTTTACTGTTTGGCGTCCAAACAGGTTTTTTTTCAAACTTAGAGCTCGAAGAGCCTTCGGCTAAGCTCTTAGACATCAACAAGGTTAAAGATGCTCAACCTGTGGCTCCAGCTGTGTATGGTCTCTTTAGTGGCATAAGAAGTTACAAAGTAAACAGAAATATCTCTGGAGACGTAAAGTGCTATAGAATGTTTACAATCATAAAAATGGCAATCAGTATAATCGTTTGAGTTTACTTTAGTTATACAGGGTGGGAAGCATCAAAACAGACTAAAATATATTTAAAAAACAAATTGAACTATCGTAGGTTTTTTTTGTTAAGTATGTCTATTTTTTATAATTTCACTCATGCTGTAACTGTCAATATTGTTACACGAGAAGGAGGGGTACTTAAAGTGAACTACACAATATTTAAAAAAAAATAAATTCTAGTATGAAATCCTTCCGTGGTGTTTCACAGACTGTGCGCCTCCATACTTTGGCATTGACTGCGACATGGTCTGCTCTGAGAGCTGTCTACACCAGAGATGTAATCTGGAGGGCAAGTGTCTGGCCTGCCAAGGATCTAAAGCGGGAGATCTGTGTCTAGGTACGTCTAGGTCGATATGGCATTCTTTACCAAAATGTCAACTTTACAGCAAGCAAAAATGTTTCTTAATACCCAGGCTTCTGATCCGTACTGGATGGACGGGAATCCAATAGTGTCGGTAGAGGAGGTGCTCGAGTGGTGTGCAGTGTACCTGATGAGACTTGACAGGGGTTTGATACCAACATTTTATACTTTTTTAAAATAAGGAAAAGTATTTTTAAAAAAGTTACAAAAACATGATCGGTCCTTTTTTATTACAAAGTTAATATCAACTCACTCTGTCTGGTAGAAAGTGTGTACACGTTATTTCTCCCACACCCA
The DNA here is from genome assembly GCF_947242115.1 of Biomphalaria glabrata. Classification (NCBI taxonomy): domain Eukaryota; kingdom Metazoa; phylum Mollusca; class Gastropoda; family Planorbidae; genus Biomphalaria; species Biomphalaria glabrata. The sequence continues at coordinate 8,647,182 of NC_074726.1, read as the reverse complement.
TTCTCGGATCAAGTTGAAACTTCACACTATCATTGAATGGTATAGAGAAGATGGCATAGAGAAGATATGAATCAATAAAAAAAGTAACTAATTATTGATATAGTTCTTGCCCTAATCTGAATTATTTTTATTTTTTTAAAAAGGATTTTTTTTTATTTTGCTTGTTCAGAGTTGTGTAGCAATCATTAAATGTAGATAATTAGTACTTAGTGTTATGTACCAACAAAAAGAATGTACCAACTAAAGATGTTACAGGGAAATGTCAGGTAGCCATTAGAATTGGTAGGAATCATGGGAATCTGAAAATCATAAATACAAAAGCCCAGTTTTCACAAGGATTTGAACCCGAACCCAAGCGCTCTACCACTCAGCCACCATGTCTACACGACACGATTAAAAATAAATACAAATATAGTATTGTTACGTTTTGTTATGTGAAGAGACTCTATTAATAATACAACAACACAAAACGTGAACATCATAGATTATAATTAATTTAATCTTCATGAATATTGAAAACACTATATTGTTTCTATTCCTCCATTTTGGTTCTTCCTTTTTAACACGCATTCGCACCGTTCCACATTTACACTAACATGCGCACGTAACAAGTATATTACATATAAAAAATAATGATTTAATATTTATATGTAAACATTTTTTTCTTAAAATAAAAAAAAAATATTTTAATAAAAATATATTTTTTTTGTAGAATAACTTTCTTTCTTCTACGATGTTATATACAATGTCATAGATATAAATATATTGTTAAGCTCACAATCTTTTAGATACTTTGTAACTACGAACTCTTGTATTGTCTGTCTTAGAGGTACGGCAAAAGCACGGTGCATCCTTCAACTTCTGCCACTGTTTACACTGTGACCATGACATGAGCTGCAAGAAGGGTTCTCACTGTGTCCGAGGTTGGTTTGGAGACTACTGTGAGTACAGTAAGTTTTAATGTTAGTTTAGGACGCTTGCACACTACACGGTTTTGACCGTACGATTGACAAAAAAACAAAAAAAAAAAACGGGATGAGTTTCGCCCGTGTTGTTGAAGCAAGGCCAATCGTCACAGAAGATCTGAACACAGAGCTGCAACGTCGCAACCTGTGGGCAGTGGAGACCAAATTGCTCGTTGCCACGTTACAGGTCTGTACGAATGGTCTCTGTTGAAGCTTTCACTTTGGACGGGACTATAGCGTTTTGTATCAAGTTATTTCTTCCATACTTATCATTGTCGGATCAAGTTGGGACTTTACACAATTATTTACTTTACCTAACAAAACATTAATATTTTTAAAAAATTAATTAATTAATGAATTACTAGTTATCTCCACTAATCGAATGATTGTTTTATCTGGGCTAGATTTTAAATTTCTCCTTTCCTTAACTCTGCCCTAAAAATGATCACAACTTTTCATCTGTTGCATTACATATTTTAATAAGTTTTCTTTTTTTTTATCTTCTGCGTATATTAATTTGTCAACCAGTTTTAAGATGAATTAAAATTGTTTAAAGCAGAAAAAAAAAGTATGATAAACATTAATCACCAGAACTGCACTAAAGGCCGAAGGATACACATTTGAGTCCAAAAGAAAACCCGCTGCCGAGGACCAACGAAGACGGCCAAAAGAAAACCCATATCGACCACCGGTGGACAATGGTCATGCCTGCGCTAGATATAGCAAAATCTGTAGGCCACAGCTGGGGAAACACCGCATTCTTCGTTAATCTTTGGAATCGATGACAAGCCTTATTATTATTGTTATTATAAAAATGATAATTTAAATCTTTCCTAGATTTTCCTAGATCAATCAGAAACAATTATCATCGGCTGCAGGTGTCCACCAATGCAAACCTGTATGAGGCTGTAGATACCACTCAAGAAAAACAAAACAAAACAAACAAACGCAAGCCCATATAAAGAGGTGTATGCAAAAAATAAAAAAAAACATTAATCAAAACAAAACTTTGAAACTGCTTGGACCCTTGGGACCGCTTACACATGGTTAATTCAGATCGGTTTCTTAAAGTAACTGTAACTGTCATCCCTTGATTGCCTCTATTTTTCAGAAGATCTCGCCGTCAACGCAAGTTCCATCCACGAAGAGCTATCAGACAACAGTGACATGACGTGCGTCAGACCTGTGAAAAATTTTGTCACTGTGACCTTTGAAGAACTTATGCAAATCAACTGGGTTAGGGCCACATTTACCGAACCAGGTATCTAGTGTTTTGGTTCTGTGCTAATCGCTAAGCCTAGTTAATGTAGCCCATACCACTCGTATATTTGCAATATTAGTGTCTGTTGACAAAATAACTCCCTAACGACTACTCTACTGGTAGATTTGTAGTATAGGTGTCTGGTGACACAAAAATAACTACCAATCGACTATACTACTGGTAGATTTGTAGTATAGGTGTCTGGTGACACAAAAGTAACTACCAATCGAATATACTACTGGTAGATTTGTAGTATAGGTGTCTGGTGACACAAAAGTAACTACCAATCGACTATACTACTGGTAGACTTGCAGTATAGGTGTCTGGTGACACAAAAGTAACTACCAATCGACTATACTACTGGTAGATTTGTAGTATAGGTGTCTGGTGACACAAAAGTAACTACCAATCGACTATACTACTGGTAGATTTGTAGTATAGGTGTCTGGTGACAAAGTAACTACCAATCGACAAAACTACTGGTAGATTTGCAGTATAGGTGTCTGGTGACACAAAAGTAACTACCAATCGACTATACTACTGGTAGATTTGCAATATGGGTGTCTGTTGACAAAATAACTCCCTAACGACTACCCTACTGGTAGATTTGCTGTATGGGTGTATGTTGTTGATAACTACCAATCGACAACTCTACTGAGAGATGAATCGTCATCTAAATGTTATGGGTACAAAAATGTATTAATAAAATAGAGTAGTGCAACCCTTTTGTTTTGTCCCTGGAGGGGGCGGGGCATGTATATTTAAGACATGCACGTGACATGGCGTCTTCACGCAACAACAAAGAAAAACTATAAGTGTTCCAGTATATTGGAAGTGACATTCTAAAACTCTTGACTTGGGGATGATAACAATGACATGGAACTGTGAACAAACGACATGGAACTGTGAACAATGACATGGAACTGTGAACGAACGACATGGAACTGTGAACAATGACATGGAACTGTGAACAAACTACATGGAAGTGTAAACAAACGACATGGAACTGTGAACAAACGACATGGAACTGTGAACAATGACATGGAACTGTGAACAAACGACATTGAACTGTGAACAATGACATGGAACTGTGAACAATGACATGGAACTGTGAACAAACGACATTGAACTGTGAACAATGACATGGAACTGTGAACAATGACATGGAACTGTGAACAAACTTAATGGAACTGTAAACAAACGACATGGAACTGTGAACAAACGACATGGAACTGTGAACAATGACATGGAACTGTGAACAAACGACATGGACCTGTGAACAAACGACATAGAACTGTGAGCAATGACATGGAACTGTGAACAATGACATGGAACTGTGAACAAACGACATGTAACTGTGAACAAACGACATGGAACTGTGAACAATGACATGGAACTTTGAACAATGACATGAAACTGTGAACAAACTACATGGAACTGTGAACAATGACATGGAACTGTGAACAAATGACATGGAACTGTGAACAAACGACATGGAACTGTGAACAAACGATATGGAACTGTGAACAAATGACATGAAACTGTGAACAAACGATATGGAGCTATGAACAATGACATGAAACTGTGAACAAACGATATGGAACTGTGAACAATGACATGGAACTGTGAACAATGACATGGAACTGTGAACAATGACATAGAACAGTGAACAATGACATAGAACAGTAAACGATAACCTGGAACTGTGAACAATGACATAGAACAGTGAACGATAACGTGGAACTGTGAACAATGACATAGAACAGTGGACGATAACGTGGAACTGTGAACAATGACATAGAACAGTAAACAATAACGTGGAACTGTGAACAATGACATAGAACAGTAAACGATAACCTGGAACTGTGAACAATGACATAGAACAGTAAACGATAACGTGGAACTTTGAACAATGACATAGAACAGTAAACGATAACGTGGAACTTTGAACAATGACATAGAACAGTAAACAATAACGTGGAACTTTGAACAATGACATGGAACTGTGAACGACGACGTAGAGCTGATGAGTAAACTCCAGTAAACTCTCTGCAAGCTCTGGTCTGACAGTGGCTCATCGCCATATCTAATCTTGTTAATCTACAGCTGAAGGGTTGGAGATGGCGCTTTACTCTAAAAACCCTGTGATTGATGAGCCGCTGTGGTGCAAGAGGATGCGGGTGCTGAATAAGATGGACGCCACTAACCTTCACATCTACGACATCAATTGCGGCGCTCGGATTTTCATGAAAGTCCTGCAACTCGCTTGGAAGAGTAATGCATCCATCTGTTCCTTTCATGTCTATGGAGGTAGGTGTGTCACTCAGATGGAGATGTTTAGTTGGAGCTTAGCAGCTCGTTCATATATAGGTTATCAGTCTGTTTATTCAGTTCTTCTTCAGGAGTGCGATGGCTGAGGGGTAAGGCGCTTGGCCTCCGAACCGGGGGTCCCGGGTTCGAATCCTGGGATTTTTAATTTCGGGATCTTTGGCAGCCTCTGAGTCCAACCAGCTCTAATGAGTACCTGACACCCTCGTTAACCGTAGGCGACAGAGGCAGATGACATTTGTATCATCTGCACTATACAGTTTAGAGATTGTGGAAATTCGTCTTAAACGTATACAGTTTTAATTTTACATGGAATTTAATGTTACTCTTACAGAGTTTCCAATGTTTCTAGGAAGAAATTAATCTTTGAATCAAAATTAGTATATAAAGATCTTAATGTAAACACATCTGTTATGTAGAGATGTTGCGTTGTTAGGTAAAATTGTTGCAAAACTACGTCAAGATATTACATTGTTAGGTAGAGATGTTGCGTTGTTAGGTAGAATTGTTGCAAAACTACGTTCTTCAGGGAAAAGCCAGAACAAACGGCTTATGTTAAGACTTGAGGTCCAAGAACGTACGGGAATGGGAACGTGGGAATCGGGAGACTAAAAAACGGACTCGCAACCGACTCAAGAGCGTCGTGACATAAAAGATTCAGATGACTTCACTGGACTGTGAGGAGGCTGGGAGACTTAAGGATCTGTTGATGTCACAGGTTTCGGACGTTTTCTCAGATCTGAAAATGTTCTTAACTAACCAAGAGCTTCATGCGGCGCGGTGTCTGACTTTTAAAGGGCTAGGCTTTCGAACCGGGTTGCCCCTGAGTCCACCCAGCTCTAATGGGTACATGAAGGTCATTAGGGAAAAGTAATGGCGGTTGGTCGTTGTGCTGGCCACATGACACCCTGGTTAACCTTAGGCCACAGAAGCAGATCATCTCGCTTATAGACCACAAGGTCTAAAAAAAAAGGTAAATTTACTTTTTTTTACCAGGGATCTTCCATAAGGACGGGGGGGGGGGGGTGTGGGGGGGGGGGGTCATCGGGCAGGGTCGAACTCGAGACCATTGATATAAATGTCGAGATGCATACCGAGCTACCAATAAGCTATTGGGAAATACGTGGGTTTATCAATCTCTATTTCTAAACTGTACATCAAATACAAGGTTTCTTCTGTGATTCGTTTCAAACTTAAGATGTAAAGAAATAGTGCTGGACCTTAAGAAAGTTGTTTGTTTTTTTTTCAGGCAGGAATATGGCGGCTCTAGGTCAGGTATGGTTGACCAATCCCGGTGGCGATACGAATGTGACAGCCAGGCAAGTGATTGACGGACTCATCGATGAGGACAGGTGTGTGGGTCTCAGTGGGGATGAGTCAAAGTTTTTGACCCTGTCCTTCTCTGCCCCAGTACAGCTCTTCCAATTGAACCTCTACCTAGCATCTTACAGCCATGGTCTGACGACGGGTGAGTATTAGGACACCAACCTGACTTTTAATGACTACCAGCCGCCTCCGTAAGGGTACTCTTTACAGTTAACTATGATGTAAATATTGTTTTTCTTATATATATATCTAATAGCTTCTTCAGTTGTGAATTATCTCATAGAAATGACATGAATGTCTTGGCATTAAACTATAAATGATGCTGTTTAGTTCAAGTAAAAATCGTGAAAACCACACAGTATAACTTAATTGTATGAATAGATTTATAATAGTATTTTACATGAAATTTGAAACATACTTCTCTAAGGACCTCAATATACGCTTGTCTCCCTTTACATAGATTTCTAAATAGAATCATCTCGAACAGAAAAAAAAAAAACAAGAACTTTTCATTTCTAATTAAATCCCTTTCAATTCTCCAATCTACAGTTTGGGTCAGGATTTTCTGATTTTACCATCACAAAAGAGATACAAGACACTGATAGAGACAAACCGGCACAAACACTCTTTTGTTCCCCTGGCAATCAAATCATTTTAAATAGAAACAATCTGATATAAACTTTTCACATGTAAATTTTGAGTGAGTCTGGGGTGAATGTACATTTTGGTTTTTTATAGTTACAATGTTTTGTTTGGTGTAATGCACCAATTGTAAGACCATTTTCCTTACGGATAATAAAGATTATTATTATTATTATTATTATTAAAACCAATGTGTAATTAAACTTCCTGTGTACACATCTCTTGAGACATTGACGCGTTCATTACGTGTTGCTCACTAATATATATATATATAATATTGCTATAACTTAGCCAAATAACCTCAACGAAAGGATTATAAAATAACAAAATAGAATGTTTAATAACCAAATAGGGAACTAGATCTAGAATCACAGCACAAGCGTCGTTTTCATCTCTAATCATCGGCCATCTTGACTTCTTCTCTTATTTCATGTCTCTGTCCTGTGTCTCATGGTGCGCAGTCTCACACCTAATGACAGCGTGCATTGTAGAGTCATAACACTGCCCCCTCCTTAAAACTGTTCGTCTCGAACAAAGTTTGCCCCGCCATGATAACGATGAAGCCGATCCACGTGAACAACCTTGAAGCTAGACCGTGGAGTCTTCTGAATTCGGTAGACCACATCGTTGATCCTTTTAACGACACGAAAGGGACCTTCCCAGTCTCTTTGGAGTTTTGGGGATCTACCTTTTCTTCTCTGGGGGTTATATAGCCATACCAGATCGTTTTCCTGAAACCCCGAGGTATTTGCACGTCTATCGTATCTAGTCTTCATTAGATCGCAGTTATTCTTCATTGTCCCACGAGCCAGAGAATGGGTTTCCTCCAGACGCCGTCTAAGATCGTTGACATACTCAGTAGCAAGGACTGGTGTGTCTCTCGGAAGTCCAAATAGCAGATCACTTGGTAAACGAAGTTCCCGGCCGAACAACATCTTTGCAGGGGTATATGTAGTAGAGCAATGGATGGAACTCCTGTAGGACATCAGGAACACTGGAATGTATGCATCCCAGTTGTCCTGTCGATCATCGGTGACCTTCGACAAGTATTGTTCTAAGGTACGATTGAACCGCTCTACCATTCCATCTGACTGCGGGTGTAGTGGTGTAGTGCGAGTTTTATTGATGCCAAGCACCCGGCACATTTCCTGAAATACTCTAGATTCAAAGTTCCTGCCTTGATCGGAGTGTAGCTCCATAGGGACACCAAATCGACTGATCCAGTTCTCAACAAGCGTTTCTGCTACCGTTGTTGCTTCTTGGTTCGGTATTGCATACGCCTCCGGCCATTTAGTGAAGTAATCAATAGTTACCAATATGTACTTATTTCCTCGTCTAGTTTCAGGAAATGGCCCTGCCACATCGATTGCAATCCTTTCAAACGGAACTCCAACCATGTATTGTTGCATTTGTCCCCTTGTTTTGCGTGGAGGGCCCTTTGCGGCTGTACAGACGTTGCATCCCCGGCACCATTCCTCTATATCCTCTCTGTATCTGAACCAGTAGAATTTCCGGCGAACCTTATCGAGGGTCTTATTAACACCCAAATGAGACCCACTGGTACCATTGTGAATTTCCTGCAGCACCTCAGACACTCTGCTTTTTGGTAATATAAGCTGAAAACGCCTCGATGTGCCGTCAACGGATTCCCAGACCCTTCTTAGGACACCATTAATGATGGTTATTGAGTCCCATTGCGCCCAGTACGCTTTCGTGGCAGCCCCTTTTTCAGAGATGTGCTGCCACTCGGGCCGTTGTCCATTCTCCTTCCATAGCAGAATGGGAGCCAGATCATTATCTTCCAACTGGTCCTCTCTAATTTTTTCATCTGACCAGGATCCGGTAACATCTACTCCTAGACGACAACACTCAATGTCTTTTTCTTCTGCCTTCACGCAGTACCTGCACTCCATTTTGCATGGTCTTCGAGACAATGCATCAGCATTCTGGTGAATCAGTCCCTTCCTGTGTTCAGTCTCAAATTCATAACTCTGCAACCGTTCAACCCATCTCGCCACCTGTCCCTCTGGATTCTTGAAAGATAGTAGCCATTTCAAGGCTGCGTGGTCAGTTCTCAGTTTAAACCTTTGTCCATAGAGATATTTATGAAAATGTTTAATTGAATCAACTACAGCCAACAATTCACGTCTCGTAACACAATAATTCATTTCAGACTTTGACAACCTTCTACTAAAGTAAGCTACGACCTTTTCGTTTCCATCAATGCACTGCGATAGCACAGCACCGATCCCCGTACCGCTTGCGTCTGTATCTAGAATGAATGGTGTACCCGCCAGTGGGTATGCTAACATCGGCGACGAAAGGAGAGCCTCTTTTAACTTTTCAAACGCCTCCTGGCATTCTATTGACCATGTAAACCGCTTTTTCTGTTCTGTCAGTTGGTGAAGAACTCCTGCAATCCTAGAGAAGCCTAGAACAAAGCGTCGGTAATAAGTACAAAGGCCCAGAAAACTTTTCAGTTCCTGTACACTTTCAGGGACAGGCCATTGCCTAATCGCTTCACTTTTGTCTGGATCCGTGCTTATACCTTCGCTTGATACGACATGGCCCAAATATTTCACTTCCTTCTTGAATAGGTCACACTTCTTGGGGTTGATCTTCATGCCCGCACTTCGAATCCTTTGAAACACTTCTCTCAAATTGTTCAAATGTTCATCAAATGTACTCCCAAGTACGATAATGTCATCAAGATATACCAGACAAGTATTCCAGTTAAGACCTCTCAAGACTTGCTCCATCAATCTCTCAAAAGTGGCTGGTGCATTGCATAGGCCAAATGGCATCACCTTAAATTGCCATAGGCCACTTCCAGCTGAAAAGGCCGTCTTTTCTTTATCCTTTGGGTGCATCGCTACCTGCCAATATCCGCTTTTGAGGTCTAGAGTCGAAAAGATTTTTGATCCGGCAAGTGTGTCCAGTGTGTCATCAATACGGGGAAGAGGATAACTGTCTTTCTGAGTGACATTATTCAATGCCCGGTAATCTACACAAAACCGCAAAGTCCCATCTTTCTTTTTAACCAACACAACTGGTGAACACCACGGGCTGTTGGATGGCTCGATGACCCCTTGTTGTTTCATACTTTCCAGCATATCGATTGCTTCTTGCTGTTTGGCCAGCGGTAGACGACGTGGTGGTTGTCGAATGGGTCTGGCATTTCCTGTATCAATACGGTGCTGCACAAGGTTTGTAATCCCGCAGTCATTCTCGTCATTGGGAATAATGTCCATAAATTCCAAAATTAATTCCTCAGCCTTGTTATATTCTTCCATCGAAAGACTTTCTTTCGTCTTGATAAGAAGTTTGGGTATCTGTGAATTTTCCTTCGGTGCCGTGTTTGTCGATACCTCTGCGTCCAGACATTGTGTGATCAGATCCACGGAGTAACAGTCCGCTATGACACTACCCGCTCGTAGCTTTCTTTCCTGCGAGTAAAGATTCATGACCCTCACGGGGACCTTTCTATCATCAACACTAACCACTAACGTCTTTCCTACAGCCAGCCTATTCTCTATTCCTCTCGCTGTTTCTACGAGTTTCGTGCGGATAGTTTCGCAACTTCCTTCAATCTTTCCCCAAATTATACATTCCGATTGTGCTGGTATGGTCGTATCTTCTACTAACAAAATTCTTCTCACTAGACCTTCTCCGGTATCTTCCTCGAGTAGTGGAATCTCCATGTTAGCATATTGTATAGTACCATTTGCCATGTTTAAAGACAGCCCGAATGCTTGCATAAAATCCAAACCAAGGATACACTCGTCGGTCACATTAGCGACCAGGAAATCATGACTGAATGGTTGGGTTTGAATTTCGAAGTTTAGTCTAACCTGTCCTAACACTGGTATTAGTTCACCGCTGGCTGTTTTCAGTGTATAACCGTTCGTTCGTATCAATTCCTGATCTCCAATATAATCGGGTCGAATTATCGACCGAGATGCTCCAGTATCCAAAAGAAAAGCACGACACCCGCTGCCGATCTTTCCTTGTACCTTTAAACTTCTATTTCTTCCCAACACTGTGACAGAAATAACCATTTTTGGAGCCTCTGTATACCGTGCTGCCTGTCTCCGCTCCTTGAAACCGGCAGACATTAGTTTTCCCGGTTGCCGTTCTGCCTTCCTTGTGTTTGGCGTTCACGGCCCCGAAACACTCTGGTGCAATCCCTTTGCATGTGACCATGGTTGTTGCAATTCCAGCAGCGAAAGGGTGTTCTGTTATGTCTGATATAGGGTCGCCGTTCGTCTCTAGTCTCTTCCACCACCCTTCTGACAAGCCGTGCTACATCCTCCTCCTGGGGTCGTCTTTCGTCTATAGCCTCCCCAACCAGTCTTCGTACCAGCTGTGTAGGATCCTCCTCCCGAGCATCTATCGTCCGGCTGTAATAAGTGGCCTTCGCTGAATCTCTGGCCGCCTCGTAGGACAGAGCATAGATAAGAGCTTCACTTACTTTCCGTTTTCCACTGATTCGGATGGCTTTCTTTAGTTCCGCATCTCGCACTCCATCTATGAAGGCATCTGTAACTATAACATCCACAAATTCTGGTGTTGCCAATGGATAAGCCAGACGGGCAAGACGCTCAATGTCCGCCGCTAATTCCTGTAGTGTCTCTCCACACTTCTGCTGTCGACTTTTCAATTGTATTCTAAACACTTCCTGTAAGTGTTCGTCGCCGTATCGCAGTTCCATTGTTTTGACCATGGCATCGAAGTCCGTCTGGTCCTTCATGGTCTGTAACAATTCGGCTGCCTTGCCTCTGAGTGCCAACACCAGACCAGTTGCTTTCTCTGCCTTTGTATTCCATCTATTTACTTTGGCCGCCGCTTCAAACTGCAATCGGTACACCGACCAAGAAACAGAACCGTCAAACACCGGCGGTTTAGTCTTCCCAGCCATTTCATTCACAGTGGCCCCAGCATCTTGTTTCTTTTCCAGCTCCGCCTTCATTTCACTACGTAGTAGTTGCATTTTAGAATTGAAATCCTCTACCATTTGGGACCTTAGCTCAGTTACATCATTTCTTAATTGTTGTTTGGAGTCATCTATATCCTTCTTCAACTCAGTCACAAATGATTTTATAGAGATCAGTTCATTACCCATTTCTTTTTTTAAGTTCATCCTTTAATGATTTCATGTCTTCTTTCATTGAGTTTCCTATGTCAGTATTTGTTTTGACTTGTTCTTGTATCATGTTCCAAAGCTCCATCATAGTCGGTTCTATTTCAAACTCATAGGTCTCCGGGTCCTGTTCTTCCTTTATCATGCTTTGCCTAAGACGCTCCATAAGTGCCTCCTTGTTGCCGCTCACCTTCAGCTCTCTACCTCTGAGTTCCTGCCTAAGTTCCTGTAATGACAGTTGACTAAGTGTTTTCTTAGACGCCATCTAGTATTAAAACGTTGATCAACTAAAAACAAAACTTATGTTGATTTACCCGAAAATGGACTCGTTCGATGTCCCATACATAGATCTAGACCATCCTCTCCCCTTTCGTTGAGGATCCCACTATCTGACACCAATTGCTATAACTTAGCCAAATAACCTCAACGAAAGGATTATAAAATAACAAAATAGAATGTTTAATAACCAAATAGGGAACTAGATCTAGAATCACAGCACAAGCGTCGTTTTCATCTCTAATCATCGGCCATCTTGACTTCTTCTCTTATTTCATGTCTCTGTCCTGTGTCTCATGGTGCGCAGTCTCACACCTAATGACAGCGTGCATTGTAGAGTCATAACAATATATATATATATAAGTCTAGAAATGACTTGATAAGACTTTTCAACTTGAAATATACTTTAATACACAAAGAAGGGGCACAGTCAAGTGTCAACAGTTACTAACAAACTTCACGTCTTCCTCCTAGCTAATGGAGTGCGTCTTCAACTGTCATTTCTATCCCAGAACCACTTCCGTCCAAATAAAGTGCTATTTAAAGTCGCGTCGCTAAAAGGGAAATCCCCGATTAATCTAATCCCATTCTAAACCTATAACAATATAATACATTTGACTAGTACATTTCTTTAAAAATGATTTCAATGTTTAGCATGTTAAAGTTCACTTTTATGTTTTTCTTACATAAACATACATTAATTTGTGTTGTTCATTCTAATATACACAAACTGAAAAGACACCAGGTCTGCGGTTTTAGAGATCAACAGTGAGAATGAAGCAGGGGAGATGATTGACTCCAAGATTCTCCCACTTCCGAACGACAACGTGCTGCCTCTGACAGATCTCCCCAGGATGGGCCTTCAAAAAATGACGTTTGTCATGATCAAAGGGAAAGCAAAATTTTGCGAGCTGGAATTTATAGGAGGTAAGTGTCGTCGTCTGCTAACACATTCTAGATCTGCTTCTTTCATAAGCTCTTCCAGTACAATGCGGACCTGGTTCTTCCTAGTTATTTTATTGTATTTATTAGTAATGGCAATGTCTTTAATTCTGAAGATTAAGGGTGAGTGAAATGTTTCACGTGACTAAGCAGACATAGATGCGACATGCATATTTTCCATATCTGATACAAATAAAGTATAAACTATATAAGTTTTCTTTTCGTCTTCTGCGTCTGTCTTCAATAAGCTTTATGCCCTGCCGTATTTGTAAAAGCTCTCCGTCTCTTTCAGGGGCCATCTGCTGCCAGCTACTTTCCTCTATGCCAGTGAAGGCGAAATGGGGCCTAAGTTGATCTTTTTAGCTCTCACGTAGTGCACCTCCTTTATGTGGTAACAAAAGGGCTGTCTCTGAGGAGCCTCTTGCTGAAATCCCACAGGGAAAAGGGAACTTGGGGGGTATTTTTGCTTCTTGCTGGGTTTGAAGAGGCAAATATAATAATAAGTCTTGACTTCGAGCCCGAAGATTAATGAGTAATGCAGTATTTCACATGGCTACGCTGCCCCAGCTGTGACCTACATATTTTGCCACATCCCAGGCTAGCATAACCATTGTCCGCCGGTGTTCGATTAAGATTTTCTTTTCGCCGTCTGCGTCTGTCCTCGGCAATAGGGAAGATGAAAAAAAACATAAAGTGCCTAGCATAAGTTTTAAAAATTTGAACAGACCTCTTCAATTTCTGCTGAGACTAATCTACTATTATGCCACCATTGGACTATAATAAACGATGGTACACAACCAAGTCTGTTATTATAAGCCTGTAATTCTGTATCTTCATACTGACGTTATCATTTGGCGAGTGACTCTTCCATGTTCTATTCACCCAGAATGTGCCCCGCCTTACTACGGGCGCCAGTGCCGGCACAAGTGTGACGACGCCTGCGTCTACAAGACCTGTTACGCGGACGGCGCCTGCTGGCAGTGCCCGGAAGGATCCACCGGCAGAGACTGCTCCATGACTGCCCAGATGAGGGTGAGCAAGCTGCTCCAGGAGGTGGTGGCGCACATCGATAAGGACAACAAAGGCGGAAGCATCATGATGACTGTTATTATCGTCTGCCTGGTCATCCTGGCCACCGTCGCAGTCTTCATCTACCGCTACATCAACAGAAGTCCGTCACCCAAACGTTCCAGTCTCTCAAGAACGCACTCTTCTTTGTCGAATGATTAAAACAAAACCAAAAAACTTGGATTTAAATTTTGCTATGATTGTACTTTTAACCCTTAAAGTGCTGAGCAAAATGGAATTACAATTCTGATATTAAGACTCTAAACTGCCACACGCGTTTTAAGGGTTAAAATACGGTAATTTATTATTTTTTATGCCTTCTTCTTCCCGTGTGGTAAATTCCGAAATCTGGTCACAGACCATGGGAAGCTAGGACTAGAAAGGAAAATCGTTGTACATCTACATACAAGTGAATGTTCGGATATTACGTAATGGCTAAAAGGGGGGGGGGGGGGAGAGGGACATAGACATTTGTTACAATGGGCAGGGGTTAAAAAACGTGTTTTTTTTTTTGTGCGCTACGTAATATCCGGATGTTCCCAGAGAAGACATCTCTAGTGCATGCTCTACGCGTTGTTCTCCAAGTTATTTTGCGAGAAGAATGCAACATTAATTTTCCAGCGATATTGATACGTTGAACACTGTCTTCAATAATTCACCTCTATAATCGTTCACCATGCAATGCCTATTTTTGCATATAATTTCTGTAAATTAACAATAAAATTAAAAATGATTTATTAAAATGAAATTCCACCCGCCATTTGTCACGTGATGGTAATGCTGTGTTCATTGATCGTCTGCTTTCATCTTCGTTGCGTCATTCATATCTGTGTTACTTGTCAAGTAAAAGTTTTGTATAAGAAAAGAATTTTTATCATCCCCCTTAAGGGAAAAGCCGCTACTGGTTTTGTACTTTACATCCGTCCGTCCGCACGTCTATAACTTAAAAGCTAAAACCGCTTTTGAAAATTCGATTTCACCATTTTCAGTGTCGCAATGAAAATAACTAAACTTTTGGTAACCTTTTTTTTTTTTTTTGAGTTTGCAAACTTCTCCCATATACCCCTCCCCCTTTTGTCTACAAAAGAGATTGTACTATAGTGCACTTAGCATGCTATAAGCATAATCATGTAATAAAGCGCTTGAACTCCGAATCGAGGGTTTAGGGTTCGAATCTCTGTGATGACTGGGATTTCGAATTCCGGTTTTTTTTTTAGGACGCCTCGGATGTTAATTGGAGAAAGTAAAGGCGGTTGGTCGTTGTGCTTGACAGGTGACACCTATGTTAACAGTCGGTCACAGAAACTGATGAACTTACATCATCGGCCCTATAGATTGCAAGGTCTGATAGAGCAACTTTACTTTTTTACTTTAATACACACAATCGCTGAGGATATTTTTATGACCATTCCTTTTAGTGTTACCAAACTGTGATATAAATGGCTTCCAAATTTCACATTTTAAATTAGCTTTCAAACAGAACACATGACTTTTGAAGCCCATAGATTATTTCAGTCAATTCTGCAATAAGTTTTATAATTTAAACAATTTTACAAATTACAGAGAAGTCATACACAATTAGCACTCTTCGTTCCAAAGTTTATATTAACTCACTCCGTCTGTCTGTCTCTCTGCCTGGTACAAAATTGTGTTCACGTTTTTTCTTCCACTTCCCATTCTTGGATCAAGTTAAAATTTTCATAGTCGATAAAAATGGATTAATCAATCAAAAAATTCAATAATTAATTAATAAAAAAAATTAAATAATTAATTAATCAATAAATGTTTATTTTAAATAATTGTGTGCTATATAGAAAAAGGAGTTAAACCTTGCAATATTGAAAGATATGGCAGTCATTTTGCGGTTCTTTTCCTTTTTTTTTTCATTGTTTTTAAATTGTGTAAGCTTATTACACGAATACATGATATGTGGGATGTGTGACTTAGTAGTGAAAACCTGAGTGATTGCAGGAGTTTGAATCCCAATGTAGCGCATCGAATTTTTAATTGGAGATGAAGCTGAGTTGTGTTTCTTGAGCAAATATGGCGGCACGGAAATCTTTTCCAAGTTACTTCGCATGTCTTGATAAGAGATAGGACTACAGCGTGCATTGAGCAGGTTATATGGGTCTGTAAGACAGTCTATACAAAAGTGGTGTGTGTACATATTACTGAATTAGAACACACAGGTTTCCAATCAGTTTGAAATTCAAAAGTACATTTTCACAAACATTTTTTTACGAGAGCGCCGACACAATCAGTAAAAAAGAAAATACAAGGGCTTTATTTTATTAAATATTGTTATAATGGTAGCTATAGTTCACGTGAATGAAAATCGCAGTGAATCTGATTCCAGCCTTTCAGTGATGACTGTATAGTAACAGTAGGAATGCTCTGTTAGTACCCGAACTTGAAGTCGGTGGCCCCTGCGGTCAAGTCGTGTGCTAGAAACATGCCGCCACTGACACATGGTGTGGATGATGTCAAGGCAGTCAACACTCTTTCTCCGCTGTCTGTTTTACAGTAAACAGGGGCGCCTACATCTCCAGTCTTTGAGGAAGGGGAAAATGAAAATATGCTAAAAAACATTGCAAGATAATTTTTTTAACGAAACAAAGTCAGACAAAATTATTTCTATGTTCTTATAAAATAGAGACGTTCCTTCAAAGAAGAAGATATTTACGTCCTACACGTATCCATGGTAATAAGACAATTGAAATCTACCTAATCATTGGTTTCCTGATTCAGACGTTCTTTAATGGCGCTCGGAAAGAAAGAAATACTTTCTATATTTATAATTCTCTTAGTGACCCAACCATGCAGGACACCACGGTGAAAAAGTAATGGAAAGATAACTCTTTTATTTCTGCACGTCAGACTAGAGTTACCCAACGTAACTTTCGCGGTCACTGAGAGAAAGACTCAGAAAAAAAAGGGGCAGGGGCGTATGCTATGCTGCGGGTCGTCCGTTATAATAATTTTCCCTAGCATATGGGATAAGAAATCCCTTTGAAAATGTTATTGAATACATCATTCTGATATAAAATAAATATCTGTTTTATACGGAATGGGGTACAACAACAAAATCCATATTGCGTGCTTTTTTTGAAGTACTTTGTTGACTTAAAAAAAGCTCGTGACTTCTTAGAAAGGACATACACTCATTGTCTTTGAAGCTACTCAGAGCTGTTAAGTACGGAGTTGTAGATCCTAGAGAGTTACCTAACCTTGTTATGAGATTAATATCAGAGTTCTCTGCCCTAAACTTTATTATTAATTGGAAAATGACTATCAGCGGTAGGTTTTCATACAAAAGGTATGTGGTTGGAATAACCAAAAAGAGGCATAAAACCCAAGAAACCCAAGAAGAAGCATGAATAAAAAAATATCGCTTTGGTATGTACTATCGTGGTGCATTTTTCGTTTTGAAACCAGATCAGGTTAATCATTACATTTAGGTGATATTTTCCGGTACGGAAAATATGCATTTTTTAATTTTTTTATTGTACAAGCAATAAGTCTATCTATATACCCATATTGTTAAGGATTGCTCATTTGAAATTCGAAACTCTGACTCTCATCTGTATTGACAAAATACATCCAGTTTTAAAATAGATTTAGAAAGACGGCATCCTTGTAACTTACTGAAGATATAAAAATAACAAAATCAGCAATGTGCTATCAAGATGAAATGGACAATTTCTAGCTTTAAAATCTTTTAGAGTTTTAAAAAAATATTGGGTAGATATATATAATGAGCCTCTTATGTCAAATGCAGTTTATAAGCAACAAGGAAGATGACATTTTGCCTTACCCCGCAAGTTGCGCCCGTTGACGTCAGGCAGTTGTAAGAAGCGTCTTTATAGGTGGTTCCTTTTTCTGTCTTGGTCAGTGAGTCCCAGATTGCGAGGCAGCAAGAGCTGCTGGTACTTTTGTTCACCGCGGCTGCGTTCAGAACTCCGTCAAAAATTTCTGTCGTGGTAAGAACAAATTCATTTATCTAGATATGAACTGTATTCAAAAGAGAAATATATATACAAAACATAGGTTAATACCGCGACCAACTTCGGTGGCGATAGAGGAAATAAAATCATTAGAAATAAATATAAATAGATCAAAACATTTGTGAATGGAAGTAATAGTTATTGTTCTTATGTTATAAATGTCATGTTATATAATATGCTAGTGGTCATCAAGTTTTTGTGTAGACTATATACGAAAAATGTATGGTTCATCTAGAAAAAGGTTATAAAAAGTCAAAAGAAACTAGACCTAGAAATAAACATAGTTTTCGCACCCTAACCCTAATATCCTGGATATTTCTAGATAGAAAAATATGGTTAGAAAAAAAAAAAAAAATATGCAAAAGAGAAAGCTGGGAGTCATTGTATTAATTGTGCTTCGTTTCAATATTTCCAATCTTCGGATTCAAATACAAGCCTTATTATTATTATTTCAATATTTCCACTGAGGATTTCTAAATTTACTTCATTATACATATATCGAAGGCTGTATGTATGGCTACGATTACTTTCAGGCTTTGCATGTTGATTAGTTCCTAGTCTCTATGGTGTTTTTTTTAACAAGAACCTCCCCTAATTTTTTATTTCGCACATCCAATGAAACGGCCCGCATTTTAACGCCCCCCACCCAGCTCACACACGTAAAATGTTTGTTTGTAAAATGTTTGTTTGTAAAATGTTTGTAAAATCTTTTGCATGTTTCGGATGTTCCTTCAGAGTTGATGATAATTTTCTTGAATGTTCCTTCAGAATTGAAGATAATTTACTTTCTAGACCAAACCTTCCGCAGGACAACGGGGGATGGCAGCGGGTAGGGTATGAGCCCGGGATCATCGAGAAGTCCGAACGACAGTCCAGCGCGAATACCGCACGACCTGGCAGCCATCCATTCACGTATAGCTTGTTAATTCTAGTATCTTTTAAGTTGAATTGCTAAGGTCGCTTTATGATACCCACACGCACACACCAAGAAGCATACTTATTGCCCGTAAATATTTTCACGTCCCACCTGCCCCCCCCCCCCCCACCATTTCCAAAAAAAATACAATTCCAAATTACAATCTCTTAGCATTCATCGGCTTCGGGCAACTTAATAGGCCTACTGACATATTCGATACTTACTTGATGACGATGTGGCGGCGCCATAACCAACAACCTGACATGTCGTTAGGTCGAGGGTCATCGTTTTACTGTCATACACCCTAGCTACATTACTGCAACTGTTTTGTATAGGTGTATCCAGAGTGAAGCTGTATACGCCGTCTCCGAGAACACCTGTCAATGTCGGAAAGAAGATTGGATTTAAGTCGTAAAGAGTGGTAAAGAATATCTACAGCTAATTTTGGTATGTTAATTTCCTCTGAGTCTCACATAAAAAGTAGACTTTAAATGTAAAACTTTGAAGAAAGGTGGAAAAATTGGATGTCACAGCGGACTTGCAGCAAGAGTTATCAGAAAAAATTGTCAATTAATTTAGTTTTCTTTTCGTTGATATGGCCCGCGACATAAGTGTCGGAAATTAGAATGGCCCGCGGGTAGATCCAGGTTGGCCATCACTGGCTTATGGGGTCAAGGAAAAATTAGGATCAGGTAACCCTTAAGCAGCTTTCATCACCCAGTGCTACACACTGGCAGAGTCTGCGACGCTTCCAAGATGTATGAGCGACATCCTTCCTACTAAGGCTAACGCTCAGCCTTTAATCTTATTTCCTGTTAGATGAACTATAGTCGCTCCGAGCTTGGAGGAGACCAACATGAGTTTGACGTATATTTAAGACTGTCAATAATGTAGTATATCTGCACTTCAGGCGTTACCTGTGTTTTAATCATTTATTTGTGGGTTTAAATTATATCTACAAGTATATGATTAATTCTACACTACACTAGTCTAAACTCTACCTGATGTTCCTACTGGTATAGTGATGTTCACAGGAGCTTGGTTATACGATAGTTTCAGGGCACTGAGAGTAAAGATAGGCACATTGAGCATAATGCATCATAAAATTAATAAGTCAGACAGACAGAATATCAATTTGGAAAGATAGGCACTTCATTTGACAGATTAATAATGTTTTTATTTGTATTGGTGATTTAATCATGTTTTTATTTATATTGGTGATTTAATAATGTTCTATTTGTATTGGTGATTTAATCATGTTTTTATTTGTATTGGTGATTTAATCATGTTTTTATTTGTATTGGTGATGTAATCATGTTTTTATTTGTATTGGTGATTTAATCATGTTTTTATTTGTATTGGTGATTTTCATACATGTAGGCAAATCCATAAATAGCAAGCTTGTTGGTATATCCGTTCAATTCCGGTGTACAATACATAAGAAGTGCTGATGTGATTTTTTTCAATTTATGTAACAATATTTAGAACAAGAGAAACCATTTTTTGAAGTTTGCAGCTTTTATTTCGGTGGAAACCAACAGACTGGAAAACAAAGACAAATTTATATCCAATCGTTGTGTACGTAACTCTTTTTTCAAGCTGTACGGGAAGCCGCCTTGAATCTTGGGAAATCACTCTTAGAAATGAAATGATCTTTAGTTTTCAAAGTTTAGAAAAAATGCAATCCCATTTTGTGAATTATTAAATACAAGAGGCTACTGATCACATGACAACTATATAGTCACCAAAAATCTATGATATAAGGCCATTTCCTTTTAGTTTCCATTGAGATAATATTTAGACAGTCCTAGATCGAAATAATTCAAGTCTGTTGGTTTTAATCATCTTATGATTTTACATTGTGCATTTAAATAGAACTTTTCTAGGATGTAACTTTGGATCTAATAATTGCAAACTAATAATCTATAGGGTGTATATTATATGTTACATAGGTTGGGTTTAAAAAAACAACTTTACTGCTTATAACTACTTAACAAAAACAAAACGCAGTGTATCTGCTCTATGACGTTTTTCACGACATGTTAAAAGTAGTGTTAAGAGATTGGCGCGTCCAGTCTAGGTATAATATATAGGCCTACTAGTCGACCCACGGCGTAGCATACGCCGCTATTTTGCAGGGCCAGCCTTAGGCCACTGCAACCTATGCGACCGCAGGGGCCCCGCACTTTCATAGGACCCGCGTTAATTCTAGGTGTAAATTTTTCAATTAAACCATTTTATAACTTAAAACAGATTTCCCGCGGCCTCCTGATTAACTCCTAAATGGCAAAATATACGAAAAAGTGTTGGAAATCTCCTGAAATTATTTTTAAAAATTTGAAAACTCATAAAAATCTAAAATATATAGACAAAAAATTGTCATTTTGGGGTGTCATTCAATATGGAAAACGCCAATCCTGGGAGCGATAAAAAAACGGCATTATGCAATACCCGTAATTGTGGAGTCTGGTGAAAGAAGCTTCTCGCGCCTCAAACTAATGAAGAATTACTTGAGGTTAACAATTGTGGAAGACAGATTCAAACATTTGTAATTCTTGCTATTTATCGTGATCTAAGTAGAAAACATAATTTTTATGTTATACTGTATGACTTCGCTACACGCAAGGCTCATAAAGTAATTCTTTTCATAGTAAAGATCGAATAAAATACAAACACGGATTTATTTTCTAATACAAACTCTTAATGTTCACTTATAATCCGTATCCCTACCCAAACTGGGCCCCGCGAAAACGTTTTGCATAGGGCCCTACAATGGAAAAGTCCTGTCCTGCTATTTAGTGACGGGTAGATTACGTGTCCTCCCCCCCCCCTCCGTTTCTTTTTTTTTTTCGCCGCTTAAGTTACGTGGGGTAACTCTGGTCCGAGTTGCATAAATAAAAAGTGATCTTTTCTTTACTTCTTGGTGTCAGGTATGGTTGAGCCATGTAGAGAATTATATCTAGAGATAAATAGGTCAGCGGTGGCAACATTTCAGTTCAATTTAGTGTCCATGTCATATTTTAGTTTATTGTGAAAATCTCCAATACACAAAACTAAGTTTAGGGTTGTACATTTAGAGTTTTAATTATAGGCATTGTCTTGGATTCCAAAGATTATATATGAGTGCAGTATTTCAAGGGACCACACAAACCCATTATGCTACTTGCATATTTGGCCACATATGATGCGAAAAAAAAGGCCGTTGTGATCCCGTGGAAGAGGGGGGGGGGAGTAAGTTTTTTTTTCATCGTCTGAGTCATGTCTACAGCAAGGGCTTTTATGGTATCAAATGTTTGTCCCGTGACCTTCGTGAGACCTCTTCAGCTGTCCGTGTCAGAGGTCATCTGCTACCTCCAGCTTTACTCTATGCAAGTGAAGGCAAAATGGCTTCTAAGTTTATGCTCACTGAAGAGAACAGAGTAATTCATTAGATTAAATACCTGATCAGTTAAGTAAATGAGTGTCAAAAGAATAGAGCGAATGAACAAGATACTATGGTGCTAAACTCTCTACCTCTTCTTAAGAAATGTGTTCATTGCTGCTCCACAGATTTCTGGGACAATAAACTGATTGCTAGATAGGAACACAGCATTACAAATGACCGCGTCTTTAGTGGACAAGGCGACTGCGAGGCCAGGGTAATCACAAGCATCCGACGATGTGCCATCTGATGGGATACGACAAAAACACGCACATCAGCAAAAGTAAGATAACAGCAAATAATAGTAATAATAATAATAATCTTTATTGTCCGTAAGGATATTTGTCTTACAATTTGTGCATTACACCAAACAAAACACTATTAACTTTAAAAAAAAAAGTACATTCACACCAGACCCACTCATAATTTACATGTGAAAAGTTTATATCAGAGTGTTTCTATTTAATGATTTGTGTGCCAGGGGAACAAAAGAGTGTTTGTGTCTGTTTGTCTTTGCTATCGGTGTCTTGTATCTCTTTTGAGATGGTAAAATCACAAAATCCTGACCCAAAAGTTGAATTTTTATCTCTAGGATCTTTTTAGCTTTTTTTATGGATGTTAGTCTCAAACAGCTGCCCAAATGGGGTTTGTTTTTTGCCAATGAGTTTACCAGCAGCATTTAGGATTCTATGAAGTTTATTTTTATTTTCAATTCTTAGATTGTCATACCAGGCAGTAATATTAAAACTTAAAATATTGCAGATGTGAGCATGATAAAATATAGCCTAGGCCTTTCACTAACATCAAATGAGGACAGTTTTTTCAGTAATCCTAATCTTTGCTGCCCTTTTTTGCTGATATAATCAGTATTTGCAGTAAAATTTAGTCTACGATAGTACCAAGGTATTTAAAAGTTTCCACTATCTCAATAGTCTCTCCAGCTACCTCCAAATAAGGTTTAATACTAAGATGGCAATCAGCATTTAAAAGACATAAAAGTAATAAAGTGGCAGTCCGATATATGTAAACTACGTAGTATATTTCATAGGCGTAGCCAGGGAGGGGTGTTTCAACCCCCCCCCCCCCGAAATGAAATCCCCCACCTGGGGGGGGGGGGGAGGAGTCGGAATTTATTGAACGATTTTTTGCTTTGATTTTATTTAGTTTAGCTGAGATTTTAATACTAAACCATCACTTGCCCCAACGCAGCCAAGGGGGGTTTGAGTTTAAAACCCCCTACCAGGGGGTTTTGCAGTTAAATCCCCCTTCTCTTTTAAACAAAAAAAAAATAATGCAAACGACATTCCCCAATTTCGAAAATTATATATTTATATATATATATATATATATATATATATATATATATATATATATATGTGGCCAACGAGCTAGTAATTCTTTTCTCAGCGATATACATCAATTGTTAAATGTAATGGAAAATCGTTAGAGATGTTTTTTTAGACCAGCTGTCCAGGTTCCTGTATCCATGTTCCATGAAAGAGTGACTTGAATAGAGGTATTGTAAAAAACAAAAGGCAATTTAAAAATCAGAGTGTTGCATTTGCCACCTTACATCCATAAAAATCCTGACGTTGTATAACTGAAATGAACTTTCTGTTTCGCGCTATTTCTATTTTTCAAAAAAAAAAATGCCAACTACGAAACAATGCCACAGATGCGCAAGACACATATCTGCGTGTGATATTTAGTAACCCAAAGCTATGCATCAACTTAAATCGGCCATTTCGGTAGGCTAATAAAATAAAGCTCTTTGTCGCAGCAGGAGATTCTTTGCGCACATTCTGGGATACGTTCTGGTCAGGAATAGTTTGAAAGTTATCATTGAAAGTACACATACACACAGAGACTTGAGTAAAGCAAATGGGGGTTGTTTAAAGGAGAGAAGAAGACAAGCCTCTCCGCCAATCTACATTAATGCGAATAGCCAGTACCGTGTTAAGACTTAAAAAAAAACCTAAGCTATTTGAGATTTGCGACCCTTTCGGGTCCTCTACAAGTCAAAATATTATATGTCAGTGCTAAATATTTCTTGGGGGCCCAATGTTATCGTTTGCGACGCCTATAGGTAAATCCGGCTCAGTGAATGGCTCTTGTTAAGAGGCAGCCGTGGTAGCCCGAATTATTGCACCACATCTAACATTCACCCCCCCCCCTTTTTTCAACATCTTGTTGTAAGCGCAATAGAAAATGAAATGAGGAAGATAAAGAGGACCTATTGAATTTTTAATTTGAGAAAAAGGGAGGTCTCTGCTTCATAAATCATGGTATCCATCTTTTAATTGTATCAAAATAGGCCTAAGCTTACTTCAATGTAATATGTAACGATTATATCTACACATTGTTTTTGGATTGATGTAATCAATTTTAATTTAATTAATTAAAAAGAAATACAGTATTTGTATTTGTATTTTGTTTTTTTTTGGCACATCGGCACAATTTAGGCCATGTCGTGCCCGTAATCCCTCAGGAGTAAATACAATAAAAATGCACTAGTTAACCGATCAGTTTTCACATTTTTGGTTCTTCTCTACAAGCAGACAACTATTTAGCATTTACTATGTCGAAAAGAATTTAAAATGCATTATTATTTTTTTTTTAATGTTAACTCAAAGTTGGCAACAGTTTTACCTTTGATTGCTACAGCGACAGAGGCTAGAAGCAGAAGACAGCCCAGAAGAGCTTTACTATGTAGGATGGTTTCCATGTCTGATTAGGAAACAAGAGCACTCTACTCTGTAATGTTGGTTTACTAGCTCAGAGTTTTCCCCCCTGTTCGGGCCAATCACGTGACGGCTAAGTGGCCATACGTCATCACTTTTGGTACACAACTCCCACAACAGAACCGTTTTAACCGCGTTCTGCTTATCTACAGTGCTAAATACTTATTAGTGTTTGCTTCAACAATGATGTTGTTTTTTTTTTTTAAGTTATAGCGTTTGTTATTTACATCTATATTTACACAGCATACGGTTGACATGCTCCCGGATGTCTCAAGACTAAGCTATGACGTCGTCTGCTGTAGCCAAACGTGTGAATGACAAGTCTGTTCTCCCGCCAAGACAATAGACACACGTGCCTACTCAAAACAAGACAGTACAAAGTATGGATCTATGTCTACCAGCCGACATTATCGACAAAGTTGTAAAAAAAAATATTGAAGAAATCAAGGTAGATGTGAACAAAACACTAACAAGCTATTCAGGTAAAATATAGAAGTCTAAATAGAACACACACTAAATCAATGCAGTGAATTTATTTTATACCAGGGTCGGCGTTCTGATAGGTCAATAGGGGACAGAAATGCGCTAGATTGCAAGTGATTACGAGTTTCTCATAGAATAAAAAGTAAATTAGCTATAGTACATAAAAAGATAAACCACAATTTATAAATAGAAAAACAAAACCTAATGAAATACTCTGAAAGAAACAAAGATAGAGGCACATTTCTTATTCCTTAATCTAGAACTAATTCGTACAAGTGCTGCTTCTTCCCTAGTGCCATTAGAGAATGAAATGGGTGACCTGAGTTGAAGTTATTAATTATCATGCATGAATAAACTGACAGATGAAATGCCTAGGACGTCATTATCTTCTTTTTTTTTTGGGGAAGTAACGTCTGTAATATATAAGATAAGATAAGATCTTTTTTTATTTTATTTTTATTTGCTACAAGAACCGCTGCATAGAGTGTTGGAACCAAATAATTTGAATTGTGTAAATGTGTTGTTGTTGTTTTCCTGTTCATATGTATGTATATTGAAGTCGTAAATAATGAGACGGTAATTGAAATACACACAAGAGACAATCAAAGACCACGAATTTGAAGACGTCCAAACTTTCAAATATCTAGGAAGTACAATTGATTTCAAAAATGACCTACTAACAGAAATAAAGGAAAGAATAGCAGGAGGCAACAGAGCATTCTATAGCACCCACCATTTACTTAAGAGCAAAACAATTTCAAGGAAAACCAAGAAAATAATATACAAAACCAGAATAAGACCAGCAGCAATGTATGGAAGTGAGACCTGCACAAAGACTAAGATATATGAAAATTTACTGAAATACAAGACAGTGTAAATATAATTCACAGATGATTTATAAATTAGCCAAA
This sequence comes from Biomphalaria glabrata, assembly GCF_947242115.1. Lineage (NCBI taxonomy): Eukaryota > Metazoa > Mollusca > Gastropoda > Planorbidae > Biomphalaria > Biomphalaria glabrata. The sequence continues at coordinate 8,620,758 of NC_074726.1, read as the reverse complement.
GGTAATTCACAGCTAAATCAAAGATTTATCAATTGGTAATTCAAAGACTAATTTATTGCTAATTCAAAGACTAATTGGTAATTACAGGAATTACTTATAGATTTTGTCAAGCGATATTTCAGTGTGCACTCCCACAATGTGACCACCCCTCTTCCGATGTCGTTTAGGCCTTGAGACGCCCCTGCTCAGAAGTCTATGCCTACAATTTAACCACCCCTCTTCCGATGTCGTTTAGGCTTTGAGACGCCCCTGATAGAGCCATTTCAACATATATTTCAAAACCCTGACGAGAAACGACCTGACATCACTAAGACAAGTCAAATAAAGAGTTTTGTAACATCCCCCCGTAAATAAAACTGTTTTACGTTGGCTGGATATGAACCAATCAAATTCGAGATTACTGCAGAGTAGATTTGTTTTCATCGGTGCATATTTGAAAAGATAAAACAGAATAAATTATAACCAGAAGTGCATTCAAACACCGCAAACTAAAAGAATTATTTTTTAAGCGGTAAGCTTTATTTTTTAAACCAAATTTAATATGAACATAGACAACCTGTCCATATATAAATAGCTAATTTAATGTGTTAATTTGTTCTTCATTTACTATATCTACTCTATTGACAAAACAGCTAAGTCAACAGTAATGAACTCATTGACAGTGTCGATGGATTTGTGGTTTCATACGATGGATATTATAGTCGTGAACATTTGTTATACTTTTTGTGATAGTTTTTTGTATCACTGAATTAGAAACAAATTATACATAAAATTTATTAAATACGACCATCACAATTCTCTACTCTCGTACTGTAAGGCATTCTCTTAAAAGTTGTCTCCCCTCGGGCTATAAGACAAGAGGTTTCTCAATAAATACCCTCCCCTTGCACTACAAATCTGAATAATTAATGTTTATTTAATACTTTGTAAAATCGTGTATATGTGTAGGAATAATGATTATATTAAAACTAGAAACCGAGCAATTCTTCGTGATACAAAAAGTGAATTAAAATTGATTTTATTCCGTATTTTAGGTGAGTGCATTCTTACATAATTGGATAATGATATCTTAAATTAAGATTTAATCATTTTATAAACATATTTCAAAGCATAAAGCAGCTTTCGCTTATAACTTCTTTGCATTCTCACTATCATGCTAAAGGGCTTATATAAATAATTCTATATCTTTATCTATATCTGGTTTCCAGATCTCTATAATGCTTGTCATTGAGTCCGAAGATTAATGTGCAGTGCAATATTTCCCGTGGCTACGCAACCCCAGCTGCACATCAAGCACAGACATAATCGGTGGTCGATTTATGTTCTCCTTTCGCCGTCTACGTCTGTCTTAGGGCAGTGGATTTTCTGTTGGTCTCAAAAGTGTATCCCGCGGCCTTTGCAAGAGATCTCCAGCTGTCTCGTTCCGAATTCTCCTGCAGTTAGGTGCTCTCTTCTATGGCACTTAAAGCAGCTCTCTGTTTGTTTTTCTTAAGTAGTGTTTTAGAGACACTATCTTGTTCTGCCCTTTTGATAAAGTACGCAGGTTTGAAGGACGTGGTCAGCATTTGCAGGAGACACTGCAAATTGTATTTTGTAAGAAAAGTACCTTTCAAGGCATAGTTTATTTCTCTCTTTTGAAGTTCAAGTCAATGTCCATATAAAACACTGCTATTTCCAATGTGTCGGGAACTCCGGGCGAATAGATTAGAATACATGGCCGAAGGCCAAGCACACAGGACCCCCTACCATTTTCCTATGTTTTACCAAGCTAACCGTGCAGGACTCGCCATTGGTGTAACGGTCCTTTAAGCAATTGGCCCTGGATTAACGACAATGTCGTGGAAGCTCTTTTTCAACTCCGCACTGTGCAATGGGAAATCTCTCGCATTCCTTTAGATCCTTCCATAGGAGTTTTGTGTTGCTACTCATGTCGGCTAATCACTTCCTCTAGCGAACGTTTTCACCCGAGTGCCTCGTTGAGGCAGATAGGCGTAGCCGGGAGTTTCTCGGCTTACTCCTGGACTCGTACTACTGCATTTTCGAAGACTAACAGTTTACTGCACCGACTTAACCGCCTTCCTGTCCTGGACTGAACTGCCTTACACACTGTTTCTCCGAAGGTTTTTCAATCACCTGATCTAGTGATTTTGCGTGTACTGCTACTGTCCCTTGTCCATTGACACAATTGACCGCTAAGCAGCACGTTGACCTGTGTCATTTGCATGAGTCACGTGTGTCAGTAGGTCGCAGACACATTAACCCTATCGCTCCGCCTTAAAGTTCAAACAATATTTGTTCCTAATGTCTTCAAGAACTCGGTCTAGTCTACTGTTAGAATGGGGATAATTGTTTTTTTTTTTTAATTAAGATCTAACTTTTAGAATGTGAAAATAGTTTGCATTGTCATGACATGCAAAGTACCCCAGACTTTACGATCTTTAGGGCGGACCATGTAAAGATCATCTGTTTCTGTGAACAACGGTTGACGACCGACCGCCTTTACTTTTCCTCAACTATGTCAGGTATCCATTGAAGTTGGATGGTCTCAGGGGCGCTGTAAAAATCCCGAAATTCCATCTCCCAATCTTCACCGGTATTAGAACCTCCAAGACCCCTCGGTTTGGAAGCCAATCGCTTCAATATTTTAGCCACCACGCCCCCTGTAATGACATGTCTTATTTTTTTAAAAGAGTTTTATGAAAATTGTATATTACCATTTTTTATATAATTATGACAAATATATATATAATCTATAACAACCTAGCTACTATACTATAGCTCTCATGCCAAATATATCAAATTAAACTTCTCCGAAAGCAGTTGGAAACAATATCGGGGGGTAGGTGTCCATTTAAAAAAAAAAACGACCGTAATAACCAAAAAAAGAGGCATAAACCCTCCCAAAATAATGTATGTTTCAGGTCACAGTGAGCACTATTTTGCATGGCGGCTTTACTCCTGACGCTGAGTCTACTGACCACAGTGTTACTGATCTCAGTCCATGGAGAAACACCTGCAGACAGCTGCTGTGGCGTCATACCAGGGTGTAACTTTACAGGTGAAGACAGTTATTTCAGTATAGACTATTAGTATAGCCACCACAGTCATTGACTTTTGACTTCTGTATAGGTGTATGACATTGTATAGGTTTAGGATCTATTCTATTAATATATATTACAAAGATTACAAATATACATTAATAGACTATAAATTAGATAAACAACATTATTTAGAATTGATGGGGGGGGGGCCTTTGTTATGTCAGATTCGAACTAGGACTGTGGTTAGTTCCAGATCGAGATGAAAGTGCTAGGCTCTTGTATTGAAATCCTGTTGTCACTAACATGTCCAGTGCAGATAAAAGTTTGGCTTAAATGTCTGATGATATGACATTTTGTCTTGGCACTGTTGGATACCTACTTCTGCACAGGCCACAAACAAAACACCATTAATTGTTTTGTTTTTCTCAATAGAGTTTCAAATTTATTTAGCTTTTGAATTAGTATATCGGTAGTTTAAGTCTTATCTTCTTATCTTATATTATACAGACGTTACTTAAAAAAAGAAGACAATTACGTCCTACGCGTCATACATCTAACCATGCATGTTAATTAATTACTTAAATTCTGCCAAGTCACTGGTTTTCCTGGCTGGCTCAGGCAACCCATTCTATGCTCTAATAGCACTAGGGAAGACGTCAGTCTACATTTAGAGGTTATGAGCAAATAAGGTTTTAGCTCAAGCATGAAAATAAGTGTCGTTGTAAAAGGGCTGTATAAGAGGTGCCATTCCCATTTGATTCGTGGTTAATATTAATTCAAACGCTGCTACTTGAATAATCGGATGGATATAAAACATGGAATGTTTAATTAGGTACTCTCGTACTCTATAATTATTCAATTATCTCACTCATTGTCCAAATCACTTTGTCTCTTTTTCCAACTTTCTTTCACTCTTTTTCTCTCGTTTTCCAACTTTCTCTTTCTCTCTTCCTCTCTAGTTTTCCAACTTTCTCTTTCTCTCTTCCTCTCTCGTTTTCTAACTTTCTCTTTCTCTCTTCCTCTCTCGTTTTCCAACTTTCTCTTTCTCTATTCCTCTCTCGTTTTCAAACTTTCTCTTTCTCTATTCCTCTCTCGTTTTCCAACTTTCTTTTTCTCTCTTCCTCTCTCGTTTTCCAACTTTCTCTTTCTCTCTTACTCTCTCGTTTTCCATCTTTCTCACTTCCTTTCTCGTTTTCCAACTTTCTCTTTCTCTCTTGTTATCCCATTTGATCCAGTTCTTTCTCTCCAAAACGTTATATCTTGTAATCTTACTTTCTATATCGCCCGTTTTTCTCTCTCTCTTCCTAACTTTTGAACTATTTCTAAACTCTCCCATTTCCTCTATTCCTTTCTCTCTCTTTCTCTATCTCATTGTCATTTTTTTCTCCGTCACTTTCTTTTCACGAAGAACTCAAGCATGTCAACCAAAAATTTAAAAAATCATGACCTAAGAATGACTTTATTTCTTCACACAGACACACAGGTATGCAAATGTCCGTCCATGTACTCCTATCTGTCCTGCCAGATTCACAAGCTGAAACTCAAGTTTAACTCGCTCACCTCTGGCCTTCCCTCGAAGGAGGCGCACGGGTCCAACTCCAGCGACGAGTCGTACCTGGGAAATCTGTTCAAAGGGACTGTTACCGGTCCTGAAAGCTGGGTCCGGAAGAAAGCGGAACACGGGAACGAGAATAAAGGTGGAGGTCAAAGGTCCAGGAGGCAGTCCGGGACTTACCAGGCGTCAACGAGTTGTTGTGACGGAAGTGACATAAACGGCATGATTTACAGCTGCGCCTTTCAGGGTCAGTGATTTAAAGTAGCAGTACAGTCGTAATGTAGCAGTACAGTCGTAATGTAGCAGTACAGTCGTAATGTAGCAGTACAGTCGTAATGTAGCAGTGCAGTCGTAATGTAGCAGTGCAGTCGTAATGTAGCAGTGCAGTCGTAATGTAGCAGTGCTGTCGTAATGTAGCAGTGCAGTCGTAATGTAGCAGTGCAGTCGTAATGTAGCAGTGCAGTCGTAATGTAGCAGTGCAGTCGTAATGTAGCAGTAGATGTAATGTAGCAGTGCAGTCGTAATGTAGCAGTGCAGTCGTAATGTAGCAGTGCAGTCGTAATGTAGCAGTAGATGTAATGTAGCAGTGCAGTCGTAATGTAGCAGTGCAGTCGTAATGTAGCAGTAGATGTAATGTAGCAGTGCTGTCGTAATGTAGCAGTACAGTCGTAATGTAGCAGTGCAGTCGTAATGTAGCAGTACAGTCGTAATGTAGCAGTGCTGTCGTAATGTAGCAGTACAGTCGTAATGTAGCAGTGCAGTCGTAATGTAGCAGTGCAGTCGTAATGTAGCAGTGCAGTCGTAATGTAGCAGTACAGTCGTAATGTAGCAGTGCAGTCGTAATGTAGCAGTGCAGTCGTAATGTAGCAGTAGATGTAATGTAGCAGTGCAGTCGTAATGTAGCAGTGCAGTCGTAATGTAGCAGTGCAGTCGTAATGTAGCAGTGCAGTCGTAATGTAGCAGTGCTGTCGTAATGTAGCAGTGCAGTCGTAATGTAGCAGTGCAGTCGTAATGTAGCAGTGCAGTCGTAATGTAGCAGTGCAGTCGTAATGTAGCAGTAGATGTAATGTAGCAGTGCAGTCGTAATGTAGCAGTGCAGTCGTAATGTAGCAGTGCAGTCGTAATGTAGCAGTAGATGTAATGTAGCAGTGCAGTCGTAATGTAGCAGTGCAGTCGTAATGTAGCAGTAGATGTAATGTAGCAGTGCTGTCGTAATGTAGCAGTACAGTCGTAATGTAGCAGTGCAGTCGTAATGTAGCAGTACAGTCGTAATGTAGCAGTGCTGTCGTAATGTAGCAGTACAGTCGTAATGTAGCAGTGCAGTCGTAATGTAGCAGTGCAGTCGTAATGTAGCAGTGCAGTCGTAATGTAGCAGTACAGTCGTAATGTAGCAGTGCAGTCGTAATGTAGCAGTGCAGTCGTAATGTAGCAGTAGATGTAATGTAGCAGTGCAGTCGTAATGTAGCAGTGCAGTCGTAATGTAGCAGTGCAGTCGTAATGTAGCAGTAGATGTAATGTAGCAGTACAGTCGTAATGTAGCAGTGCAGTCGTAATGTAGCAGTGCAGTCGTAATGTAGCAGTGCTGTCGTAATGTAGCAGTGCAGTCGTAATGTAGCAGTGCAGTCGTAATGTAGCAGTGCAGTCGTAATGTAGCAGTGCAGTCGTAATGTAGCAGTAGATGTAATGTAGCAGTGCAGTCGTAATGTAGCAGTGCAGTCGTAATGTAGCAGTGCAGTCGTAATGTAGCAGTACAGTTGTAATGTAGCAGTGCAGTCGTAATGTAGCAGTGCAGTCGTAATGTAGCAGTACAGTCATAATGTAGCAGTGCAGTCGTTATGTAGCAGTAGATGTAATGTAGCAGTACAGTCGTAATGTAGCAGTACAGTCGTAATGTAGCAGTACAGTCGTAATGTAGCAGTGCAGTCGTAATGTAGCAGTAGATGTAATGTAGCAGTGCAGTCGTTATATAGCAGTACAATCCATTGGTATCATGCTGTCTTAATGTAGTAATACAATCATACAGTCAATATGTAAACGGGCACACTTGTATATAGTCTATGTGAAGCAGTGCAGTCGTAATGAAGAAATTTTGTCAATGTGAACCAGTACAATGAATGTGTAGCAGCACAATCGTAATTTAGCAATAGTCAATGCCAAGTAATACAGTTAGTGTGTAGCAGTACTACCGTAATGTAGCAGTACAGTCAATGTGTGAAGTACGGTTATTACTATACCTATCGAAATATGTTTTATTATACAGTACATATATCTCAGTAGGGTTCAATAGTTGTGGGATGTAAAGGCGGTTCTGCCATCTTTAACCGTCTGCTCTAGAAACAGACGACCTAATCAGTACAGTCACAACGTAGCGTTGCTTGAAGATTATTTTCCAATTAACTCTTTCTCTCCGTAATTATTTTTCCACATTTAAAAGGAATTCCTAATTTTGCGCATTACTATTTCACTACACTGTTATGATTAAGCTTCAATAGCTTTGTTGTTTATAATCAGAAAATGTATTCAGTGTAGAATTAAAGGGAAATGCATTCTCTTTTTATATATTTTATATAATTCAAAGTCAAGTTTAAAACATTAAAATATTAATTTAATTTTATGAGGTCAAATCAACGATGATATCGTCGATTAGGAGAGAAAGAGTTAAGTAAAATAAATATATAAGTTGACTCGACTAGGGGGAACCAGCCTATATACGTTCACACACACTGGGACAGCTTAGCTTCGTTGCTTTTTTTCCGAAACGTTAGACAATCAAAAACAAAACAAGCAAAATATTTTTTTTTTAATCCCAAAAAAACTAAAAAAAAAAAACGAAGCTTATTTAAAGTGGAAGAACTCCGTTCTTAATACTAATTATCCCAATAATGTACAAGTTATTTCCCTTATTCGACATCAAATAAAATAATTAATTACCAATAACTAATTGACTGATTAAGTATTTTTGTTTATTGATTCATGTTTTGTTAGGTGCAATAAATAATTGTTTAAAGTATCAACTTGATCGGAGAATGCGTGACGGAGGAATAGCGTTAACAATTATTTAAGGGCACTGGCTGCCTGGTCGTGCGGTTTGCGCGCTGGACTATAGTTTATAGTTTGGATTTATCGATTGTCCCGGGTTCACAGACGGATAGACGGACAGACAGGCCACATAAAACTAAAAGCGTCTTTTCCCCTTTCGGGGGCCTCTAAAAAAAAAAAGAACATTGATTATGCAAAAAAATTAATTTAAAAGGCTTTCGAGCATTTAAAGACAAAAAATCTAATTTTCTTTTTCAGACTCGGTCTGTTTGTGTCCGTCCGAGTTTCGTAGCAACTTGCCCACATGTGAGGTCACCGTCGTAGCTCAAGAAACCACAACGCCCACAACGACAACGACACTAGCAGCCCAGGTCCAATCCAGTGATGGGACTTATCCAGCACTGGATGACTGCTGTAGCGGAAGTAACATGGATGGTTTCATTTATGGATGCGCCTATGAAGGTAGGCTGGGTTGATGTTTTGATCAAATGTTTCCCCAGTCACTGAGCCCAAGACATCAGGGCAAACTATAGCAATAAGCACCACCACTTTCTCCCTGTAACCACACCAGAACCATGGATAGATAGACAAATAGATGCTCCTTCTTCTCTAGTGCCATTAGAAAATGGAATAGGTTGCCTGAATCAGCCAGGAAAACCAACGAATTGGCAGAGTTTAAGTCATTGATTAGATTGACACATGAAATGCGTAGAAAGTAATTATCTTCTTTTTTGAAGTAACGCCTGTTATATATATATAAGATAAAATATAGATAGATAGATAGATAGATAGACAAACAGATAGATTGATAGACATGTGATAACATATACTAAGAGTTTTGCATACTCTGTTCAAGGCACGGTCTGCAAATGCCCAAGCACCCACAGGTCATCTCTGCAGTCCTGCGAGCTGTCCACCACTACCACTGTGACTACCACTGCCAGCACCAGCACCAGCACCACAACTAATGCTCCACCACCACCACCCCCAGCTGGAGACACCTACCAAGCCAACGATGATTGCTGCAATGGGAACGACATTAATGGATTCAGTTACGGATGCGCTTTCGATGGTAAGTTTGAAGCTTCACTCGTGAAATTACCAATCACTCGATGTTTAAAACACTTCCATCAGTCACTCGATGTTTAAAACACTTCCATCAGTCACTCAATGTTTAAAACACTTCCATCAGTCACTCGATGTTTAAAACACTTCCATCAGTCACTCGATGTTTAAAACACTTCCATCAGTCACTCAATGTTTACAACACTTCCATCAGTCACTGGATGTTTATAATACTTCCATCAGTCACTGGATGTTTAAAACACTTCCATCAGTCACTGGATGTTTAAAACACTTCCATCAGTCACTGGATGTTTATAACACTTCCATCAGTCATTGGATGTTTTAAACACTTCCAACAGTCTCTCGATGTTTAAAACACTTCCAACAGTCTCTCGATGTTTATAACACTTCCACCAGTCACTCGATGTTTAAAACACTTCCATCAGTCACTCGATGTTTAAAACACTTCCACCAGTCACTCGATGTTTAAAACACTTCCATCAGTCACTCGATGTTTAAAACACTTCCACCAGTCACTCGATGTTTAAAACACTTCCATCAGTCACTCGATGTTTAAAACACTTCCATCCTTCACACGATGTTTATAACTTCCACCAGTCACTCGATGTTTCAAACACTTCCATCAGTCACTCGATGTTTAAAACACTTCCATCCTTCAAACGATGTTTATAACTTCCATCAGTCACTCGATGTTTAAAACACTTCCATCAGTCACTCGATGTTTAAAACACTTCCACCAGTCACTCGATGTTTAAAACACTTCCATCAGTCACTCGATGTTTAAAACACTTCCACCAGTCACTGGATGTTTATAATACTTCCATCAGTCACTGGATGTTTAAAACACTTCCATCAGTCACTGGATGTTTATAACACTTCCATCAGTCATTGGATGTTTTAAACACTTCCAACAGTCTCTCGATGTTTAAAACACTTCCAACAGTCTCTCGATGTTTATAACACTTCCACCAGTCACTCGATGTTTAAAACACTTCCATCAGTCACTCGATGTTTAAAACACTTCCACCAGTCACTCGATGTTTAAAACACTTCCATCAGTCACTCGATGTTTAAAACACTTCCATCCTTCACACGATGTTTATAACTTCCACCAGTCACTCGATGTTTCAAACACTTCCATCAGTCACTCGATGTTTAAAACACTTCCATCCTTCAAACGATGTTTTTAACTTCCATCAGTCACTCGATGTTTAAAACACTTCCATCAGTCACTCGATGTTTAAAACACTTCCACCAGTCACTCGATGTTTAAAACACTTCCATCAGTCACTCGATGTTTAAAACACTTCCACCAGTCACTCGATGTTTAAAACACTTCCATCAGTCACTCGATGTTTAAAACACTTCCATCCTTCACACGATGTTTATAACTTCCACCAGTCACTCGATGTTTCAAACACTTCCATCAGTCACTCGATGTTTCAAACACTTCCATCAGTCACTCGATGTTTAAAACACTTCCATCCTTCATACGATGTTTAAAACACTTCCACCAGTCACTCGATGTTTAAAACACTTCCATCCTTCACACGATGTTTATAACTTCCATCATTCACACGATGTATATAATTTCCATCTTTCACACGATGTTTATAACAAGAGGCTTATAAATTATACCTTTTATCCGATAGTTATAGGATACAATATGTGTAACTTCTACAAATCACCCGATATTTAAAGCTTATACCAGACGCTCGACCTGAATCAAGTTTAGAAATCAATACTTTTTTTTTCAATTGTTATTACATGCTTTCTTCTTGGTGAAAACGACATGTAAAAAAAAATAGAATAATTAATTTATAATGTGTTAGCTAAAAACGCGAATGTAGTGAGTAAGCTCCGTCCACTTCCTTTCTTTATTCTTTACACCGGATACACCAAATAAGCTGATTATGAATAGTTTTCTTCCGAAACAGATTAAAATCTCGAATATGTAAAAAGACAAGATTTCAAATCTTTTGATAATTAGACAACGCATACGATGTGTATCTTAATAATAATGATAATTTGCTTTAAGACGTGATTGTTTGTTTTTTTCAGGAACTGTTTGCAAGTGTCCTAGCCTTTACAGATCTAGCCTACCCACCTGCGAATTGGTAGCCATAACCACTGCAACAACTACATCCACGACAAGTCCATCGACCACGCCCAGTACTACAACAACCACGCCCACTACTACTACAACTACGCCCACCACAACCACGCCAACAACTACCACCACGCCCAGTACTACAACAACCACACCCACTACTACTACAACTACGCCCACCACAACCACGCCAACAACTACCACCACGCCTACTACTACAACAACCACGCCCACTACTACAACAACCACGCCAACAACTACCACCACGCCAACTACAACAACAACCACGCCCACTAGTACTACAACCGAGCCCACCACAACCACACCAACAACTACAACAACAACGCCCACTACCACTACAACCACCCCAACAACTACAACCACGCCAACTACTACATCAACCACCCCAACAACAACCACGCCAACAACAACCACATCTACAACTACCACTACACCAACGACAACTACCACTACACCAACGACAACTACCACTACACCAACGACAACTACCACTACACCAACGACAACTACTACTATACCAACGACAACTACCACTACACCAACGACAACTACCACTACACCAACGACAACTACTACTACACCAACGACAACTACTACTACACCAACGACAACTACCACTACACCAACGACAACTACCACTACACCAACGACAACTACCACTACACCAACGACAACTACTACTACACCAACGACAACTACCACTACACCAACGACAACTACTACTACACCAACGACAACTACCACTACACCAACGACAACTACCACTACACCAACGACAACTACCACTACGCCTACGACCACAACCACATTAACAACTACAAGCACCACTACCCTATCCCTTGTAAGCGCACCGTATTACTACTCGGACCCATCATGTTGTGACCCTAACAACATCCCAACATACTTTTACGCCCAGGTGGCAGGCTGCGCCACAGACGGAGGTAAATTGATGCATTTTTTTCTTACTGTAAAACAGGGGCGTAGCGAGCGAAACGTGAGCCGGGACATGGTACATAAGTGGCGCCCCCTCCTCAATTTTTCATTCACATCACATACAAATATAGTCTGAGAAGGCCAAATCTGATATCTTATACATTCAGCGTTTGTCTTGAATGATTGTTATACGAAAAAAAAAAAAGAAAAACGAGGTTACAAAGACAGTTTGTGCGGAAACACAAACTCAAAAAGATATAGGATCTTTATATAGAATCTACTATATCTAGACTAGAACTCGTATGAATTTACACGTTTAATTTTAAAATTTCTAGGCCTAGGCCAATGTTATGATCATGAATAGTAGGCCTTTTGTTACCGGGTAATGGTGTATGCTGTTCGTATCCGATTTATTTCTTAATGTGATACTATTATTTACATAATAAATAAATCTGCACCCCTAAGCTGTCAGAAGATAAGTTATTGCCTTAATAATTAAAATTTTGTTCAAATTATCAATACATTTATAATATATATATATATATATATATATATATATATATATATATATATATATATATATATATATATATATATATATATAGGCCTATTATAAATATATCTAGATCTGGGCTCTATTTAGTCTTATTTAGACTGTCAAGTGTAGGCCCCTATAATGAGGATATGTCAAAAGTGCGCGCTATAAAAGTAGTTTGTTATTTTTGAAACTTATAACTAAAACGAAGTTCGTATCAAAATTCTTTTTAAAAAACAACATTTCAATCAGCATTCTATTCAACGAGTTAGTTAATAAATGGAAAATATATTTTATAATGATCCATTGATACTTTTACCATTGTGACCTTAGATGCAAATGTTTTTACCAATGCGCGAATCTATGAATGAAGCTTGAGTTATTAATGAAGAAGTCTGTGACCTTTTAAAAAAAAGTTACCTCCCCTGAAGTTTTTAATTGAAAAGTGGTGTAATTTTTTGAAAAATCTGCTTGCATATATAATTTTAAAAATTAGATGGTTCACTTTCGGAAAAGAAAAAAGTAGCCGTTGCATCAGAACTTTGAATGATATAAAATATCATGATGTCCGATTTTCATTTTCTCTTCTAGTTTATGAGATCTAAACGGGACGGACGGACAGACGGGCCACACAAAACTAATAGCGTCTTTTCCCCTTTCTGGTACCGCTAAAAAACGAATGAACAGGGCTAAATAAATAATATTAACCTCGAGTTATGAAAGTTATCATTGTATCAGCTGGGCATTTTGTTAAGGTGCCTAGGATGAACCATACTGTTATGACTCTAACCACTGTCTAGTGCTAGCCTCATAAAGTCCTAGAGTGACAGTCTAATGCTAGCTTCATAAAGTCCTAGAGTGACAGTCTAGTGCTAGCTTCATAAAGTCCTAGAGTGACAGTCTAGTGCTAGCTTCATAAAGTCCTAGACTGACAGTCTAATGCTAGCTTCATAAAGTCCTAGAGTGACAGTCTAGTGCTAGCTTCATATTGACATTACTTTTGTGCAACCAACGGAAGATCGCAGAAAACCTGGACTCTGCAGGTCGAAAGATGTGCACAAAAATGATCATAAACCTCTTTTAAAACAAAAAGCCTAGTTTATCAGCGCTTCCTTTATTTTCTATACCGGAAACACCAAAATGTTCGCTATTTATAGATATTCCGCCATGTTTGAAAAAATGTCTTTTCGTAAATGTATTGATGCATACAAGATGACTCCATTTGAATTTTTTTCGTGACACTCAGCGTTATTGTTTAATAATATTAATATAATAATATTCGTGCACCCGGACTAACTGGTACCTTGCTACGCCAATGACGATCCTAGTATTAGGGTAACTAGTTAGACAAGCCTACATTCAATCTGTTTGTGTCTTTGCATAGTTAGCGGACTGTGTAAGTGTGCAAGTGGAGTGGAGGACATTTGTCCTCCCATACCAGTCACTTACACCGCTGCCCGGGAGTGCTGCGACGCCTCCTACGCCTACGGCACCGGGGACATGGACAAAATTGTCAACAACTACATCGGAAGTGTCCAAGGATGCACAGTGCCCGGTAAGTGGTGATTCTATGGCTTCTGATTATGTTGAATAGCATGATACAAATGTACAGAGAATGTATGCAGGTAAACACACACATTGGTAAACAGACCTAAATATATACTGCACATTATATTGTTGTTGCTGTTCGTGGTTGGTAACACAATGCATAATTACCTCAACACGTATTCGTTTTTTCTCTCATCTGTTCATTCACTTACGTAGTAGGGGTGCTGTGACAGTTACTTGTAGGAGTGCTGTGACAGTTCGCTTAACCAAATCCCTCCACTTTTCCCGGTCAGCGGCTGTTCTTAGCAGGATTTCAAGGCCCTTATTTTACGTTATCTAGCCAGCTTTTCTATGGACGACCCTTTCTTCGTGTTCTCTCTACTGTAACTTAAAGAAAGACTTTTGATAGTGAGTCATATCTTACAATATGACCAAACCAACTCAGCTTTCGTCCCTTCACAGTATTGCGGTGATTTCCCTTTTTGCCAGCCAGAGTGTTGACAAAGTTCAAACTCATGTGTTTTATTTTCCTGGTACCTGATTCCCAGCTTTATTCTGTTGCTTTTACTCTAAAACGTTTGAATTCTTCTTTCAGCCTCAGTGTTCAGTGTCCAATGTTCACAAGCATATAGAAGTACAGAGACGAGTAGCGAAGAATAGAGTTTTAATTTTACTGAGAAGCTGATTTTACTCTTCCGGATTTTCAAGAGTTTTTATTTCACAAAACGTATATCAACGCACTGTGTTTGGGAAATTATTTGTACACGTTATTTTTTTCTACACCCATTCTCGGAACAAATTAAAACTTGGCACAATTACTAATTTGTATAACTCTGTCATGAATATTAATATTGGGCCTGTGTAAAGATCTCATAAATCTATTCTAAATACGGCCATTATGTCTCTCTACAGATCCGGATGTTCCTGGTGATACCTGCACTTGTCCTATTATAGAGCTAGTCCAAGATGAAGGACTCACCACACCCTGCGCGGCTTACGAGAGCCTGACCACAACTACAGAAGCGACCACCACCACCACAACTACACCAACCACTACCACTACATCGACGACAACCACGTCGAGCACAACAACAACCGACTCAACAACCTCCACACCCACTACTACAACAACCAGCACCACAGAAACCACCACGCCTTATCCCTTCTACAACGCTGACCCTTCCTGCTGTGACCCTGATAATATTCCAATATACTATTACGCTGTGAGTTTCTGCGCCCAAGATCCAGGTACGTAGTTTCTAATTAGTTGAACCATTTTATTCTCATAAAACATTATCACGTGATCTGCCCATTAGCCAATCGTTGACAAGGGTTGGTACATACAAGATGGCGGAATTGAAATGAGATTATCTAGAAACAATCTTAAAATTAACTTTTTTAAAGCTAGTATCAATCAGCAAATTGTTTAAAATGATAGGACACCCACGGATGGCGAATTCCAATTTTCGCTAGCTCTAGCGAAAGAATGTAGGTGTAAGAATGCATCTTTTCTTACAAGGTTTTGATACCAACAAAATAGTGTAACGTCGCATCGTATGTTATGAACCCGTTTCGATTGTTATTATATCACTCAGGTAGTTCTAGTGGCGAATCTTGAAGTCATGTCAAATCCCTTGAGACACTTCAGTCATAGAACGACTATGATCGTGACCTCCGTGACCCCTATGTCGAAGGCGCCGCTATGATCCATCTAGTAGAGCGAACAATGAAACGAAAGCCTGGGCATCAGTTACGGTCAAAACGATGTCAACCACACAGCAGTCCCCTCCCCCATACCGAAGGAACGGTAACTATCCGATATAGTTTGGGATAGGTAGAGTCGGAGGTTCTACCAGTTTGTAGAACTATGTGTAAGCTAGCTGCCTAGGTACCTATAGGTGCTTGGCTTATTAACTCAGTTTAAATACCATATGGGTACAAAAGTATTATTTGTTATTAATGATTGCTAATCAAGTAGGACAGATAAATATCATGTATTCTGAGCTACAGCAATACTTTATATCTCTATTTATGTGTAAATACTTTATAGCTGCATTATGGTTGAGTCGACGCTTATCCGACTTTACAGTTTGTTTAGGTACATTAAAAAGTTGAAACTGTTCATGGTTTCCAAGGAAGTGATGTCCATTGCATTGGATTTCTAAAACTCATCGCACACATTGGCTACAAATAAATTTATGTAGCGAGGTGGCCGAGTGGCCTACGCACCGCGTTTTCTCGAGTTTGAAAACCGGTGAAGACTAGGATTTTAAGGACGCCCATGAGTCCCCCCCCCCCAAAAAAAAAAAAAATCTAATGGGTTCTTGTCCTAGGTTGGAGGAGTGATGATGGTTTGTCGCTGAGTTGGCCATATGACACTTTCGTTAAATGTCGGCTATAGAAGCATATGACATTTACTATTATTGATTTCCAAACTCCACTAAAACTAAAGAGCGTCTAAATAATTATATTGAACTAAAATGACACAATTCAAGTGCATCAAACATGACGGAATTTAATTGTACAAAGTTACTAAAAGTGATCAAACTTTTAAAACTAAAGCATGAGAAAAATGCATGGGGGAAAAAAATATATAAAAAGTTTTAGCGCGATTAGGGACTAAAACACCAAACCAGTGGCGTCAATAGAGGGTTACGGGGGGTGCGGTCCGCATCGGGTGACACCGCTGCAAATATGTATATGAACACTGATTAGATTTTAAAAAATGGCAAAATTCTTCAGGCATAAAGTATTATTTAAATCTCAAATGTAATTAATATAAATTTTGTAGAAAGGGAAAGTAAATAAGTGGCCATTGAGATATCTCAAGATGACGACATTTTTCTATAAAAGAAGATGAAGGAAATGTTACAGTATGTCAGTCGAATGATATACTTGAATATTTTAGGAGGTTTTTCTTCTTGGCGTGTGCCAATTTTACATGATTTACGAATGAAATTATCCAGAGCAAAAGGAAAAGTACGCCAGTTGTAAAAAGAATGGTTCTGATTTTTCCTAATTGGGACAATTTAGTCGATTGTAACATTGTAACATTACTTACATTACAATACTTACATTGTTGCAAAATTGAGCCCTAGATTAATGGCAATGTCCTCGACTCCAAAGATTAAGGATGCGTGCAGAGTTTGACATGACTGCACAAACCCAGTAAACTGTAATAAACAACTAATTTTTAAAATTAATAGACACTCATTTTATAGTTGTTC
This sequence comes from Biomphalaria glabrata, assembly GCF_947242115.1. Taxonomy (NCBI): domain Eukaryota; kingdom Metazoa; phylum Mollusca; class Gastropoda; family Planorbidae; genus Biomphalaria; species Biomphalaria glabrata. The sequence continues at coordinate 8,603,663 of NC_074726.1, read as the reverse complement.
AACAATCAAATAACGTAGGTAATTATAAACTATATGTATTACGGAAAGAACAAAAACAGGATGTATTTAAAAGGGGGTGGGTGGGTGACACCCTGATCTGATCGCACCGGGTGACACTCACCCTAGTGACGCCACTGCACCAAACCATAACATTTAATTCTTATGCTCTACCGACTGAGCTGACCGAGTATTATTAAAGGAAGTTACACACAAAAAGTAAATTATTTTATTATTATTTATTTTAAAATAAGAATTTAAAAAAAATACAATGTCTACAAAAGCACGTTTCGCGCCAAGGAGAAATGTACGCACACACACACACACACAAAAGAGTTCCTAAGGAGTGCTTAAAAACGGAAGGAATTATGTTATACTTTTCAATATGTCGTCTTTTCAAAAATATATTGGGTCGAAATTGCGAGTTAAGAATAGTTTGTAGTAAATTTAACCACTGCGGTTTTGATCGTAAAAGGTGCTTAGTTGTCTTAGGCACATAGAAAATAGTAACTGGTTAAATTTTCGTATTTTTTTTTTCGTTTAGTGGGAGAATTTATGATAGGTCAATCAATCAATCAATGAATCAGTCAAGGCCCTTCCAAAATATTCGATTAAAATTGTTCTCTGAAAGTTTATTGAGTGCTGTGGACTTTCCCAGTTATATGGACATTCTTACGTCACCGTCAGCCCATTCTAAAAATGTAACGAACTGTTACCCGGTACGCCGAAGACTGAAACAAAGTGCATGATATCCAATTGTAAATAGTTCTCTGAAACAGGAACGTGTACATTGATATTATGGAGGCATTTTCTGACATCGTACCATTTATTATGACAGCCGGATTAGCGTTGGGGGGATGCCCCGCATTAGATACTGACACTGGCCCGCGCCTAACACCAAGGTCGCCTCCTAGAAAACAGAACTTTTACAATGGAGCAGATGCATGTCAGCTCGTAGGAGAGATTTCTTTTCGGACTCGCTAATCGGATTCCCAGCTTCGCAAGCAATGTGATTGATAGGGGCAAAGAAGAGTAATAGTGTTTCTATATAGAGAGAGATTATGTTATTATCTGAATCTAAACTTATAGAACAATTTCTATATAGAGAGATTATGTTATTATCTGAATCTAAACTTATAGAACAATTTTTATGTTTTCCTTCAGGAACTGGATCGTGTCGTTGTGCCGAAGGATTCCAGGATCTGTGTGCCCCTATACCAACTACTACAGAGCCCCCGACAACAACACCAACGACAACATCAACCTCAACTAGCACTACCACAACCACAACCCCAACAACTACCACCACAACCACAACCCCATCAACTACCACCACAACCCCGACTCCAACCACATCAACCACCACCACAACCCCGACTCCAACCACATCAACCACCACCACAACCCCGACTCCAACAACATCTACTACCACCACTACCCCAACCCCAACAACTACCACCACAACCCCGACTCCAACCACATCATCTACCTCCACAACTTCGACATCAACGACGTCAACATCAACCACCTCCACCACCACGTCGACGCCTACAACATCAACTTCTACGGAGACGACGACACCCTACCCGTTCTACACCACCGACCCGGCATGCTGTGACCCTAACTACGGCCCAATATCGATCTACGCTGAAGCGGCAGGCTGCTTTCTTGATCCAGGTGCCAATACTTAAAGCTTCATTTCTTTGTGTTCATGGGTGTGCTTGCGCGCGCATTATTACAAAGCTTAAATCAACTCACTCTGTCTGTCTGTTTGTCTGTCTGGTAAAAAGTGTGTACACGTTATTTCTCACAACACAAAAAAGTAACCTATTAGACAATTACTTGTAATTAATTATTTTGTTTAACAGCAACAAGGGAAACTAATTCTGCTGTATTCACATAAATTGCTAAATTTGTTGGGTTTAGTCTCCACTAGAATTGACAACCTCAGCTTAACTACTGTACAATAACAATATATGATGTACAATATAGATCATAATAGATGCACATACGAACGACATTCACACACGAAAAACACATGCACACTCATAACCAGCGCTGGTATCAGAGGAGCAGTGAGAGAAACTATTAGTGCATAATGTCACTTGGTATCAGAGGAGCAGTGAGAGAAACTATTAGTGCATAATGTCACTTGGTATCAGAGGAGCAGTGAGAGAAACTATTAGTGCATAATGTCACTTGTGTGTTCTTCGTTCGTAAAATGTTTGTTCATAAACTGTTTTACTTGTTTTGGATGGACGACAGGGGGGGGGGGTGGACATAAGACTCTCAAGTAGTAAATCAACATGCATTCATTTACATGTCCCTGTAGAACTAGTGTAGGCCTAATTGTGTTGCATGGACTACATAATGATACTGATATTTCTATATTCATACAATCTCCCCACATTTTATCCATATTTCGTTCACATCATGCTCATGGGCACCCGCAGGGTTTTTTTTTGCAGGGGGGGGGTACAAGTTGCCACCTATTGCTCAAAGTCTTAGCTTCAAATTGTTGTTACGGAGAATATTAAGGATATGGACTGGTGCCCCCCCCCCCAACCTCCACCCCTATCCGCTTCGACTGTAACACTTAGTTTGTCGCGAAAATACCCGATAGGTTTATTTCTGAAAAGTATTTTTTAAGAGATTGTAAATTTTACGATGTTTGTTTTTTCTAGCCAGTGGCGAGTGCAAGTGTCCAATGGGAATGCAAGATTTGTGTCCGGAAATGATCACGACTACTCCTGAGATAACGTCTACCACAGCAACCACATCAACTACCACAACCCCTACTACCACATCAACTACCCCAACGCCTACAACCACATCAACTACCACAACCCCTACTACTACATCAACTACCACAACCCCTACTACCACATCAACTACCACAACCCCTACTACCACAACGCCTACAACCACAACCCCTACTACCACATCAACTACCACAACCCCTACTACCACATCAACTACCACAACCCCTACTACCACATCAACTACCACAACCCCTACTACCACATCAACTACCACAACCCCTACTACAACATCAACTACCACAACCCCAGCTACCACAACCCCTACAACCACATCAACTACCACAACCCCTACTACCACAACATCCACCACCACAGAGACAACAACACCTTATCCTTTCTACAACGCCGATCCAGGATGTTGCGACCCCAACAATCCTCCAATTGTGTTCTACGCTGAAGCTGCGGGATGCTTCTCAGACCCAGGTAGATCTAACCTCATGTATGTTTCGTTTTCCTTCAGCTGGAGCAAAAAACCCAAATTGGGTTTACTCTCTTTTTATATCTTTGAAAATTATTTATGGAATTCTTTGTTGCTGTGATGTTTTGTTTTTCATTATTCATTTTGTGGTAGAAAAAAAAAAAAAGAAAGAAGGATAGAATTTGGTTGATGTTGTTCTATTTCTCTAAACCCGTATAATAGTATTCTCAACATTGGTGTTGTTCTATATCTCTAAACCCGTATAATAGTATTCTCAACATTGGTGTTGTTCTATATCTCTAAACCCGTAGAATAGTATTCTCAACATTGATGTTGTTCTATATCTCTAAACCCGTAGAAAAGTATTCTCAACATTGTGTTGTGTAGATCTAGTTGTCCTACTATACTGTCTACGTTTCTATCTAGTAATACAAAGCCAACTATTGGCTTATTTCAGACTTTGAGTCTGGTCTTTGAGGCCCCTGTGGCTGAGCAGTAAAGCACTTGTCTTCCAAGCTGCTGGTCCAGGGTTCAAATCTTGGTGATGAATGGATTTTTTAATATCGGGATCTTTGGGCGACTTCGAGCGACAAGTCCAATGGGTCACTGACATTAGTTGGGGAAAAGGAAAGGCGATTGGTCGTTGTGCTGGCCGCATGACACACCCTCATTAACCGTAGGCCGCAGAAACAGATTACCTTTACATCATCTGCCCTATAGATCGTCAGGTCTGAAAGGGGAACTTTACTTTACTTTTAGTATGGTCTTGTCTTATTACAAACTAGCCTACTTTTGAGTCCAAAACGTTTTATTACGACGAATACCAGTGACACATTAAATATCTTCATTGCAAATTCATTCTAGGATTACCACAATTTTGAGTGGACTTTCTTCTAAGCCTGTAAGTTGACCTCAAATAAACTAAAATAAAAGAGGCGAGTAAGAGAACTGGATCTCATGATTACGAGATGCTAGCTGGGTCTGAGCTAGTACTTAACACTCAGCGCAGAAATGAACTAAACTACAAGAAAGTGTGATCCGATTTAATTGCCAGTACTCTTTCGCAAAGTCCTTACCACAGGCGGACCAGGTTTCAAAATCGGCCCGGGCCGGGCATTTCTTTACAGTATCCGGCCCATAAATTGTAATATTATAATGATATAGGACAAGATAATATATAAGCTAAAATAGACCTCGTGTAGTTTTTTTTTAATTTTTAAAAGAAGAAAACCTACAAGTATGTAAATTAGTAAACAAGTAAATTGCGATCTATGGGGTGTGTCATGTGGCCAGCAACGACCAACTGCCTTCGCTTTTCCCCCAACCAATGTCAGGTACCCAATAGAGGCATACGGATCCCGAAATTAAAAAACCACAGTCTTCACAAAGCGCTTGACCAATCAGCAAACGCGCCTCTTGTTTACGGATGTAGGCAATATAAATTAGTAGTAAACTGTACAAGATTTTTTGAACACGACGCTCAGAAGTCACATTTATAAGAGAATATTATGAAACCTCAATTTCATACGTGCCAGTGATTAACAGAAACAATATAAACATTAAACCCAACACACTGCAAAGTCCAGTGGTTAAAGTGGTAACTCGGAACCAAGTGGCAACTTTACATGGCCTTATATGACCTTCTTAAGGGGGCATCATTCCAGTCATCACAATTACTTAGAAATTGTTAACTTCCCTTCTGCCCAAAGCTTAATGGTTGAGGAGTCCGTCTTCTCCTGTCAGAGATAGCAGTTCATCCGGGTCAAATATCTGATACACACGCGATAATAGTACACTCACCAAGGGAACAAATATTATCAATATACATTTATAGAAACAATGTATTATAGAATTAAAAAAGAAAGCATAATCATAATCAGACATCTATCTCTAAAGCCTAGGCCAGCTATCTTACTGTTCCCATAGAGTATCAACGGGTTGTTTGACGAATCAGCTTCTTTAAACTGCTCCCCCTTACTAAAAATTATAGGGTTTAATTTTAAAGCATCGGACATTAAGCCCTAACTTTAATCAGTCGTTAAAGTATCCATCTCTTGTTGGCCTCCTTCTGTAGTAGAAGGATTAGTTCATGTTGTAGAAGGATTAGTTCATGTTGTAGAAGGATTAGTTCATGTTGTAGAAGGATTAGTTCATATTGTAGAAGGATTAGTTCATGTTGTAGAAGGATTAGTTCATGTTGTAGAAGGACTATTTCATGGCGTAGAACACTTTTTCATGTGACTGTAGAGCAGAGGCCTAGTGAGGGGGGGGGGTCAAGGGGGAACGATGGCCTGGGCGGCACCGTCAGACGTGGCCAAGCCAGCCAAGGCGTCTGCTGCTGATAACACAGCGGATGTCCTGGCACCCTGCTCTTCGTAGCACTTCCTCATTGGTTATTTTGATCTTGCCACCTTATTTTAAAGATCCGCCTTAGGCATCGGAGGTGGAAGACATTCAGTTTTTTTTTTCCTGCCATGAGTAGGTTGACCATGTTTCACTTCCGTATAGCAAAGTGCTCCTCACACAGGTCCGGTAGTCAGCAATATGTTGTCCCACTCTCTTTTCTGAAACTGTGACATGGTGCCCATTGCTTTGTCTATCCTGTTGTTAATGTCTTTATCCAGTAGAGCATCGTTGGAGCCAAGGTCAACAATTCCTAGTGGTTGGCCATTAATGGTTAAGTGAGGTGCAGTATTTGTGTTCTGAACTAGTATCTTAGTCTTGCTTTGGCTAATATTTGTATTATATTATTATTAAATACTTTTTTTTTTATCGATAAGCCTATATTGTGTGGTCTTCATGGAAACTGGGGGGGGGGGCAATAAAGTACCTTGCCTCGAACGCATGTTTTTCTCACTACGCCTCTGCTGTAGAGCCCTAGACCCGAAAGACATTGCAGATCACATACAACGCAGGTCAAAGTGGCATTTGCTTTGGTGGTATCAGCTAATTGGTCGTTTGGCTCGCTTTTCTTAAAGGGCTAGTGGCATTTTTTTTTATAAGACCATAGCTTTCTTTGTTGACATCTTTCTCCCATTGCCGGCCTTGTGTAATCGGAGGCCCTAGAGCCTAGGCGAAGTGAATTTGGTGGCCCCAAATAAAATAGAAAAATAAACACCATAAAACTAAAACAACGAAATTTCTATTGCTTGGTTGAAACAATCAATGCTGAGAAGTTATGAAGTTTAATAAAGCACCTCTTTGCATTCTCCGCTTTTCTTTTGGGTTTTAACTGTTTCTCTCCGTAATTATTTTCCTCATTTCTATAGAATTATTCATTTTGCTAATTTGTATTCTCACTATCCTGTTATGATTAAACTTCAATAACTTTTTTTTTTTGTTTATCAGAAAATGATATATTTGTATCGAATTTTAGGGAGTTATTTGCTCTTTTTACACAACATAAATTAAAGTTTATAAATTAAAAATTCAATTTGGTTTAATGGGCTCAAATCAACGTTGGCATCGTCAATTAGGAGAGAAAGAGTTAATGCATCAGACTTAAATTAATGTTTTGACATTTACCAATAGGAATAAACAAGGTTATTCTAACATAGATTGTCTGACAAGCAGATCTAAACATTCACGAAAAAAAAAAAAACAACGATTTATAGTACAGACTTAGAGCTATCCGGTATACATAGATCTCTTCTAGGTCTGTCATTGAGCGTTCATCTACGTTTCGCATTTATATCGAAATTTGTATTTTACTGTGCTAGGCCCCCACTTATTGGAGGCTCTAGGTGGCTGCCTGGTTTGCCCATGTCTAAGGTAGGTCCTGAATTTCTACACAATGTGCAGCTAAGTCTTCACAGTAGTCGACATCGATTCCCAGATAGTGCGGTCTAGGACTATGTCTCCCTGGAGTCAACAATAATGTTCGTTGCTTTCAGGTCCCCACTGGTGTGATCGTGCACGCCATTATTTCAGCGTTGTTACAAAATTTATTATAATCAATTCAAGCAAAATTGTAAATATTTTCATATAAAAGTTTGAACATATTTAAGGCACCTTCTGTCTCGGAAGACAATGGATGCGTCCAGAGGTTTTGGGTTAGTCTTGAGACGGGGCTGAATCTGGTGTGGCTAATCAAGTATAACATATAAAAGTAATAATAATAATACTAGCTAAAATAAAAACCGAGGGGATAATAACAAATGACCTCATAGATACCTTCAAGGCCGTTAACATTTCTTGGAACATTCTCGTTGCCTGTCAGAGGGAGGTACTGCTGCAGACCTGCCACATCACCAGAAAATTCCTCGGTGGAAACTGATAAAAAGACTACGATGAATTTGGTATCTCTTTAACAGTGCCAGGGAATGAATACTCGTTCGTTTCTAACATTATAACAATAAAAAATAATAAGTAATAATAATAATAATAACAACAATAATAAGGCTTGTTTTCGAGACCGAAGATAAATGAGAAATACAGTATTTCCCATGGCTACGCAGCCCCAGCTGTGACCTACATATTTTGACATATCTAGTGCAGGCATAACCATTGTCCGCCAGTGGTCGATTTAGATTTTCTTTCCACCGTCTACGTCTGCAAATTTTCTTTTGGACTCCAATCCGTTTATCGACTCTGTTGAGACTGGTCATTTGTAGGCTAGTTATATAAAGTACTGTATACCATATAGACTATAGAGAAAAGTTCAATAAAGTCAATAAAACATGTGCTTTACATTCAGTGAAATGGAATGTATTTTTTTAACCAACAATTCATTTACATTCATTTTTTTCTCTGTTTTCTAGAAAGCGGTCAGTGTCGATGTCCACTTGGAGTACAAGATATGTGTCCTGAGATAATCAGCACAACAAGAGAAGTAACCACAACACCAGAAGACAAAACAACACCAGAAGAAACAACAACACACGATGAGACAACAACACCCAAAAAGACAACAACACCTGAAGAGACAACAACACCCAAAGAATCAACAACACCCAAAGAAACAACAACACCTGAAGAGACAATAACATCCGAAGAGACAACAACAACTAAAGAGACAACAACACAGAAAGAAACAACAACACCCGAAGAAACAACAACACCTAAAGAGACAACAACACCCAAAGAGACAACAACACCCGAAGAGACAACAACACCTGAAGAGACAACAACACATGAAGAAACAACAACACTTGAAGAGACAACAACACCTGAAGAAACAACAACACCCGAAGAAACAACAACACCTAAAGAGACAACAACACTTAAAGAGACAACAACACCTAAAGATACAACAACAACTGAAGAAACAACAACACCTAAAAAAACAACACCTGAAGAGACAACAACAACCGAAGAGACAACAACACCTGAAGAAACAACAACACCTGAAGAGAAAACAACACCTGAAGAGACTACAACACCTGAAGAGACAACAACACTAGAAGAAACAACAACACCAGAAGAAACAACAACTACAGAATTGCCAATTATAGAGCCTACAATAAGTACAACTGAAATTGAAGAGACAACAACTCTTGAAGAGACAACAACACCTGAAGAGACAACAACTACCGAAGAGACAACAACACCAAAAAAAACAACAACTCTTCAAGAGACAACAACAACCGAAGAAACTACAACAACTGAAGAATCAACAACTCCCGAAGAGACTACAACACCTGAAGAGACAACAACAACCGAAGAGACAACAACACCTGAAGAGACAACAACACCCGAAGAAACAACAATTAAAGAAACACCAACTCCCGAAGAGACTACAACACCCGAAGAGACAACAACACCTGAAGAGACAACAACACCCGAAGAAACAACAGCAACCGAAGAAACTACAACGCCTGAAAAGACAACAACAACTGAAGAGACAACAACACCCGAAGAGACAAAAACACCGGTAGAAACGACAACACCTGAAGAGACACCTGAATTAACAACAACACCCGAAGAGACAACAACACCTGAAGAGACAACAACAACTGAAGAAAAAACAACACCTAAAGAAACAACAACACCTGAAGAAATAACAACTCTTAAAGAGACAACAACACCTGAAGAGAAAACAACACCCGAAGAGACAACAACTCTTGAAGAGACAACAAAACCTGAAGAGACAACAACAACCGAAGAAACAACTCTTCAAGAGACAACAACACTAGAAGAAACAACAACACCCGAAGAGACAACAACACCTGAAGAGACAACAGCACCTGAAGAGACAATAACACCCGAAGAGACAACAACACCTGAAGAGACAACAACACATGATGAGAAAACAACAACTGAAGAAACAAGAACACCCGAAGAGACAACAACTCCTGAAGAGACAAAAACACCTGAAGAAACAACAACAACTGAAGAGACAAAAACACCCGAAGAGACAACAAAACCTGAAGAGACAACAACACCTGAAGAGACAACAACACCCGAAGAGACAACAACACCTGAAGAGACAACAACTCTCGAAGAGACTACAACACCCGAAGAGACAACAACACTTAATGAGACAACAACATCCGAAGAAACAACAACAACCGAAGAAACAACAACAACTGAAGAGACAACAACACCCGAAGAGACAACAAAACCTGAAGAGACAACAACACCTAAAGAGACAACAACAACTGAAGAATCAACAACACTAGAAGAAACAACAACAACTGAAGAGACAACAACACCCGAAGAGACAACAAAACCTGAAGAGACAACAATACCTAAAGAGACAACAACAACTGAAGAATCAACAACACTAGAAGAAACAACAATTAAAGAAACAAAAACTCCAGAAGAGACTACAACACCCGAAGAGACAACAACACCTAAAGAGACAAAAACACCTGAAGAAACAACAACAACCGAGGAAACTACAACGCCTGAAGAGACAACAACACCTGAAGAGACAACAACACCTGAAGTGACAACAACACTAAAAGAGACAACAACATCGGTAGAAACAACAACACCTGAAGAGACAACAACACCTGAAGAGACAACAACACCCGAAGAGACAACAACACCTGAAGAGACAACAACACCCGAAGAGACAACCACACCTGAAGAAACAACAACACCTGAAGAGACAACAACACCTGAAGAGACTACAACACCTGAAGAGACAACAACACTTGAAGAAACAACAACTACAGAATTGCCAATTATAGAGCCTACAATAAGTACAACTGAAATTGAAGAAACAACAACTCTTGAAGAGACAACAACACCTGAAGAGACAACAACACCCGAAGAGACAACAACACTAAAAGAAACAACAACTCTTCAAGAGACAACAACACTAGAAGAAACAACAACACACGAAGAGACAACAACACCTGAAGAAACAACTACACCTGAAGAGACAACAACACCTGAAGAGACAACAACACCAGAAGGTACAAAGACATCTGAAAAAACAACAACACCTGAAGAGACAACAACACCTGAAGAGACAACACCTGAAGAATTAACAACTCCCGAAGAGACTACAACACCCGAAGAGACAACAACAACTGAAGAAACAACAACCCCCGAAGAGAAAACAACACCTGAAGAAACAACAACAACTCAAGAAACAACAACACCCGAAGAGACAACAACAACTCAAGAAACAACCCCCGAAGAGATAACAACAACTGAAGAAACAACAACACCCGAAGAGACAACAACAACTGAAGAAACAACAACTCCCGAAGAGACAACAACACCTGAAGAGACAACAACACCTGAAGAGACAACAACACTAGAAGAAACAACAACACCAGAAGAAACAACAACTACAGAATTGCCAATTATAGAGCCTACAATAAGTACAACAGAAATTGAAGAGACAACAACTCTTGAAGAGACAACAACACCTGAAGAGACAACAACACCCAAAGAAACAACAACACCTAAAGATACAACAACTGAAGAAACAACAACACCTGAAAAAACAACAACACACGAAGAGAAAACAACAACTGAAGAGACAACAACAGCTGAAGAGACAACAACACCCGAAGAAACAACAACACCTAAAGATACAACAACTGAAGAAACAACAACACCTGAAAAAACAACAACACACGAAGAGAAAACAACAACTGAAGAGACAACAACAGCTGAAGAGACAACAACACCCGAAGAAACAACAACTAAAGAAACAACAACTCCCGATGAGACAACAACACCTGAAGAGACAACAACACCCAAAGAGACAACAACACCTGAAGAGACAACAACAACTGTAGAAACAACAACACCTAAAGAAACAACAACACCTGAAGAAATAACAACTCTTCAAGAGACAACAACACTAGAAGAAACAACAACACCCGAAGAGACAACAACACCTGAAGAGACAACAACACCCGAAGAGACAACAACACCTGAAGAGACAACAACACCCGAAGAAACAACAACAACTGAAGAAACAACAACCCCCGAAGAGACAACAACACCTGAAGAAACAACAAGACCCGAAGAGACAACAACACTAGAAGAAACAACAACACCCGAAGAGACAACAACACCTGAAGAGACAACAACACTAGAAGAAACAACAACACCCGAAGAGACAACAACACCCGAAGATACAACAACACCTAAAGAAACAACAACACCTGAAGAAACAACAACACCTGAAAAAACAACAACACCTGAAGAGACAACAACACCCGAAGAGACAACAACACCTGAAGAGACAACAACACCCGAAGAGACAACAACACCTGAAGAGACAACAACACACGAAGAAACAACAGCAACCGAAGAAACTACAACGCCTGAAGAGACAACAACACCTGAAGAGACAACAACACCCGAAGAGAAAACAACACCTGTAGAAACAACAACACCTGAAGAAACAACAACTCTTCAAGAGATAACAACACTAGAAGAAACAACAACACCCGAAGAGACAACAAAAACTGAAGAGACAACAACAACTGAAGAGACAATAACACCCGAAGAGACAACAACACCTAAAGAAACAACAACACCTGAAGAGACAACAACACCTGAAGAGACAACAACACTAGAAGAAACAACAACACCAGAAGAAACAACAACTACAGAATTGCCAATTATAGAGCCTACAATAAGTACAACTGAAATTGAAGAGACAACAGCTCTTGAAGAGACAACAACACCTGAAGAGACAACAACACCCGAAGAAACAACAACACCTAAAGATACAACAACTGAAGAAACAACAACACCTGAAAAAACAACAACACACGAAGAGAAAACAACAACTGAAGAGACAACAACAGCTGAAGAGACAACAACACCCGAAGAAACAACAACTAAAGAAACAACAACTCCCGAAGAGACAACAACACCCGAAGAGACAACAACACCTGAAGAGACAACAACACCCGAAGAAACAACAGCAACCGAAGAAACTACAATGCCTGAAGAGACAACAACACCTGAAGAGACAACAACACCCGAAGAGAAAACAACACCTGTAGAAACAACAACACCTGAAGAGACAACAACACATGAAGAGACAACAACACCCAAAGAGACAACAACACCTGAAGAGACAACAACAACTGTAGAAACAACAACACCTAAAGAAACAACAACACCTGAAGAAACAACAACTCTTCAAGAGACAACAACACTAGAAGAAACAACAACACCCGAAGAGACAACAACAACTGAAGAAACAACAACCCCCGAAGAGACAACAACACCTGAAGAAACAACAAGACCCGAAGAGACAACAACACTAGAAGAAACAACAACACCCGAAGAGACAACAACACCTGAAGAGACAACAACACTAGAAGAAACAACAACACCCGAAGAGACAACAACACCCGAAGATACAACAACACCTAAAGAAACAACAACACCTGAAGAAACAACAACACCTGAAAAAACAACAACACCTGAAGAGACAACAACACCTGAAGAGACAACAACACCTGAAGAGACAACAATAACACCCGAAGAGACAACAACACCTGAAGAGACAACAACACTAGAAGAAACAACAACACCCGAAGAGACAACAACACCCGAAGATACAACAACACCTGAAGAAACAACAACACCTGCAGAAACAACAACACCTGAAAAAACAACAACACCTGAAGAGACAACAACAACTGAAGAGACAACAACACCCGAAGAGACAACAACACCAGAAGAGAAAACAACACCTGAAGAGACAACAACAACTGAAGAGACAATAACACCCAAAGAGACCACAACACCTGAAGAGACAACAACAACTGAAAAATCAACAACACCCGAAGAGACTACAACACCTAAAGAGACAACAACACCTGAAGAGACAACAACACTAGAAGAAACAACAACACCAGAAGAAACAACAACTACAGAATTGCCAATTATAGAGCCTATAATAAGAACAACTGAAATTGAAGAGACAACAACTCTTGAAGAGACAACAACACCTGAAGAGACAACAACACCTGAAGAGACATTAACACCTGAAGAGACAACAACACCCGAAGAGACAACAACACCAAAAGAAAAAACAACTCTTCAAGAGACAACAACACTAGAAGAAACAACAACACACGAAGAGACAACAACAACTGAAGAAACAACAACACCCGAAGAAACAACAACACCTGAAGAGACAACAACACCAGAAGAGAAAACAACACCTGAAAAAACAACAGCACCTGAAGAGACAACAACTGAAGAGACAACAACACCCGAAGAAACAACAACTAAAGAAACAACAACTCCCGAAGAGACTACAACACCCGAAGAGACAACAACACCTCAAGAGACAACAACACCCGAAGAAACAACAGCAACCGAAAAAACTACAACGCCTGAAGAGACAACAACACCTGAAGAGACAACAACAACCGAAGAGACAACAACAACTGAAGAGACAACAACACCCGAAAAAACAACAACTGAAGAAACAACAACTCCCGAAGAGACAACAACACCCGAAGAAACAACAGCAACCGAAGAAACTACAACGCCTGAAGAGACAACAACAACGGAAGAAACAACAACACCTGCAGAAACAACAACACCTGAAAAAACAACAACACCTGAAGAGACAACAACAACTGAAGAGACAACAACACCCGAAGAGACAACAACACCTGAAGAGACAACAACACCCGAGGAAACAACAGCAACCGAAGAGAAAACAACACCGGTAGAAACAACAACACCTGAAGAGACAACAACATCTGAAGAGACAACAACCCCCGAAGAGACAACAACATCTGAAGAGACAACAACACATGAAGAGATAACAACAACTGAAGAAACAACAACACTTGAAGAGACAACAACAACTGAAGAAACAACACCACCCGAAGTGACAACAACAACTGAAGAAACAACACCACCCGAAGAGACAACAACAACTGAAGAAACAACAACACCTGAAGAAACAACAACACCTGAAGAAACAACAACACCCGAAGAGACAAAAACAACTGAAGAAACAACAACACCCGAAGAGACAACAACAACTGAAGAAACAACAACCCCCGAAGAGAAAACAACACCTGAAGAAACAACAACAACTCAAGAAACAACAACACCCGAAGAGACAACAACAACTCAAGAAACAACCCCCGAAGAGATAACAACAACTAAAGAAACAACAACACCCGAAGAGACAACAACAACTGAAGAAACAACAACTCCCGAAGAGACAACAACACCTGAAGAGACAACAACACCTGAAGAGACAACAACACTAGAAGAAACAACAACACCAGAAGAAACAACAACTACAGAATTGCCAATTATAGAGCCTACAATAAGTACAACAGAAATTGAAGAGACAACAACTCTTGAAGAGACAACAACACCTGAAGAGACAACAACACCCGAAGAAACAACAACACCTAAAGATACAACAACTGAAGAAACAACAACACCTGAAAAAACAACAACACACGAAGAGAAAACAACAACTGAAGAGACAACAACACCCGAAGAAACAACAACTAAAGAAACAACAACTCCCGAAGAGACAACAACACCCGAAGAGACAACAACACCTGAAGAGACAACAACACCCGAAGAAACAACAGCAACCGAAGAAACTACAATGCCTGAAGAGACAACAACACCTGAAGAGACAACAACACCCGAAGAGAAAACAACACCTGTAGAAACAACAACACCTGAAGAGACAACAACACCCAAAGAGACAACAACACCTGAAGAGACAACAACAACTGTAGAAACAACAACACCTAAAGAAACAACAACACCTGAAGAAATAACAACTCTTCAAGAGACAACAACACTAGAAGAAACAACAACACCCGAAGAGACAACAACACCTGAAGAGACAACAACACCCGAAGAGACAACAACACCTGAAGAGACAACAACACCCGAAGAAACAACAACAACTGAAGAAACAACAACCCCCGAAGAGACAACAACACCTGAAGAAACAACAAGACCCGAAGAGACAACAACACTAGAAGAAACAACAACACCCGAAGAGACAACAACACCTGAAGAGACAACAACACTAGAAGAAACAACAACACCCGAAGAGACAACAACACCCGAAGATACAACAACACCTAAAGAAACAACAACACCTGAAGAAACAACAACACCTGAAAAAACAACAACACCTGAAGAGACAACAACACCCGAAGAGACAACAACACCTGAAAAGACAACAATAACACCCGAAGAGACAACAACACCTGAAGAGACAACAACACTAGAAGAAACAACAACACCCGAAGATACAACAACACCTGAAGAAACAGCAACACCTGCAGAAACAACAACACCTGAAAAAACAACAACACCTGAAGAGACAACAACAACTGAAGAGACAACAACACCCGAAGAGACAACAACACCAGAAGAGAAAACAACACCTGAAGAGACAACAACAACTGAAGAGACAATAACACCCGAAGAGACCACAACACCTGAAGAGACAACAACAACTGAAGAATCAACAACACCCGAAGAGACTACAACACCTGAAGAGACAACAACACCTGAAGAGACAACAACACTAGAAGAAACAACAACACCAGAAGAAACAACAACTACAGAATTGCCAATTATAGAGCCTACAATAAGTACAACTGAAATTGAAGAGACAACAACTCTTGAAGAGACAACAACACCTGAAGAGACAACAACACCTGAAGAGACATTAACACCTGAAGAGACAACAACACCCGAAGAGACAACAACACCAAAAGAAAAAACAACTCTTCAAGAGACAACAACACTAGAAGAAACAACAACACACGAAGAGACAACAACAACTGAAGAAACAACAACACCCGAAGAAACAACAACACCTGAAGAGACAACAACACCAGAAGAGACAACAACACCTGAAAAGACAACAGCACCTGAAGAGACAACAACTGAAGAGACAACAACACCCGAAGAAACAACAACTAAAGAAACAACAACTCCCGAAGAGACTACAACACCCGAAGAGACAACAACACCTCAAGAGACAACAACACCCGAAGAAACAACAGCAACCGAAAAAACTACAACGCCTAAAGAGACAACAACACCTGAAGAGACAACAACAACCGAAGAGACAACAACAACTGAAGAGACAACAACACCCGAAAAAACAACAACTGAACAAACAACAACTCCCGAAGAGACCACAACACCCGAAGAAACAACAGAAACCGAAGAAACTACAACGCCTGAAGAGACAACAACACCTGAAGAGACAACAACAACGGAAGAGACGACAACAGCTGAAGAGACAACAACACCCGAAGAAACAACAACTAAAGAAACAACATCTCCCGAAGAGACTACAACACCCGAGGAGACAACAACACCTGAAGAGACAACAACACCCGAAGAAACAACAGCAACCGAAGAGAAAACAACACCGGTAGAAACAACAACACCTGAAGAGACAACAACATCTGAAGAGACAACAACCCCCGAAGAGACAACAACATCTGAAGAGACAACAACACATGAAGAGATAACAACAACTGAAGAAACAACAACACTTGAAGAGACAACAACAACTGAAGAAACAACACCACCCGAAGAGACAACAACAACTGAAGAAACAACAACACCCGAAGAGACAACAACAACTCAAGAAACAACAACACCCGAAGAGACAACAACAACTCAAGAAACAACAACACCTGAAGAAACAACAACACCTGAAGAAACAACAACACCCGAAGAGACAAAAACAACTGAAGAAACAACAACACCCGAAGAGACAACAACAACTGAAGAAACAACAACCCCCGAAGAGAAAACAACACCTGAAGAAACAACAACAACTCAAGAAACAACAACACCCGAAGAGACAACAACAACTCAAGAAACAACCCCCGAAGAGATAACAACAACTGAAGAAACAACAACACCCGAAGAGATAACAACAACTGAAGAAACAACAACTCCCGAAGAGACAACAACACCTGAAGAAACAACAACACCCGAAGAGACAACAACAACTGAAGAAACAACAACACCCGAAGAGACAACAACAACTGAAGAAACAACAACACCCGAAGAGACAACAACAACTCAAGAAACAACAACACCCGAAGAGACAACAACAACTCAAGAAACAACAACACCTGAAGAAACAACAACACTTGAAGAGACAACAACAACTCAAGAAACAACAACACCCGAAGAGACAACAACAACTCAAGAAACAACAACACCCGAAGAGACAACAACACCCGAAGAGACAACAACATCCGAAGAAACAACAACAACTGAAGAAACAACAACACCCGAAGAGACAACAACAACTGAAGAAACAACAACCCCCGAAGAGACAACAACACCTGAAGAAACAACAACACCCGAAGAGACAACAACACCTGAAGAAACAACAACACCCGAAGAGACAACAACAACTGAAGAAACAACAACACCCGAAGAGACAACAACAACTCAAGAAACAACAACACCCGAAGAGATAACAACAACTGAAGAAACAACAACACCCGAAGAGACAACAACAACTGAAGAAACAACAACTCCCGAAGAGACAACAACACCTGAAGAAACAACAACACCCGAAGAGACAACAACACTAGAAGAAACAACAACACCCGAAGAGACAACAACAACTGAAGAAACAACAACTCCCGAAGAGACAACAACACCTGAAGAAACAACAACACCCGAAGAGACAACAACACTAGAAGAAACAACAACACCCGAAGAGACAACAACAACTGAAGAAACAACAACACCCGAAGAGACAACAACAACTCAAGAAACAACAACACCCGAAGAGACAACAACAACTCAAGAAATAACAACACCTGAAGAAACAACAACAACCGAAGAGACAACAACAACTCAAGAAACAACAACACCCGAAGAGACAACAACAACTCAAGAAACAACAACACCCGAAGAGATAACAACAACTGAAGAAACAACACCACCCGAAGAGACAACAACAACTGAAGAAACAACAACTCCCGAAGAGACAACAACACCTGAAGAAACAACAACACCCGAAGAGACAACAACACTAGAAGAAACAACAACACCCGAAGAGACAACAACAACTGAAGAAACAACAACACCCGAAGAGACAACAACAACTCAAGAAACAACAACACCCGAAGAGACAACAACAACTCAAGAAACAACAACACCTGAAGAAACAACAACACCCGAAGAGACAACAACAAATGAAGAAACAACAACACCCGAAGAGACAACAACAACTCAAGAAACAACAACATCCGAAGAGACAACAACAACTGAAGAGATAACAACACTAGAAGAAACAACAACACCTGAAGAAACAACAACTACAGAATTGCCAATTATAGAGCCTACAATAAGTACAACTGAAATTGAAGAGACAACAACTCTTGAAGAGACAACAACACTAGAAGAAACAACAACACCCGAAGAGACAACAACACTAGAAGAAACAACAACACCCGAAGAGACAACAAAAACTGAAGAAACAACAACACCCGAAGAGACAACATTAACTCAAGAAACAACAACACCCGAAGAGACAACAACAACTCAAGAAACAACAACACCCGAAGAGACAACAAAAACTGAAGAAACAACAACACCCGAAGAGACAACAACAACTGAAGAAACAACAACCCCCGAAGAGACAACAACACCTGAAGAAACAACAATACCCGAAGAGACAACAACACTAGAAGAAACAACAACACCCGAAGAGACAACAACAACTGAAGAAACAACAACACTTGAAGAGACAACAACAACTGAAGAAACAACAACACCCGAAGAGACAACAACAACTGAAGAAACAACAACACCCGAAGAGACAACAACAACTCAAGAAACAACAACACCCGAAGAGACAACAACAACTGAAGAAACAACAACTCCCGAAGAGACAACAACCCCCGAAGAGACAACAACACTTGAAGAAACAACAACACCTGAAGAAACAACAACACCCGAAGAGACAACAACACCCGAAGAGACAACTCTACCCGAAGAAACAACAACACCCGAAGAGACAACAACACCCGAAGAGACAACTCTACCCGAAGAAACAACTACCCCCGAAGAGACAACTCTACCCGAAGAAACAACAACACCCGAAGAGACAACAACAACTCAAGAAACAACTACCCCCGAAGAGACAACAACAACTCAAGAAACAACTACCCCCGAAGAGACAACAACAACTCAAGAAACAACTACCCCCGAAGAGACAACAATAACTCAAGAAACAACTACCTCTGAAGAGACAACAACAACTCAAGAAACAACTACCCCCGAAGAGACAACAACACTTGAAGAAACAACAACACCTGAAGAAACAACAACACCCGAAGAAACAACTACCCCCGAAGAGACAACAACAACTCAAGAAACAACTACCCCCGAAGAGACAACAACAACTCAAGAAACAACAACCCCCGAAGAGACAACAACACCTGAAGAAACAACTACCCCCGAAGAGACAACAACACCTGAAGAAACTACAACACCTGAAGAAACAACAACACCTGAAGAAACAACAACACCTGAAGAAACAACAACACCCGAAGAGACAACTCTACCCGAAGAAACAACAACACCCGAAGAGACAACAACAACTCAAGAAACAACTACCCCCGAAGAGACAACAACAACTCAAAAAACAACTACCCCCGAAGAGACAACAACAACTCAAGAAACAACTACCCCCGAAGAGACAACAACAACTCAAGAAACAACTAACCCCGAAGAGACAACAACACTTGAAGAAACAACAACACCTGAAGAAACAACAACACCCGAAGAAACAACTACCCCCGAAGAGACAACAACAACTCAAGAAACAACTACCCCCGAAGAGACAACAACAACTCAAGAAACAACAACCACCGAAGAGACAACAACACCTGAAGAAACAACTACCCCCGAAGAGACAACAACACCTGAAGAAACAACAACACCTGAAGAAACAACAACACCTGAAGAAACAACAACCCCCGAAGAAACAACAACACCTGAAGAAACAACAACACCTGAAGAAACTACCACGCCATCTCCAAGTAACTTTTTTTTTTGTCTTGTATATTACACTTTAAAATTTTTTAATTTTTTTTTTAACGGAAATATCCTAATTTTCTATATCTTGACACAATCAACGTGTTCTTGTCTGACCTCTCCACTTTAACACTTCAACAGTGTGCCCGTCCAATACGCAAGCAGTGTCAACAATGACACGACGAACACTCAACGGTGTAGCCATTGGTGCGTGCGATGCTGGTGGCGTCGTAGCAATTCGGGATAATGAAACAAGTAATGTTTGTGTTTTTACTTTGTAGTGACTTCTGTCTGTTTTTATATTTGTATCTTAATTGCAGATGCGCATGCTTTTTTTTTTTCCTGTTTGTGTTTGTAGTCCTGTGGGTCTATGCTTAACATTTAACCGCTAGTAAAATGGCGGCAGGCACACACCTGTTTGAAGGTTCACAAATGACATTTCACAAAAAAATTTAGCGCCCCCCCCCCTCCCTCCGGTCATTTTGTATTTTCCGAAAGCGAAAAATTCAATTTTTTAAATTAACTATGGAAGGAGTTGTTTTTTTTTTCATAAAAAAAAACATTTTTACAACTATTCACTATTAATGGTAAAAAACTAACAGGGGGAGACAATATTAATAAGGGAGGTGATATTTTCAGAAAAAAAAAAAGAAAGTAGCCGTTGCATCAGAACTTTGAAAGATCTTATGATATCGGATTTTCAATATCTTTTCTAGTTTTTTGAGATCTAAACAGAACAGACTACGCAAAACTAACACAGGGTAGAGAGTTAACTTTTATCTCTTCACGAATATTAGTAGTTATGAAGTACAAACTATCCACAATTACAATCTTAGCTTGCAGTCGGATTTTTTTTTCTAGTTTTCGAGGTCTAAACGAGATGGACGGACAGACAGACCACACAAAACTAATAGCGGCTTTATCCATTTTGGGGGGGGGGGCCTCTAAAAAGCTTAGTATTAAAAATAGGTTTTATTGTGTTATTAAATGGGCGATGACTTAAGTACTAACTAATGGAATAGGTTACCTGAATCAGCCAGGAAAACCAATGACTTAGCAGAGTTAAAGTCATTGATTAACAGGTATGACTAGACTGACACATGAAATGCGTAGGACTAATTATGTAATTATCTTTTTTTTTTTTGAAGTAACATCTGTAATATATAAGATAAATATTGAGTGCGCTCTACAACTTGTTAATAGGCACAATACTTTGCACCGGAGTCCTCACGTCAAAGTCGACATTCATTGTGCCTCAAGATTGTGCCATTTTCTACGAGGAAACTCTCAAATCACAGTGAGTTAGTTATTTGTTTGTTTGTTCTTTATCTGACTTAAATAGTGAAAAGAATTCGTGCGATAAATCCGGAACACCTTGCGCCTTCCTAGCAACGCACAGATCTAAATAGACTTTTGTTTTCCCGGAACAGAGTAGATAAATAACAACTCTGAATGAAATGTAAAATGAAAGTCTATGTATTCATTCTTTGCCAGTATCAGATCAATCATGTTACTGTGTACCTCTGCAGAGTGTCCATTAAGGATCAAGCTTGCGCCCTTTTATGGCCTTTGACTTAAGGGAAGGCCTTTACCAAGAGGCCACGAATGAAGCATGGGCTCTTCATCAACCCCTCTGTCCGGAGGTGTCTCATCAACTAAATGACCACATCCATCTAGTTTTAGACACCTAACCATTAGCCCCGCCTGGCTTTCCCCATCCCATTAAGACGGAGTAAAGCCCTCTCTCCCCCCACCCCCTCAAAAAAAGAAATGTCCTCCGTGTTTCAATAATGAACCACCAGTAACCATGAAGAAGCTGTCACAATAAGCGTAAGGCCCTCGCCCAGGAACGACGAGGCAGATGGGAAGGCAGAGCATAGCCTGTCTTTCATCATCAGTGCGTGCTATGCCTGTTCTCTAGGACGTACCCTGTGGGCCCACAGCCCACTGGAAGAAATGTTTCCAATCCATTTAGCCTATCTGCCTCTCCTGCAGACGTTTCCACGATGGCGCCACAGTGAGGCCTAGAAAGTTTTTGTTTGTTTTAAATGTTTCAGATGTTCCTTTAAATTTGTGATTCTTACATCCTATGATCCAAGCCATAACCCTTCTGTACGGTATGGCGACAGGTGGTGTTCAAACCCGGGACCACCGAGACGATAGTCCAGAGTGCTAACCACACGACCAGGCCATCTCGGTACCATATACCAGGGTATAGCCACAATGTGGCCCATCCATAGATTGAATCAATGTATTTTCTAGAAGTTGTAGAACAAACGGTGTTAACTCAGACGCCATTGATCCGTGAATGGGAATCGGGAGAAATAACGTGTTCAAACTTTGTATCAGAGTGAGTATGGAGGCGAACCCTGGGATTTTTAATTTCGGGATCTTTGGGCGCCTCTGAGTCCACCCAGCTCTAATGGATAACTGACATTAGTTGGGTAAAAGTAAAGGCGGTTAGTCGTTGTGCTGGCCACATGACACCCTCGTTAACCATAGGCCGCAGAAACAGATAACCATTACATCATCTGCCCTATAGACCACAAGGTGTGAAAGGGGAACTTTTAAGACAGAGTGAGTTGATATAAGCTTTGTAATAAGTATGTAAATCGAGTCAAAGACTTCTAAAAAAACAATCATCCTATTTTAGACATATTATGTCCAACAAATTTTAAAGCTTTAATTTCTGTTTCAGGCCTATTACTCAAATCGTCACAGTTGGGAAGCAGCAAGATATAATTTTGACCCAAGATTTATTCACATGTAAGCTATTAGAAAAAAAAACAAACATACATTTATTACATTCTATACTACCACTATAAACAAATATGCAGGTCAAATATTGTATTGAATTATAGAGACACTTTTTATGAAAAAAAATAATCTGTCGATCTACTTTTAATGTATACATTTAATTTTTTTGTCAATTAGTACAAGTTTAAAAGAGGAAGATTATCTTTAACTGCTTATTAGCATTTAGCCCTTTGGTCATTGCTGAAAAAAAAAAAAGTAAACTGAGCTCGCCTCCTTCACTTATCCCTTAGTCTGTTGAACCGTTGGAGTACCATCACAGACATACATAAATATAGACTGGAAAAAGGAAATAACTTCATGTAACTTGAAAACATTTCATCTATTGTTGTCGGATTTCCGAAGATTAAACAAAACTACACTGCTGTATAATAAAGTGCACAAAATTGCAAGTCACAAATTTTTGTTTCATAAAACTCTTTTATCGGCCAGTCTATATATATTTATGTCTATGGGTACCACACATGATCTGTCGACCGATTTTCTCAAAATCTCTCTTGTTATTTGATTTGGCCCGTCTATTCTTTTATGTTGTCGCCCCTTCGCTTACTGTGTCTGCCTCTTCTTTTCCTGACACTGTTCCCTGAAGAAAGGTTTTTGCGAACCCTGAGACCTAGTGATATGGCCATACATTTTTTTTTCCTTTTTCGAATGTTTAGCAGTTCATCGTGGGGCCCAAGGGCTATTGTGATCCTGTTTCTAATCTCTTCGTGTGTGGTGTGGTCTTTTATTGTGATACCTAAGATCCTTCTATAGCATTTCAATTTCATCGCCCTAACCTCTACTGGCATAAAAAAAAAAAAAAAAAACAACCAGTGCATAGTTGGTGCTGCCTGAATATATACTAAATAAATATAGTACTTCAGCTTCACTTACAGATCAAAGTATAAATAGTCAACTCGACTAATCTATGAATGCAACATCAGGGCCGAACTGGGGTAATTGGAGGCCCTAAGCCAGGGGTACTCAACCTGTGGTTCGCGATCCCCTTGGGGGTCGATTGACTATTTGCCAGGGGTCGCTTAAGACCATCGAAAATATGGATTGCTATTGTCTTCTCTTCTGTTGCTGTATGTGTGTGTGTCGGGGGGGGGGGGGGGGGGTTGCGACAGAGTGGGGGATTGTAAAAAGGGGTCGCCGAGCTTAAAAGGTTGAGAACCGCTGCCCTAAGCGAAATTAATTAGGTGACCCCAAATTGAAACATAATTAAAAAGACCGAAAAATAAAATTACGCAACGAATCGAAAACTTCCGGCATCTATATCTAAAATATTGAATCCTAGTAGAGATATAGAGATAATCTGGTAGACGAGACATATTGCTTGAGATCTATATCCAAGGTTAGCATTTTTTTTTAATCCTGCGCGAGGCCCCGAACAATCAAACTAGGTGGCTACCTTGTTTTCCCATAGCTAAAGCTGGCCCTGGCAACATACTAGTCACAACTGTAGTTAACGCGTGTGTACGCATTTCTACTAATATTAACAAAAGTAAGGGTCTTGAAATTAGATCGTGCCAAGAACATAGGGGTGCAAAAACATGGAAGCATTAGCAGCTAGTTTCGTATTTTCAATTCAATTATTCCAACTTTTGCTTTCTATCTCTTCTTCCTGTTCATACAGAAAATTGTTAATGGCTTACCCCATAAGTCTCTACTTCTTTTTAAAAAAAACAACTTTATTATTGTTAATTATGCTTCTTTCTGTTTTACTGTTTAGATAAAAACCTAACCAATGGTATGGCGGAGATAGCACTGCCACAGGAAGTGAGCGTGACAGACTGCCCAGAGTACGCGTGCACATACGACTCTGCCAAGATGGCCGGACGCGTCAATTTCAATGACTGTTTTGGAGTCGGCTACGGCAGCAGGACGAAGGGTGACTGTAAGTGGCGCTAAACTATATTTTTGGGATATTTCAACAAAAACCAAAGTGTTCTAATCAGGGAGGAACTGGGGCGTGAATAAAACAGTTGAATATATGAGCAGAGGCGGCCTTAGCATAGCGCGGGGCCCTGGGCGAGTGTCATATGCAGGGCCCTGAGCCTATATTTACCGTACCACATCACGCTAACGGGCTCCTCCGCTTCTAAGGCTGTAGGCCTTATTTTGTCTACTAAACATAGTATCTTGCTTAGGTACTGTACTATTGGCCTTTCACTAATTACACACTGTATTGTAATCATAGGCCTACTGCATGAAAGATTTCGCCTTTTAAGGTTAATAAATGAAACTAGTGATTCAGAAATATTTTGCATGGAAAATCAACACACTAGATAATACTAATTTCTGCTAAGCTTGCTGGAGTCAGAAAGTAACTATTGATAGTAGAGCCAGAACACTTGCAATGACCGAATAGACGGTTACAGACGGAGTCAGTCACGGAGCATTCCTGGCTTGTCGCTATGAATTAAAAATAATGATATAAATCTTCTCTCCCGATGCGCGGCCCGAATGCCGAAGCCAAATTGATGTTCTTTAAGAACAAGGTGTGCGAGAGCAGCTACAGTTGTCCCTTGATGTTCGTAGATCCCACTTTCGAGGAAAGGTTATACCATGGGTTTTCAAAAAAAAAAATGAAAAAAAAAAAAGCTCGCGTTTTTTTTGTTTGTTTGTTTTTAACATGGGTTTTCCCACGGCCACCCGATATATATACACAGTAGCCAATTGGAAACAAATGAATGTATGTAATGGATGAGTGTAACAATGTACATCGCCGTGTACTGCAAGTATTAAATAAACCCGTATCGTTGTAGTATTTCGGACGCACTTTTTCAAGCCAAGTGTTTTTCATTTAATCCAAATCAAGTCAAAAGTCTTGGTGGGAAAAATTACGATGCATTCCGGAGAGAGAGAGAGAGAGAGAGAGAGAGAAAGAGAGGGAGAGAAGAAGGAATTGGCAGGACGGGAAATTTCATTATAACAGTGGCACTAATTAACTGGTAAAAAATTTATGTTAGGGTTAGGGTTAAAACATTATTCGCTTATTAAATAAAAAAAAAAGAAAAGAGGGCGGTGTTCCGGCCATAATAAACAATATAAAGCCTGGGAACAAATCAACGGGCGTAGCCGGTGTGGACTGCTAGTATTTATATAGTTTGAGATCTAATGGACTTCATTCAGCAATCGTAGCCTAAACAAACAACGTTTAGTCACGTGCTTCTCTGTCTCTTCCAAACAAATTACGATCTAATTTTAATCAACAATGGTTATCACGTGACAGTTTTTTTTCGTTGTTTTATCAATATTATTACCTGACCGTTCGTTTTGGTGAATGAGGTCCATTGCATGTAGATACAAGAAAATCAAGAGAGAGAGAGAGAGAGAGAGAGAGAGAGAGAGGATGACACCGCGGCTTCACTATACTTAATGATTGTAACCCAAGTTATTTATATATAGGAAGACATACAGACCGATATGTATAATAAGTATACTAAACTATTGACCCTACTATTGGAACTGATTCTAATCTAGATTCCTACACTGGGACGCCATACAAGTTGGTAGTGCAGAACATGACTACTGCCCCATGCTGTGACGTTCTGATGGACGCCGTTACACGCCACGTCCAACTTGACGGCACCTACCCTAACACCATGGTCAACTCCGGCTCGGATGTTTTGTGTCTGGGATCCGACGATTCTTCGTGTGGGGTAAGTAGATCCAGTTTCATTTCATTTTCATTTCTATAAGCTAGTTTCAAAGACTTATTGGTTTCTTGTAGGCCTACCCTTTATCTTATAAAAACGAGACGTTACTTCAAAAAAGAGGATGATTAGGTCCTACCCGTGTCTCTAAGTCAATCTAGTCATGCATGTTAAACAATGCTAGGACGAATCGGTACAAATGCTCCTTCTTCCCTAGTGCTATTAGAGCATGGAATTGGGTTGCCTGAGCCAGCTAGGAAAACCAATGACTAGGCAGAATTTAAGTCATTGGTTAACATGCATGGCTCCATTGATCTAGGAACACGCGTAGGACGTAATCATCTTCTTTTTTTTTTAAAGTAACGTCTGTATTTTATAAGAAGAGGAGGACGTTGTTCACTTCAGAATCCTAAACTTTGTTTCCCACCACATCAAACGGATGAGCCCCTTCCACTTTCGCTGACTTTGAAACATACATCAAGT